>NC_084702.1:79986527-80296685 GCF_028389875.1 Rhea pennata | reverse complement strand
GAGACAAGACAGATGCTTGGCAGGACTGCTCTGGATGCCTCCAGTGCTATCCACGAGAGCTGGTCTTGGATTGTGGTTTCGGAAGGAGCTGCCATTATATTTTCAAAGAATCCCCTGGTTTTCCTTAGTTTATTCTGTATCTATTTCCCTGGTGTCCAGCTGTACACCACAGACAAGATGCATTAATCTGATCTGCTTTAGTTTGCTAAGGAACATGAGGACCAGGTTCTGTGCCACCAAATCAGGTTGGTGTGTTCAGTTCTGAATTCTGCACTGAAGGGAAGTTGCCTCCATAGGGCCTTCTTCACTGCCTCCCGACAGGAGGCCTGGAAATACGTCTTCCTCCATTCACCCACCGTGACCATAAGCAACTGGCCTCGGAGGCAGAGACATGCAGTGGCCTCCAAAGCACAGAGAGAGGAATGGGTGTGATGGACATCTCAAGGGTGCATGGCCAGAGATCCCTGAGGGCAACAACACACATGCAACACAGACAGCATCAATGGGGATCACACCAAGCCTTTCTTGCACTTCTGCCAACCCAGGGTGCTCCATGGCAGGCTGGACAGTTCACTATCTTCTGGGCTTCCCAGTGACAGTGCCCTCAAAGGGCCTGCAAAGAAGGCTGTACCTGTTTCAGAACAATTACAGAACTAGATGGGAATACATAGACCTTATCTGGCTATATTTTTGACCTATTTGAAGGACAACAATTTCCAGTAAAACACTTCTCTTCATTGAGATCCTGCTGCTAGACTCAGGGACAAACAGTAGAAAAATAAAAAGCACAAACAGCTGCAGTTGTGGCAGGAAAGCCACAAGACCGTATATGGAGGGAGGAATAGGTCTGTTGTGACCATCTGTACTGGAGAGAAAAATCTAACAAGAATTGAAACTTATCAAGAGCCCTCTAGCATCAGTAATTTATGTGAAGGCCAATATGGGGTGCAAATGTGAACACTAAAATAATGAGATGCCATCAATGAAGAAATAGGCTGCAGTCGATGAGTTAAATTCATTTAGAAAAACAAGCTTTTATTGCAATATCTATCTGGTCCTGTGTGTCCAAACATGCCCTCCATTTGTTTGAGGTCTGAAAAAGTGAAGGAAAATCTTTCTGAATGGAAGAACACTTACACCGGCTGGAGGCCCTGCTAAGCACTTAGGTGAAATGATAGCATCCACAGAAATAAAAAGCAACTCCTATTGATTTCAACAGAGCTAGAATCCCAACCTTTTATTTTGAGAAATAGTTCAAAGAAAGATGGGTTATAGCAATCTTGGCTCTTGTGCAGACTTCCAGAGGGAGCTTGGATAAATAATTTAATGCTTTTATGCTTGAATTTCCTTCCTATAAAATGGCATAATAATATATCTCCTACCCATTCTTTATCTTACCTATTTATATTGCAAGATTTCTAGGGTAGGAAGAAAGGTCCAGATAAAACAAAGATGAATGCATGTCAGATGGGACTGACACAAAATTTATATCCGAAGTCCAAAGCCACTATTTTTAAAGTGTTCAGCAGCAGCCTGCTTACAGTGTCTCTTCTTCAACCTTTTATTTGCTGTGGCGCTTGCCTTACGGCTTCTGCAGATGACCAGATAGGTTCTGGCAAAGCTCCTCAGTTTCAGGGAAACCCCGCGAGAAGTTCAGGCTCAGCTGGCAGCAGCAGCACCTATGTCCCTGATGGGACCTGACTTCTACATCAAACAAGCATCTCCATGACAAAGTGATGGGCACAGAGAGCCACCTCATTTAAAGAAGGACAACGGTCCTACCTGAACAGCTTGAATGGTTTAGTGGCCAGAGCACTTCCTAGGAAGAGCAGGCTGGAGTGCAACTCCCTGGTTCAACTGCAGAAACTCAAGAGTCTGTCTTCAGTCTCACGTCCAGCTCCTCCTTTGATTTTGTACAAGGCACAGCACCAACAGTCTTGATCTCCCTTTTTGTCTTCAGATACAGCTATAATACAAGTAACACCTGACACTCTTTAAAGAGATAGCTTAGATTATGAACAAAAAGTTTGAGAAGTTGCACTAACACTCAGGAAAATTTGGTTGCATTTTATCAGTTGGAGGAACTGAACAGGTCTTTTTCCAGGGCCTAAATCAGTCTCAGTGAAAAAAGTTTGTTATCTCTGTCCCCGATTGCCATTATTTCAGGAAAGCTGTAGGGAGACAAATATATTCCAAATATATTATAGGTCTACTGCTCAGCAGAGACTTGTGGACGATTCTCCCTGCAGTGGTACTCCAGTGCTCCTGCACAGAGAAGCATGAGACAGTGCAGGAGAACAGCAATGGCCAAATCTTGCCCAGTTATGTCTCACCAACAGCAAGGAATGTACCCCGCCGTGCTGCTCAAGGACTATTGAGGCAAAAAGATCCCTTGATGGACATTAACCACGAGCGAAAGAAACCGAGCGTAGCCTGAAATAGCTTTCAACTGCAAAACGTTTCATGCTGGCAAGACCTCGCCGTCGTTACGAGCTACCCTGCAGCGCCTGTTCAGGAGCGACGGCTGCCCTCGGCGCCCACGCCGGTGGCTGCACCGCCTTCCCTGCCCGCAGACGGCTTCCAGCAGATCCCCGCGGAGCCACCCGGCCTCGGTGCTGCCGTTTGCATCAGGGATCCATAAATACGGCTGTTTTGTGCAAATAATGAAATGCCTCGATCTGCATATTTGATTAAGATATGCTCATCTGTTCTGCTCTTTCGTTATATTACTTTTTCCTATAAAAGTGGTTTTAATTCTCTACCACTTCTCTGCAAATCAGTCAAAGCAAAGCATTTTATTTGGCATAACGGTGCTGCTGCATCTCAGCAAATCTGAAGCAGAATTACAACATACAGCCAGCCAGTGCAGCTTATTTTTTAAAAAAATAAACGATTAGACAACAGCCACTAAATTCTTCATATCAACAACCTCCACAAACCACTAAAAGGAAGGGTGCATGTGAGATAGCCAGACCTCCGAAATGGAGACCCTCTCTCTTCATTTAAAGCTTTTGGAATTTTTTCACCGAAACAGATTATTTCTGATAAACATGTTCTTCCTACAAATCAAAAAGTTTGGGAAAAACTTGGGTGACAATTTTTGCTTAGAATGAAAAATGAAGTAAAATACGTCCATAATGCTGAAACATCCAGTACTGTCATTACTGTAATATTTTGATGCTTCTTTTCCAAATAAATTTCTAAAATGACATTCCCTGCTTTCAATGAAAGCTTTCTGCCGAAGTTTTACATAACTGAAGTCAGAATGAAATATATTGTTTTATTATAACACATGAAGGCAAAAAAAAAAAAAAAAAAAAAAAAAATTTGCCTTCACCGTTCACCAGAATGAAATCAGGGAACCCAGCTTCATCATACCCAGCTTCATCATTTCTTCCGAACCATAGACTTCTGGCTCTTGCCCTACTCCTCATCCTCAACATGTATTAAAGTTGGCATCTTGGGTTTTGGAGAAATATTGCAAGAACTAACCACCTGGCCGCTGTTTTTGATGCTCAGAGGGAGGTGGGAATCTGGCTTCAAGAAAGAGATGCTCAAAGTGTTTTTCTCTCCTCTTCTTTGGAGCATTTTCCTAAAGCCTTCAAGAAGCAGCACAAAATATGTTTTCATTTTTCTCTTTTTAGATCCCTCCTTGTATTTCCTTCTTGCCAGTTTTAATCAGAATCCCCGTGATGCATAGAGAAATACGCAGTCAGCTGGTAAGTGCTGATGGAGTCACCGAATCTGGCTTAATATACTGAATTTTGTTCCACAACAGAAACTAAGAACTTAATAGAAAATAGAAAGAAAATAAATAAAATCATGGCATTAAAGCTAACCAGACTCTGAAGAATAAAACAGCACGGGAATTCATAATTTCTATTTCATCTGAAATGAAACTTGGTATAAAAAAGCACAGGAAGCAAAGGACAAAAGCCTAATACAAATGCGTTCTTGGGTCTGAACCTGTCCTTCTGTCCCTCAAGAGAGCACAGAAGGTGGCAGAATGAGGGCAGCCTTGGGAGCTGGATGTCTGCAGGAGCCCATGCAATGTCCTCATCACCTGGCCAGAGCGACCACAGGCCCTAGCTGTGGTGCTCAACCATGTCCATGATGGGACCAAAGGTGTAAAAACCCCAATTCCAATAAACTTCCCTGTTACACTTTGCTCAAAGGAAAAAAAAAAAACAAACAGAAACAACAACAACAGGAAGCTCTAATTGCTCTGACTGCAACCTGGGAAAGTCACTCCAGCCACAAGCAAATGTTACTTACATAAGAAAGAAGAAGAAAAATTTAAATGCTCAGAAAAACTAAGCGTCTAGGAAGCCAGCAGCAGGAGTCCAAGTAAGAGAGAAAAACAACGTTGCTTCTGCCTTCATGCCTACCCCAACTTCCACAAAGGGAAGACACGTTTCATTAAAACCGAAAGCAATTGAAAATCTCCCCCCGCCCCAACCCTCCATGTAAATTACTCATAAAATTAAAGAACCATGTAAGAATGGCATAAAGTTACCCCAGGGTGTATTTTACTGAACCATTACGGAAGAGTACACACAAATGAGGAGGATATTAATGACTCTCCAGAACACATTTTTCAGTACTGCTTCGCACTTTTATCAAACGACAAGGAAAATTCACTACTGAAGCAATACACCGGAGATGCTTAAATTTCTGCCTGGCCTGTCTCTTCAATATACTGATAAACATCTCCCGTGCCTTTCCAAAGGCAGGCTGTCCGAAGCGGCAGGAGCCATTCACTATCCTGGAGATCTTTCTGTACGCACAAAATCTGGCAGGACGAGGTGGCAGGCTTGGACAGAGACAGGTTTTTCCTTTAAAGTAATAAATGTAATGTTGTTATAGACTGATGGATGAAGAGGAGGAGAGTGTGTCCTCAGTTCATCACTGTGACAGCCGACAGGGGACAGGCTGCAGCAGCAGAAGACACCCCATGCAGCCCCGTGACACCCTCATTAGATGAGACTAGCTACATTTTTTTTTTAATTACTGATTTCTTTTAGGCTGAGAGCTGGTGAGGATGGACAGGTTCTCACACTCCAGGCCAGGGAGGGCCGCTGCGCCATGCGGGAACCTGGCATACGTCTGACACACAGCGTGGGCAGGCCAAGGGCAACCGGGTGGCCCAGGCTTGCAGGACACCTCCAGGTGCTTGTGGGAGCCCACCAGGTCTAGGGAAATGCCATGACGTTTTTTGGGGCGCAGGAAGGTTTTTCCGAGCTCCTGCACTCGGAGCACTTTGCAAATGAGCAGCAGGAGGAGTTTCTTTTACTTCCACTCCAGGGAGTACTGCACCTGCAGAAAGGCAATTTTCTGCTCTGTTTTGCCAAAACCCTGATCTAGACACCCTTGGTGAGAGGCTTTATAAATTAACTGCAGTGCCTGACAGGCTTCTCAAAACACTGCACTGCTGTCGTTTCAGCCAGACCTTGGCTATCATGAGGCAGCAAAAATCTCTTAATGGTCTTGCTGGTAAAGGTTGGGTTTCCATGTATCATAAAAGATCCTGCTGTTTAAAGGTGACCGATCTCCTTGGTACAGGGCAGCCACAGCAGAAGCAATTACTGAGTTTGAGACCGTGCTTTTCTGCAATCGTGGCTGCCCCAGGAGCGCTGGCCATCTGCCACTAACGGGCTACGCGGCACCTCGAGACCCCAAGCAGCATCCGCCCTTGTAAGGGACAACTTCACCCTTGACCAAAAGCCTTAAAAGACCGCACAGCATATGTCCTGGGAAACGGGCAGATGCTTCTCGTCATAAAAGTGACAGATGGAGACATAAAAAGCACAAGGCTGCTGACCCATCATCTACCCACACCGGACATCGCATCGATCCCGGCTTTCTCGTAAGCCTTCCTCGCGGCGGGGGTAATAACCCTTCCCCCAGCGCTCCCCAGGGCTCTCCAAGGCGGGTTTTTCTTTTAAACCAGGAATGCGATTCAGCATTATTTTTATTGACAACACAACCATTGGTGTGACGGGAAGGAGCAGCCCAAGCAGCTGACGAAGACGCGATGGCAGCACTGGTGTCCTGCGAAACGCCATGCATCTGACCCCGGCAGGACTCGTGCTGCTTTGCTCCAGGACCCCACCAGCTTCCTCAGGGATGATGACTGGCACTGTGTGTACACTGGGGTCTAAACTGGATGAGTCTGACACAAGACTTCAAAAAATTCAATTACTCTAACACATGTTTATTCTGCAAACAGAATTTGCACAGGTCAACGTACGTGGAACTGATTATTGCTTGATGAAAAGGCACATCTACATGGGGTTAAAAGATATCCGTGCCTTCCCTTGGCCTTTTATGTGAAATTTCATAGCATTAATTTTAATAGCTTTTTAATTTTCTATGCAGTTTTGACATTTTGACATTTGACACAAGAAATGTATGTTAAAGTAGACTGCAGCTGAGGTTTTGTCTATGTCCTTTTAACATTCCCTTTGCAACTAATAACTTCAAAGAATATTGTCTCTACAGCAAAACTTGTACAGAAAAAGAACTCCAGCAGCTTCCGGTGCAATTGCTTTAATGTAGCATTGACTGCAGTTCTTGCTACTATTTGTCTCAGGTGCAGCCAGGAAGCAGTAAACAAAATTTTTCCCCACCAAAAATCGCAAAAAATGATGCTCTCAAATCACAACAGGATTGATTTCTGAGCACAGGTACACGCCAGCCGGTGATGGAAATTAAAAGCAACTACAAAAGTATCTAGACTAGTGCGGATCTCCATGATTTTACCAAAGTCGAACAGTCTCCTATGTAAGATCACGTTCTAGCTGCTGTAGGGCGTCCCATTTATTACCTAAGTCCACCCCAACTCTATATACTTCTGTGCCTAATGGCCACAGTCAGTGCTCTTGGGAAAGGGTGGGCTGGGCACACATCGGGATGGGTCAGTGTAAGGGACTGAAGGCAGAAGGATGGCACAGGCATCTAGGAGGCTCCAGTCTCAGATTCAGCTTCTCTGGAAATCTGGATGCCAATTTAATAGCTAAGATAGACGCCGAGCCTTAAGAATGTTGGCCCGAGTGCTTGTCTCTTCTTAGTAACATGCATTTATGCATTAGAACAACGTAACGACTCAGCTGGCTCTATTGCTAAGGAAGCCCAACCACAAGTCTGTCCGACACCACCTGGTAGATGTTTGCCTGCTGAATGTCAAGTAGAAGTTTGAATATCTGCTGAAACAAAGACCTGAGTGTCCTGAGTCCTCAAAATAAAAAGTCTATCGTGGTCAACTGAAAATATTTCTTCCAGCCAGGGGACTAAAAACAGATCAGGAAGTAATATTAACACTGCAGTAACCATAACGTGTCCCATGGAAGCTCACAGCTACCCACAACCACAGAGAACGCCACAATGCAATTTCCCGCTGTAAATGCTGATTTGACCAAGGAACCACCTTTCCTGTTCATATATTCCTCAGGAATTATTAAGCAGAAATGCTTTGACCGGATGACCCAAACCCTTTCAGGCGCTGACACGGGATTGTCCAGATCTGGTCCCACAAGTACTAACAGCCCCCAACTCCTGCTGCTGTCACCGAGACCTAATGGTGCACTGGGTGCTACAGAGGGCACCTAATCCAGCTCCGTTCAACACCTGGGAACAGCAGGACCAGTAAAAACATCTCCATCCTGTAGCAGCTCATGGGCAACGTGACAGGAGGAAATGGCAGGCCCACCACCTCCCTCAATTAAACAAGTTTCCACCTTCTTCAGTTCTCCCTTTTAACAGCAAGAAAGGTACTAACGCAGCATATCCCAGGCATCTGAAACACTGGTTTCCAACTCAGCTGCCGGGGCAAGGCAACTTCCCTTGTGCAACTGTGCTTACGTTTTTCTACTGGAAACAGGAACGTGCACAGATACCCCTGCCCTGCTGGGAACTAACAGCAAAAATGCCAGCGAGCCCTGCAGTCAGCACTCCCAAATGGCCCCAGGAAAGTTGCTGCTGATTTTACTCACTCTTCTCTTCACTTGGCTTCTCCGAGATGGGCAGAAGGATCCCAAGGGGAAAACCAGAAGCAGCAGAACATCCTTCTGCAGGACAGGACAGGGCCTGGAGCATGCAATGAAGAGCCGATGCTGCCCTGCTCACACAAACAACCTTAAAGTGGAGGGTGAAGGGTGAAAAACATTGAATCTCTGGCCCAAGCCCTCCAGCTGAGTCAGCTGAACGCGAGGGAGCCGTGCAGCGGCTCTGTGCGCAGGACAGGCAGGCGGGAGCAGCAGCCCTCCTGGCCGCCTCGGTGGGGAGTTGTTGGGAGGGTCCCCAGATTTGCTCCCTCGCCATAATCCAGGAGGTGGCAGACGTATGGAAACACAGGTGGGCTTCTGGGAGCCTCAGAAAGATGCAGTAATTAACTATTCTTTACGAAGCCCTCAAAGATCCCGACCTGCCTCCCTACTCACGTCTCTTCCTCCACCGACTACTTCGAATATGCGCGGCAGAGACTGCTTAGGAAGCTGGTCGGGATTCACAGGGCGGTGAGGAGAACGGAGCTGGTCCCGCGGCGGGGAGCGGGAGCACTAGGCTTCAAACCTCGGGAGGACCGGCACGGCTCCGCCGCTGCCTCCCCTGCTGCCGAGCTGCTTTAACACCATCTCGAGGAGCCAAAATAATAACTCACAAAGTCTCCACATGTGGTATGAAAAGATTAGACAAGGCTTAAGCAGTCAGGGATTTAAATCCTCACTGATAATGCTGTAGTGAAATTATATACCATAAAGGCAGAGAAAGAGGGGTTGTAGTTTACTAAAAAGAAAAAAAAAAAGGAGGGCGGTTTAATCTGGGGACAAAAACCTTCACATAAATGTAGCCCATATAGTCTGGATGATTATTTCAAAAGCTGGAACTTCTGCTGTTGATCTTTTAAACTGATTACTGAGAAAATGTATGCACTTTTAGAAACAGGCACTGACAGACATGAATTTCAGATGTCCTTTTTCATCAGCTTTTTCTTCTTTAACAATGCCAGATTGCATAATACTTCTGATATTTTCAAATAATGTGGAAATTCAATTTATGTGAAGCCATGTAATTTATTGTACAATAGTTACAGCATGTTCTAAGAGACAGCGCACGGAGGCTGACGGGTTTCCAGGACCAAAGAGAGTTGTCTCAAAATGATAAGATAATTTGGTCAACAGGAAGAAATGAAAAGAAAAATGGAAAACAATATTTTCTCCATGCTCAAACTTGACACTTCAGAGAAATTTCAAAGTTATTCAGTAAGAAAGATATTCCACATGCCTACACTTTGCATTAAGCAGAGGAGGCAATTCTGTGTCCTGCCAGCTTCCAAGCGTAACAGCAGGGGGTAGCGATGCATGGCTTTGGCTTGCATTTTGGGAAGGGGAAAGAATTTTCCGGAATGAAATATTATTTTACTTCTGTAAATCATACACATACAGACAGACATACCTATGATATATAGATATATATAAAGAAATATGTGCATTTGTGTTTCTAAGCATTATTGACAGTTAAAATGTTACCTTACTTCTAAAAGGCTCAGATTCATAACCTTATTTTCCCCCAAAAGGCCTGAAATGCAACCTTGTTTATGTTTGAACATGACAGTTGTATAACTGGAAATAAGTGCAGTAAGCGGCACAGCAATCTCAGAGCAGGAACGGAAGACATCTAAAATGCAAGGGAACTCAGAAAAAGCAGAAATCTAAATTTCTCAGGTGATACTTTGAAAACATCACTACTCACACAGGTTTGGGGTTGTTTAGGGTTGTTTCCTGGCTGGTGGCACGTGACCCGAATTCACATCTCCTGGCGAGCAAAGCTGCAGAGATCAGCTCACCAAGGAGCCTCCTCCAAGGGTGCCGGCTCCAGCTCTCGCTCCGAGCGGGAGCCTAGTGCTGGCTCCCGGCTTCCTATGCTCCAGGTCCAGCCTTCACGCCCACTGGGGCCACCACGCTCCCCATTTCCCACGCTCATCAGGGGATCTCCAACCCTGCCTCTGAACGCCCCAGCAGACAAGATGGTCTTTCCTGACGCTCTGTTCCTCCCACGCAGGAGCTCAACTGTGTAAAAGCCAGTTTAAGCCATCCCTCATGCTTGCCTTATGTATGACTTTTTTCCAAGCCCCTACTCCAGCCCCTGCCACGGAGATTCATCCCCATCTATGTTACCTGGCTGCAGCAACAAGTCACCTGCAGCCATGCATCAAGCAGACGCACTTTGTGTTTTCCCAGCACATGGTACCTTCATGCAACAGTGGGCTTTCAGACAAATCCTGCCTTTTGGTTAAAATCCGGTACATGGTAATGCGTGACCACGGCAAACAGTTTTTGTGGCTCTGTTAAGTGTTAGGTTTTCCAAGTTATTACCCAGGAAGAACGTATTCCGGCAAAGACTTACTGAAGAGATGTAAAAGGAGCCTCCCGCAAGCCACCCGTTTGGTCCTCCACGCCTTACGAACCAGCGGCTGCCAATATGCTCTTCTCAGACCGAGTAATTAGAGGTACAGCACCCAGCTCTACTTAAACAGGAGCTGCATCCACCCGAGCCACTAAAAACTAGGTATCATTCCTATTCTGATCAACAGGACTTCTGAACAACGAGTTTTGCTGTGGAAGGGCTCAAATAATGTTGCAGGCCTTTCTCTGCAGCATCCTTGGTCTGGGACAACGGATGGTCCGAGGGAAAAAAATGCCACAGAACAGACCAAAAGAAACCTTCTTTCCAGAGACCAGGCATGTGTGGAAACAGTTAAAATCAAATGAGACATATGAGAAAGAGAAAATTACCTACAGAAGAATGACTTTGAAGATTAATAAAACATATCTATAGCTAAACATTAACTAATACAAAATATTTGCTTTTAAACATGAATAAACCAAAGAGTTCACTCCAGTGGAAAGTCTGTGTATGTTCCAGTAAGTTTATAATGCATCTTGATTGAAAAAGAACTCCTTATTTATCAAAACAAAGGTTTTGTATCACATATGCTGCCACATAATAGAAGGTGGGAGGTATGATAATCAATGTCAGGACGCTAAGCAACAATATGCTGTTGCTGATCAGGCCAAATGCTCTGCAAGTACCTCCAGAACAACGAGGAAAAATTACTACAAATTTCGGAAGGGTTTTATTTACCAAGCAGAAGGGCTGTGCTGTAATATTTACTAGCAAATGCCATGCGAAAACCTTATATTAATGAATTATGGTAAATGGGGAGGTGCTGAAGGTGCAGTTCACCGTTAAAGCCGCCCTAGCCGAGACCCCGTTACTCTGCAGACTTACGCTCAGGCTGTGTGGCAACCTTGACGGGCTGCGAGCTCTCTCCGGGCCCCCACTCGTTGTAGGCCACCACGCGGAAGGTGTAGGTCTCCTCTGGCTTCAGGTTCCCCACTGTCAGCTGAAGCGTCCCAGCCTGAGACGTGTTGAGTGCTCGCTCTCTACATAAAATAAATAAATAAATAAATCACACAGGAAAATTAACTTAAACACGCATGTCGATCTTAAAGCACTACTCAGTTAACTGGATCATAGCTTGCAAGGTGCATTACTTATCGAACTTCATTTTGGGGCTTATATGTCTACAGGTTTTCTGTTAAGTTGATTTCTCCTTTAAAAAAATAATTCAAGTAATAAGGTCCATAGGAAATACTGCAAACACTAAAAAAAGGATTTGTGTTGTAACACTTCATAAGCAATATCCTATATTGGTTCTTTGCCTTCCTCAGTACAACAGGAAAGGAAAAAAGATGGAAAGAAACAGCTATGCAATAAAGGAAAACATCTGCGACGTAGAAAGTGAGATGCACGCGCATCACGAACACCTGGCTGACAGTGGAAAAGCAGGTCCTGACGGTTCTGCAGGCAGAGCCGGGTCCGTGCCCCCAGCAGCCCCGCGCCGGGCGCCTCCTGCCACCACGCCAGGAGCGGCAGCTCCGTCACGGGCAGCGGGATCACAGCACCCACCCTTTGAAGGGTGCCCTCGTCGTCGTCCCGACACCAGAGCTACGGGGGTGTCTGCGCTTTGGCACCAGCTGCTCTCTACTGGGTCAAGCTCTACAGAGCTGTGGGCTGGATATGAGAGCAAATGACTGATGAAAGAGATACAGACCTAGAATCATTAGCACAGGATTACCCAGGAAAAACACAATCTCTAAACAGAAGAGCTGAGTTTAAATTGGATGAAATCACAGTCATTTCATGGACAATCTGAAAACACAAGTAGGTAAAATTGCTTTGTAACTGATTTATTATGGATGGCATGCGTAGCTCTGCTCCTTTACTAGAAGCTCTCAGAAAAGCTAATGACAGTAACAAAAAAGGTAGATTTCATGCTGTGAAAAAATCATTTAAAACTGAATCAACTAATTGTCGAACGGTTGTAGTGCTGCCGCGGTTGTAATTGCTGCACCAGGTACACCAACAGCTCAGAGCACGCTGTTCCTTTGGGGAGCATTTCCATAAAATGCAATTTCTCAGGCCACAGCATATCCCATCCTATGAGCGTGGCATCTACCACTGCTCCAGCCTTCTGAGAACCTACTGAACCCAACTCTGGGGAGCGTACTCCAGGGAAAACTATCATATTGAGCCTTATCAGAGGCAAGGGTGGTTTAATACATCTATTCCAGCAGAAAGCTTTTTTGGTGACACTTGCCAAAGTGGAGCTGGGAAGGCTGCTGCTCTCAAACGAGGCGACTGGCAGGCAGAGCCTTTGCTCTTCTGAACAGAAGCTAGGCTAGGCTTCAGCAGCTCAACTTGTCTAATTTTATTCTCTTGCTGCTTCTCTCTGATTTCTATTTTCAGTTGTAGGAATCAACTTGCATGGCAAACGGCCTCTGTGGATGGGTAACAAGCTCACTGGCACCGAAAGCAGCACTCCTGCAGGCAGGTTCAGATGTCCTGTAACGTCTGAACTAAACAACAGCAAGCTTTCCATAAATCCTTTGAAATGAAGGAACTCATGGCGGTAACAAAATACACATCCTGACCTCCTTGCTGCAGGATTATGGGACTGTCAGCAACTGTATCTTACTGTATACATCTTTTTTGTCAGTAACAAAAAAGCCACAAGATGAACTTTCAGCCTCAAAATAGTGAGAAAGAAGTGAGAGAAGAAAGGAGGAGATGAAGTGATAAAAACAAACTCCAGTCAGATCTCTGTTTTAGTATTTCTCTATGGCAGTGCTACCTGTACTGATATATATATATATATATATGCGCACTTCTGGAAAAGTTGTAAATCTGCTCCCAGTATCTAGCCAAGAAAAATAAAAAAGTGCATGCACACATGTTGCACTCTGCGCATTTGAATTGCCCGTAGGGTGTTGTAATTTCCTGAGCTAAATCAAATCTACATTGCAGGCTAAAGGGGCTGGATCAGTCTCTCATCTTGCGTAGCTTGGGACGTAGGTGCAAAGCATTTGCACACCGTCACAAAAGCGCTAGGATGAGCGCGATGAAATTCTGATACAGCCCGTTCTGTATCTAACCCCGAAACTGCAGAGTAACAGAAAAAATCAGGCCCAGATCACAGGCACGAGCCCATCCAGGGCTGCTACTCTCCATCTCAAACCTACACGGGACGCTCCGCACCCGCTTGGAACCAGACACGTCAAAGGCAGCGCTCTGTAATTAGACTATACGTACGGCTGCATCGTTCCAAGTAACCTCAGCAGCTCCAATGCCCATTGCGTGCTGGGTGCCAGAGGTGTCCAGCTGCTTCAAGGACACACTGCGTGATGGGACCCTCGTGCTGATCTTGCTGGGGCCTGGAGCCAGAAACCACTCCAGCTGATAAACCCACATCCAGGCACAGGGTGCACCTCGGTCCTGTCGGCAGAGTGACAGATGCTACGCTGTGCTCAGGCTAGCCCTGTTCTCCAGAACCCACAACTGGGCAATCCAGTTCCACGGAAGCCAGGAGCTGTACAAGGGCCTGAGGACATCACCACGGTCAAACTGATGCACCTCATGAGCCGTCGTTGGCAGTGAGAGGGCTGAACCACTCTCAGGCCAGCCAGCTCACCCTACACAAAGCTGGTCGTATCGTTCCCAAGGTCGCCTCCAAGATCCTTCCGAAGGGAATGAGCTTAAGTCCAACGCCAGGCTCGTATGATTTGTTTCCAGTTCTGGAGCAGTTTTGAAGAGTGGAGGCTTCAGACTTCTCCTTCTCTGTACCTCAGAAAAGTACTGAACAAATTGAGGCTTTATATGTTTTGCTTTCTGTATTTTGGGGTTTCTAGCTGACAGGTGCAGAGTATCTCACAAATAAAGTGCTAGGAGCCTGGCCTCTGAGCCCAGAAGCATTCTTCCTCAAAACTGGAGACACGCTCATGCTCCTCACCTTGCACCTTGGGCTAATGGCCTGCGGCTGCCAGGTGCATTGCCTCCAAACACAGTCGTTTCCCTGATTCATTTTCAAGCAGTAGTGCAAGATCTTGCAAATTCAAACAAACAAACAAAAAAAAAAAAAGGAGAAGAAGAAGAAAGAAATGGACTGCATCAAAAAATAAATGTTCCAAATTTGCCTAAGGACAGGATAATAATGAAGTGAACACTGCATGACTGACAGAAATAAAACAAAAGAAAAGGTTGAACTTTCCCACTGCGCCTGCTGGGACCACAGGAATGGTCACAACAGAGCCTACCTAGGCTCATTCTGTGTCCCAACAGTGGCCAGATATCGGGGGCTTACAGAGCAATCAGAGAAACAGGATGGAAATACTGTGGTTATTCTCCTGGCATGGTATTCCTGGCTACGGATTACTGGAGTTTCTCACACACAGGTTGCACTCAGATCATCACAGGCACCTTGGTGGATCTAACTCCAGGTTGCACCCAGATCATCAGAGACACATTGGTGGATATACCTCCCATCAAACCGTCAAATCTCACCCTGAAAGCATTAATGCTTTGGGCTTCTGTGATATCCTATGGCAATGAATGCCACAATGCAATTATGAGTTGCAAGAAAAAATAGTAATTTATTTTTTCTGGTTTTAGACAGGCTGCCTGCCAATGTCACACCTGACAGTGACATCTTTTATGATGCCTTAAACCCTCCAGCTAGCAAAGGAAAAAGAAAGTTCTTTATAAATATAATAACCCTACACTTTTCTTTCTAAAATAGATGTCTAAAGCATGTCAGATGGATACTGTAAAATATGTGGCTATTTTCTCCCTCAAGTTTCAGCACAGATACTTGAAGTTTGATGAGAGGAATTGCACCCAGATACAAAGGCCATCGCCGGCTTCAACTTGCAGGGCCGGGATTAACAAGGCACAGATTTAGCATTGGGAGCTCCCAGGGGGTCCTGGAGAGCTGGTCCCTGGCTACATCTGCCGCTGAAGCCTACGGGTGCTACCATAGCGCAGGGCAGGCGATCAAAGCACCCAGCACCTCGGACCTCGGCACCTTTAAGTTTTGGGTCTTCTTAAATCTGGTCATGAAGAATAGTCTAAAAATAAAAGACCTTGCCTAAAGTCATTCAGTTCTTTGTAAAATGGAGGCTCCGACATGTAATTTCCAGTGAGTGAAGATCATGTTATATCACGGTATCAGCGTGTAAAAAAGATAATTACTGTTCCCATATATCTCTTAGGTGTGTAACTAATGCTTTTATAATGTTTCAAACACCTAATTAGTTACTTCAAGTAAGACAAGTCATGTTAATGTTCCTTGCTGTGAAATGAATACTATTAATTTTAAAATGGATGGACTTTTAGCACCTTGACTTCTTTCTTCAGCTCCCATTATCATTCTCCCATGAAATTATATAAAGTTCTCGATTATAATAAGCAAACCTCAAAACAAATGTAAATAGTTCATCTGGGAATGATATTTCAGAAGCCAAGCGAATCTTGAAGGTATGTTTTAATCAAATATAAGTTTTTGTATTCAATTAAGTGGTCCCTTGACTAATTTCTTCAGCCTGTATAATGCAGAAAGCAAATCTGCAAGCTCTATTGGCTTCTAGTGACCATCATGCAGCTATTAATCTGTGAGTAGAAAAAGTTCTAGTGAATGGTTGTGAATGTTTATCTGCATATAATCTTAAAATAGTCCCAATCTTGCAAGAGGACATTGTGCCAGAGATTTTTATGTTGAAATGGAATACTACTACTATTTTGAGGGGTCTTTTTCTTTTTTTTTTTTTTTTTTTTTTTTTTTTTTTTTTTTTTAAGATAGGGAGCATTTAATTTCCTTTATTGGGAAAAATATTTGCTAACAGTCATTAAAAAAAAAAAAGGATGGATACTAATCAGAATCCATTATTCAAACCAATTTGACATTTTAAAGGTTGTAATCAAAAAACCAAGCTGCATTTTTAGCCCTTGTGTCTTGCCTGAAACAGGAGCAGGAATATATTGTTGCATAAATGTTTCTCACTTCTTATAAAAACATGCAGTGGATTTTTAATTTTAAAATCTAAACATAGTACCGTAAATTCTCACAGAGAAGGCAGAATTACTTTAAAACTATACATAGGTAATTACGTGTATCTTGAGGTTGTACTGGAGGAGTTATTTGGGGGTTTAGAGACGTATATAAGATCAAGAGCAAATCAGCAAAAGTAAGCACTGTCTTTTTCTTTGTGATAGCGCAGATACTCCGCTATCGTATGAACAGCTTGACTTCAGCAAGGCTTTTAACACTGTCTCCCATGGCATCCTCCTAGAGAAGCTCAGGAGGTGTGGGTTAGAGTGGACAGTGAGGTGGATTGAGAACTGGCTGAAAGGCAGAGCGCAGAGGGTCGTCATCAGAAGTGCAGAGTCTAGTTGGAGGCCTGTGGCTAGTGGCGTCCCCCAGGGATCAGCACTGGGTCCCATCCTGTTCTCCTTCTTCATCAGCGACCGGGATGAGGGGACGGAGTGCCTCCTCACCAAGTTTGCTGATGATCCCAAGCTGGGAGGAGGGGCTGATACAGCTGAGGGCTGTGCTGCCATTCAGAGGGACCTGGCCAGGCAGGAGAGCTGGGCAGAGAGGAACCTCCTGAGGTTCAACAAGGGCAAACGCCGAGTCCTGCACCTAGGGAAAAATAACCCTAGGCACCAGTACAGGCTGGTGCCTGCCCTGCTGGACAGCAGCTCTGCAGAGAAGGATCTGGGAGTGCTGGTGCATGACAGGTTGACCATGAGCCAGCAATGTGCCCTTGTGGCCAAGAACACCAATGGTCTCCTGGGGTGCATTGGGAACAGGGTTGCCAGCAGGTTGAGGGAAGTGATCCTGCCCCTCTACGCAGCCCTGGGGAGGCCTCATCTCAAGTACTGTGTCCAGTTCTGGGCTCCCCAGTACAAGAGAGACATGGAGCTACTGGAGAGAGTCCAGCGTAGGGCTACAAAGATGATCAGAGGGCTGGAGCACCTGCCCTATGAGGAACGGCTGCGAGAGCTGGGCCTCTTCATCCTGGGGAAGGGAAGACTGAGGGGGGATCTGATCAATGTGTACAAGTACCTGAAGGGAGGGTGTCAAGAGGACAGGGACAAACTCTTTTCAGTTGTCCCGTGTGACAGGACAAGAGGCAATGGACAGAAACTGAAGCACAGGTAGTTCCGCCTGACCGTGTGGGGGAATTTCTTCCCTGTGAGAGTGATGGAGCACTGGCACAGGTTCCCCAGAGAGGTGGTGGAGTCTCCTTCTCTGGAGATCTTCAAGGCCCGCCTCGATGCAACCCTGTCTAACATGCTCTAGATGACCCTGATTGAGTGGGGAGGTTGGACTAGACCATCTCCAGAGGTGCCTTCCAACCTTACTGATTCTATGATTCTACAAAATATCAAGGCCTATATGGACCAATGCTCACTGGTTTAGAAGCTAAACAAAAAGTGAAGGACGAGAGAGAAGGTGCCAACAAGAACAGGAACAAATGAACGGTCCGGCAGAGAGTGGACCCCAGCCCCTAGTCAGACCAGGGACCACAGTGGCACAAAATAAAACCTAGCAAAAGGTCGTGTTTTAAAGGGTGATTATTCACAAATTCCAGACTTTGTAGAAGATGTGAAATGTGAACCCAACAGAGGTTCATTAGATATTGAATCTGGCCCATTTGGTGAGCACTCAGAAGAAAAAGTCTAAGTTACCTTGCAACTGAACATGGGCCAAATGCATATCCACACACTGCCGATTCCGAGTAAAGATGGAAACGGATCCCACATTCCCACCTGCAGGAGAATCTGGAGGCCTAAGCCTCGCTTTCTACGGTGGTGTTGAAGCCCAACCTATCTCACCGAGGTGCTTTGCTCTTCCGCTCCCTATTTTACGTTTTTCTTCAGAGGCGATTTGGGCTCTCTGGCCAGGCAGAAGACACTCGCCCGCATGCCTCTGGAGGAATGACGCCCATTCACCCGCGCAACGCTCCGCCGAAGATCCTTTTCCTCTCCCAAGCCCGAAACGCGGGATTTAGGCATCTGCGGCCTAAAAGCACGAAGCTGCGTGTTTGTGTTTTAACAGAAAATTTACACAACATCCTAACAAATATCCGCCTGCTGGCGGATCCCGCTGCTGACATCTGCTGCTCCTACTCACCTTCTAAACCACCGCCTTTGGCTGTCAGCGAGCAGCCCGAAACACCTCACTTCTTAGTCGGAGTTGTCATCCCTAGCAGAAGCTTTCCAGAGGACAAATGGATTTTGCAGCTGCTTATTTATTTCCTGGTACGTTTACGGCTCACTTCCTCCCATTCCGGGAAACCTCTCACCTCTCCGCGCTCTTTCTGGTCACCGGCAAGAAAAGTTGGGCTGACGCCGGCCCAGGCTGGGAGAGGCGGCCGGGGGGGGGTCGCTGGTGACAGCAGCGCTCTGCCGCGTAAGCACGTCCCTCGTGCCCAACAGGTTGCAGAGGGCTTTACCAACGCAAAGGAAACAAAAGCTAGTGCCGAGGATGACAGACCACGTACGCTTCAGCTTGTTTTCTGATTAAACACAGCTTTCTCTCCAGGTGCCCTCAGAGCGTAGGCGTGTGCATGTCCCCACCGGGCCACCAGCGCCGCGGGGTGGAGGACAGCACGCTCCAGGGCGCAATGTGCGGGAAGAGCAAAATACCAGGTTTCTCAAGCCTCAGACAACTTTCTAAGTTAGGAAAACACAACAAAACCCAAGTAAACACGCCATACCTTTCTGAGCGCGTAAAATGAGCCCACAATGCCGGGCGATCACGCAAATGGCGAATAAAAGTGTGTGGGGCCGTTCCTGCAAAACAGCCATCTAGCCTGCAGCTCCAACGCACCTGGCCAGGACAACCCTGGCTCGTCCCCTTTTACTTGCAACAATGTAAAACCTTCATACAGCCCTGGCCTGGCTTATTTCCAAGACTGTACACCGTTTGCACTAAAGGCAGGTCTCCTCTCAGGTTGATTAGAGCTCACCAAAGTCACCTCTGCTAGAGATGCGAACAAAACTTGAGCCTGTGTCTTCAGAGCAAGATGAAAAGTAAAACACGGAGCTACTAATATTTTATGTTAGACAGCTGAGCTAGAGCTGGGGAGGCAAGATCCACGGGCATCACTGTCATCATAAATCGTCCCTAACACCAAGACGATGAGCACTGTTATGAACTCATACGACATCTACAAGATATATCCTGCAAGGAAAGACATTCACGTTGGTTCTCCCCATGGGGAGGAGAAGACAAAGCTGCCAGGATCACTTGCCAGGTACTTTTAAAGCCTTCAGGCCCTCTTAGGAACGCGCCCACGCAGAGGAGGGCGGCGGGACACTCGTGCGCTCCCGCCGGCAACACCTACCTGTTGATGCCTTCCCTGGAGAAGTAGACTGTGTACGCCTGGACGCTCCCTCTCACGTCGACGGGTGGGCGCCAGCTGAGACGGACAAACCGACTGGAGACCAAGACAGGGACGACATCTCGGGGGGCAGAGGGGAGGACACTGGAGCTCGGGACGGCTGGAGGGGAAGGAGAGGCGTCAGTCAGAGAGGCTGGTGGCACCGGGGGGCTGGGGCTCGGGGCGAGCGTGGTAGTGGACACAGCTGAGGTGTCACCAAACAGAGGGCCAAGGTGACATGGGAAAAGTGTGAACAAAATGAAAAAGGGATAAAAGAGAGAGAAAAGAAAAAACTAACAGTAAAATCACACCTTAAATATACCACCCTGAACCATTCATAACCCTGAAAATCAAACAGCAATAAGCAAAACACAGAGGGCTTCCCATGATACTTGGAAATTATTTCTTGTACATGTGACTACGGAGTCTGATACGCTGCTTTACTCACGCATGTTCCGCTATTCTTGTCTTTTATGCCCAAAGCTGCTGAAGCATTTTACCTCACAAACAAGCAATAACTTACTGCTCAAAACTGGATGTCTATAAACCCACAGAGCTGGGGAAAGTAGAAAAACGCAGAGTCCAGCACATGACTTACTAGATAATTGCATCAAAGCAGGATAAAAAGAAAAGGAAAAAGACACTGAAAGTTATATTAACCTTGATATGTACGGAAAGGTGCTCAGTCTATGTGCAAAGTCCAGAAATGGCTCAACTGCTGATTCCAGCAGTAAAATATGTCTTACAAAGGTATCTCTTGACAGAGTTTAAGAGTCTGTGAGCTCTTCATGAAGCATTCATGAAAGCTGGTCTACCAACACACATGAACAACGAATTAAATATTTAATTTATTATTCAGTAATAACGCCAGTGGTCAGCTATATCCTGATCTAGCACATGCACCTCAGGGATCGTCTGCAGTCACTTCACCTTCTCCGAGGCCAAACATGCAGCACTAGGCTTGATTTCACCAGCCAAGGCTGCCATGAAAGGCAGGTTTGGCCACTGGTTTCAAACTAAGAAGCAAACTCTTTTCATAATTGCAGGTCATTTTTGGTCAGTCCTTGTGTATATATTGGTTAGTTACTGTATTAATAGAATTAATTTACTGTGAGATCATTAAAAGCCTTGAATTATCTAAACAGCTTATAAAGGATAGCTTTATACAAAAAAGTGACATTCACTAAATACTGGCTTAGCATTTTTATTCTCCCTAAGCTATTATTAACACTCATTAATATTATTATAATAAATAATAAATACTATTACCTCTTCCATATTGTCATCAATCCAAAAAAAGAGGGAATTAAGGAATTTCCCAGTGGCATTTCCAGAGTAATGATGTGTGGAAAGAAAATATTAAGCCATAGTCTCAGTTCTCTTGGCTGCACAGTTGTGATACAATATTTGCACTGAGATTGTGTTTAGCATCCTTAGTCATGGGCCACTGATCTAAATAATGTGCAAACAGAAGACTAAGTATAATTCTATGTACATATATACTAGAACGACACAACTATTTTGCTTCACAGTCAGACTGAGCAGATTTGGGCTTCTGATCTATTCTGTATGTTGACTTAAGTATTATAAGCATGAGTGCACTGTCTTCTTCTAACGAGGACTCAATTAGGTGAACATCATTAGAGAAGTACCAAGGGCAAGATCTAAAAAAACACAGACACATATCTACAAGGTTTTTTAGTGGAGTTTGGGTACCCGAATCACAGACAGTAATTCAGTAAACTGCCCATTACTAGCTACTTTGGTATCTGAGGGTCTGTGGAAACTCTCAGTTCCTCCACACAATATAGAGGTCTCTGGTTCCCTCTGCTGAAGAGGCCTCTTCTTAGTTGAGCAGGGCAGCATGGCACCACTCTTCCATCGAGGTGACGTTGTATTCAAAAACTTGTGGGAAGGTGAGCTCTAAGTCCAGACATCTACATTCAGTTGACTAGATTTTTGGGTCTACGTACAAGCTTGGTGTCTAAGCTCCCACTATAGAAAATTGGAGATGACAGATGATGGAGTCATTGGATAACACAGATGGTGGAACCTAAAGAGCTCCTCAAGCTAACAAATAGCAGGAGCTACCTTTAAGCATGCCAAGTAAGTATCTGAAGAGCGGAGCTGAGTCTCTACCCTCAGTGTCCTTGCACAGGTGGACCCTGCGGAGTCTGATCTGGTAGCCACGCTCGGAGCATAAACACACAGAAGTAACCAAGATGCTTACAGCAGAGAAATTACATCCATTTATCATTTGATAATGTTCACCTTGAGTATAATTCCTAATGGTTACAATATTTACGAATGGGAGAACTGGGTTACAGGTGACGCTTCCCCACCTGCTGGCATCTGCATCCCTTGGCCCAGTGCTTGCAGGTTTGGGTCTATCTGGCGTGTATGGCCCTTTGGCAACCACCTGGGTCTGCCAGCTCCACTCCCAGGGCTCAGCTTGGCCGCAACAGCGATGAGCCACCACAGCTATAACGTCCTCCTCTGCTCTGGGCCATTTGTTCTTGCTGTGGCCTTTTCCCTGCCAGACTATGCAAACTGACCTTGAGAAATTATTTTTGCAAACAACTCAAACTTACTAAAATACTAGCAACAAACTCAGGTGAAAAGCTGCTAGCCGAGGATGGACATTCTAGTCCACTACGTATGTATTTTACTCCAGCTTTCAGTAAACTGTAGAGCTATCACTGACAAAAGCAATTTCACTTTTATTTTTGCTAGCCGTGAATAGCAAACATATATATAGTACAATAGCACAATACAGAAAGAAATACAACTTGAAATTATCTCAGTAAGTAATACCTGAAATCCTTCAGTCTTTCATATGACTACACAAGATCAATCCACTACTTGTTAAACTGTCTTCATTGGAGTTTGACAGGGTCTGATTTTAGCCTGACATGGTTTATTTAACTCCTTATTAAGTTTAGCTTTCTCTGCTCTCATGGCAGGGGGAATAATCATCTACCTCTGCACACGTGAGCATGAAACATTACTGCTCTGATTCACCTTCCACAGGCATAAATGACTACATAACAGAGGAAAAGCTGAATCTACGCCAATCGGACCTGACTTTCACGTGTTTCCATTTAAGAAGACAAATGCAGCATCTCATATCCAGAACCCCAAACTCCCGTTATTTTTAAGCCAGAATCCATCGTAATGTCTGCAATTCTCTCATTGTTTTTAAGCAGCTAATGGCAAAACTTGCTCTGATCTAACCTGTGCAGCTGCATTTAGCACTGGAATTTGCTGCCTCTTCTTCTCTCACGGCATGCGAGCAATGCCCATTCAGCAGCACTTCCCACGTATTGCAGTCACAGGCTACTAGTAAATATTGGAATATGGGACCTAGCTCAGAGAGACAAACACTGCTTTTGTAAATGTTGCTTTAGCATGGCTGCATGCAGGGTAGTGTTGCTTTCCTGCAAACCCAAGAAAGGAAGAATGGAAAAAGTTACTGCAGCTCACATCCTATTTCACCCTTATGATGTGAAAAACTGTGCTGCAGCCTCAATAGCTGACGTGCTCACCTAGCAGTCTGCACACAGCAGGAAGCAGATCCTAGCAGCAGTACCTCTATCCTTTAAATAACACCAGTGAGAGACCAGCAAAAGCTTATGTTGGGTGTACTAGAAGAGATGATGAATGAATGGACATCTTCTGCCTTGACGCTCACATTCCTCTCAACATACAGATAGCACCTAATTGACTAGCCGACGTGAACGTCCTGCCAAAACCTCTAGTTGTGAGTTCTAGTCACATCCCATCTCAACATGCTTCTGTGGGTCATTCACATCATCTGGTTTCCGGGCTGGCATCAACCTATCTTAAATTGAAAGTATCTCATCATCTACGTTCTCTTCTCTTCGCCATTTCAGTAACGAGCGATTTTCAGGCGTTACAGGCTATCCAATGCCTGACACTGTATATTCACATTTCAAAAACTCCATTTATTATGATTGAGAAGTTACTAGGCTTATAGAAAATATTGCTCTTAGATCTCAACAGGCAATTATAAAATTGATCTAAAAGCTCTTCTAACAATCTTCATTAAGGACTAAGTCATGAATTCATGAGATTGACCCTACTGTTTTTAAAGCAATAAAGATGGGCATGTGTTTAGTCACTCATGTTTAATTCATAAAAAAATGTAAACTTCTTAAACATATACTGTGTTGCCACATCCCTACATTTAAAATAAAACAGAAAATCTACTGTAGGCTATCTATACCCTTAAAATGCTGTCAACTAAAGCTAGTTGATAAGATTTGAAACGCAACACTTTTTCAGCAAAAATGAGAAATCTGCCACACTTCGAATCTTCAACCAGCTCTCCTGCTGCAAATCAAACTTTCCCTGAATATCCCACATACCCTGATGCTGAAATACATTTCAAGATGTTGCATGAAATTTTTCAAAGATGCTGCATCAAAAATTTTTGATGTTTTCTAACAACTATTTTTCAATTCCTCAATATGAACTTTTTAACTATAGAGAATTTTTTATATTTTTCTTTTTTAAAAGACTTCTTAAAATTCCACTAAATGTATTTAAACATACAAGGAACGTACGGGCCTTAAGATAAGCCTTTTACTTCAGGAAAACAAGATGCTTCATTCAAATTAAAATAGAAATCTTTTGGATTAATTCAAGTCTCCCCCACTCCAACTCGCCTCAGATTTTTCTTGTGTTTAGCACTTGAAATCGATTATTCATAGAGCAAGAATTTCAAGAATGACATAAGAATATGAATTTGTCCTCATCTCCCAATCCTCAGAGTTAAAAGGAAAAGCTATTTGCATGGAATTTTAATTCCAGAAGTAACATCAAACACGTAATTACTGTCTAGTGTTACTCTCCATGCTCATATTCTGGTGAGTTCTGTCTTTTGTTATATTCCTGTATTCGGGGAATTTAGTCATTTTTCAGAACCTCTTTGACACTTCTTCCATCGAAGATGTAACTGTAAAAAAATGTAACTGAAAGAAAAGCAAACTGCAGGATCATCTGTAACTCAAGAGTTACCACATATGCAACACTTAGGAACTGCAAAAGCGAGGCACTCTTCCACTAAAATAAGCTTACATTAAGCAGATGTGTAACAGTTACCAATTTTGGCTCATTCTTCATCTTTTAGGATGTAGAAATTTTTGAAAGAACTGCTCTCATTTCATTTTACAGAATACCCGTTTATTTTAATGGTGCAATGTCATTAAATCTCCTAACTGCAGGCTGCTTGGGAAGTTTGGGGGACAGCAGTGATTTCTGATGCCGGTCATTGGGGAGGTCATGGACCGTCACCGGCTCCAGCCAACACGGGCCACAAGGTAGCCGCAGCCCACTGCGACCTCACCTTCCATTTTTAATAGAAAAAAAACCACCACAATCAATAAATATTCATTTATATTAGGGAAGGAAAAGAACAACTTTGAACAAAAGCAACACCGAGCAGGCGTGGAGAGTGCAAACAGTCTAATTTCACATCGTAATTAGACTGAATCGATTTCACATCGCCAAGCCAGGAACCACTCCAGGGCAGAAGGTACATGCCGGAGGAGGACCTGCACGCGGGCCCGGTATTTGACGCAGGGGTCACAGGCCCGTTAGCGATGGCAAGCCGTGCCATATACATCTTGAGAGGAGAAAGCAAGGAGAACTGCTGCATTTTACACCATTACTAGCCCAGCCAGCCACTTCTAAAACCGAGCAGTGATCTGCAGCATGGATGTGGACGCATGCCAATGGGACGTGGACCCAGGCCTGTCTTGGCCAGTCAAGGGTCTCCAGCCCTCCCAGGTTAAGTGACAAAGTCAGGGAGAATCAGTGAAATACAGAAAACCAAACCAAGCCCAGTGTTTCAGCCTGGCCATTAAGTAACACTTTACTTGAAATAGGTGGTAAATAAATTTTGATCTTGTTTCTAACAGCTTGAAGAAAATCAGATGTTGTATCAGATGACTTTTAGGTAGGTAGAAATACATAAAACTATCTCAAATATGTATTGAATCAGACACATTACTGGTAGCTCACTACTTGTGGTCAAACAAAATGCTCTGCTCTGTGCGAACCACTCCTACCACCATTTGGGGGGACAACACACAGATCTTGTCCCTTCCCGTTTCCATCCAGCTTATGAACCAGACAACGTGTTCTCAAAGTGCTTAATTTTAAAGCATCTTCTTCAGCCGTCAAGTGTTTAAACCCCTCCTCCAAACGCAAGCAGAGATCGTGTCTGCGCAGCTCATACAGGAGTGGATGTACATTTGATTTCCCCGTGCATCGCATTTTATCCAATGACATCGAGCACTTGTCACAACGTCAGCGTACACTGGTGTGTGTTTAAAAATTTTTAGCCCATATGCCATGATATTAATTTACCAAATAAAAGATCTGTCCTCCTTGTCATAGGGACTCTCTCCCTCCTAGCTCCTTGCACAGCTACTCATTACTACCTCGTGCCATAAAGGGGCTCCTACACACAAGGCACGCAGTACTAATTCTTACTGTGCTTCTTTTATGACAATAAAAATACCTTGCTATAAATCGCTACGTTCACATGTGTCAATAAGGCCTGATGTCCCCACCAGAGGAATTTGCTCCTGACTCAGCATCCTTCAGGATTCAGCCAGAAGCTCTTTCAAAACAACATACACCCATCTGCAATGGGAAATCTCCAAGAGACTTGGGAGACCCCAACAACGGCCTCTGCCTGCTCCTCTCCTTGTGCCACGTGCAAGCCAGCATCTGGCTGAGCTTTATGGCTCCTCTCATGACAGCTACCGCTGCCAGAAGGTTAAGCAAACATCTGACCTCGAAAAGCAACTCGCTCATGGAGTTGTCCCATGTCTCAGACCATCCCACGCGAGCATCACTTGGCCCTACATCGCAATGGATTTTAAATCCCTGAGGGAAATGGGTTATGCCAAGAGTACCTTGGGTGATGTCTGACCTGAAGCATTTCCACCAGGTTGTGTCAAAGCCTGTCACTGAGAGCTCCTGGCTTTGTCATAGAGCCACCAGAGTTACCGGATGGACATGCTATGCCCATGCAAGGCCTCCAAGATCTGCTTGCTGCGTGGAGGGGCAACAGAGGGAAGGAGGAGGAAACATCACATGTTTAATAGATTTTGAAGATTTTCATGGATGGGCCTTGCAAACATCTCAAGGCCAAAGAATGGGCCTTGCAAACATCTCAGCACATTCCAGACGAAGGGGCTCAGCAAGAGAGAAGATGAGGAGGAAAGGTAAGAACAACTGCTTTCCACAGACAGCTTCTGAGCATTGCATGGAGCCAACAGGGTGCATATGCACTGCAGCATTCACACAAGTCAACCCAAAAATAGGGAGGAGAAAAGGTTTATCTCCTGCCTCCATGTCTAATGGCAAGGTCACGCTGTCAATGAAACAATACCTACAGAGCTCTCTTTTTACCCCTGTAAGTGCAAACAGCACAATTTTGGGATTTCGTTCTGAAATTTCACAACAAAGGCAATACTATAAAACTCCAGAAATTCCAGTTAATCTAGAGCAGTTCTGTCCAACGGTTACACTAAAAGCTATTTTATGGAAGATGAAAGCCAGGCACTTATCTGCTGCTAAACGTGCTGAATGACACGTTGCCCGTTGCAGGGGTTAAGTACGACATGTTTGGACCAGCAGCTGGAGGCAGGCAGGGAAGGCAAGGAGAAGACCTCCGTGCAAGGGCAGCAAGAGAGCAAGGGCTTGTTAGGATAACAGTGGTTGCGCTGTTGCAGCAAAACTGCTCGTTCACAGCGAGAGAAAAACGTTTTTGTTCTTCTCAGATCATCACCTATCGGCACCAAAGAGCAGGCAGAAAGCAGGCCAGGTCCAGGCGACGAAGCCGAAGTGCTGCCAGCAGAGTTTGGAGGATGCAGTGTGCGAAAAGCGGTGTGGTGGCAGCTCTGCCAGGAAGAGGGAGACTGGGTTGATCTCACGTGCTTCTGGAGAGCAGGGTGCTCGCCGCCCCGGCCTCAGGCTCCCGAGCCCAGCACCCTGCAGCACACGCACACATGGCCCCTGCCTGCTGGCTTATCCTAGCAATTCTCCTATAAATAACGCCCAACTACTTCCCTATCACTTAACTGCCATTAAATCTTGAGATGTTTCTGTCTGCAGACCTGAGCGTGCTCTGGACATGGCTCTGCTCTCTGGCGGTTCTCCGGGGGGACTTGGGACAGGCCGGGCCGTGCACAAACGGAAACTTCTCTCTTCCCGCACGTGAGAAAGAGGAGGATCGGTATACACACATTTGCGTAAATATTATATGTCGTTTCTTCAGTCTGTCAGCTAAGAAAAGCTAAGAAAATTTGCAAAGAAAAAATCAGTGGCAAATACGGCCCTAATGGCTGCTTACATCCACGCAGTGCTTTGAGCCTATTCATTAACTGACACTACGCACGAATAGAAGAGAATAGAATAAAAAGAAAAATATAAGAAAAAGGCAAACCCACCAGTGCTCGGCTCCGCCGTTTCGAAGCGGTGCCCTTGCTTTTGCCTGCAGTGCTGCGAGGGCAGCGCTGGCGTCGCTGCGCAGGTGACATCTGTCACCGCCGATTAGTCACCAAGAAAAACGAGGGGGGCGAGGGGCAACGCTTTGCTGATTGCACAAAATTCAATCACCCGCAAACGCTCCCTGAGGAAACGTCGGTCAGTTCATCCAGTCCACCGTCGCCGATCCAAGGCACGATAGCTGCCACACACCGAAAAAGCAGAAACACGCTACAGATTTTTAAGGTAGCCAAGAGACTTCGTGGTCAAATACCGAGAGCATGAAACAGAAACCATAAATGCTGGAATCTTCGATGACGTTCAAAACGCAGCGAGGGCAGCGTGATCGTGTTTGTTATTTCTGCATGGGAAATTCAGCAGTGCAGCAGGTATTTCTGTCAGTGATTAGGAGAACGATGGGCTGGTCAACTATCTGCCACTGCTCTTCATTAGCTTATCAGCCCCTTCTTCCGTCCTGTGGTCAGCAGCTCTGTGCAACAACACGCTGCGCTCAGGTCCTAAGCGCTATGGCTGCCTCAGTAATATGGGCTGCACAGTTGGTCAATGAAAGTTAAACTTGCTTTAAAAAGACTGAGTTTTAAGGGGTTTGAATATTCCTGAAGTTGACAGAAAACTGAATGATAGCTTTTGCTGAAGAAGGAGAAAAAAAAAGGAGGAAGAATTTTGGAAACAAAAGAACATTTCAATTTATCATTTTGAATCATTTAAGAAATATATGTCTCAGCCTGTTTTCAACGAAGTTTGTCAAACTCTGATCTCAAAATGGTATCTTATTTTTAAGAGAAAGATAGAGCAAATTTAATATTTGAAATATAACTGAACCAAAATTCACTCTTTTGTCTTTATTCTTTGAAGTACCCCAAAACTATGTAAGCTCTGAACACCTACCCCGGGAACCACGGTATGCTGGAGGATTTAAGATCTGTGCACTCTGATTTTAGACAGACTTTTCCAAGAGCTACACTAGGTGCTTAGTATGTTTGCTCACACTTTGAGCTGTCAATCTTCACGACACATCTCCAGATCTCTCTCTCTCTCTCTCTTACCTGGAGTTAGATCACAAACACACATGGAGGTCCAACATCTCGCATCAGTGAGACCTTTCAGGTCTTCAGCAAACCGCCACTTGGACACACAATAAAGTAAAATCTCTGAATTATACTGAACGCATACTGATTTCTGCTGCTAAACTCCCTTAGGTTTCTGTCGACGGACACATACACAAGCCTCCAAGTCACGTTACCTGAGGCTTTAGCTCCTACACAAGCCTTGGCTAAGAGTGGGATTTAAAGATCCGCCCCTGTTCTCAATAGCTGGGCCAAAACCTGTGCTTTTAGAGAACATGGAACAAAACACATTCTTCTGTCCACAGTGAGGAGGTATTTCACAGCTGATTTTAAAAAATAATAATTCCAAGGAAAGGTTCATAGCTAAGAATTCCAAGTAAAACATCTAAATGCTTCAGGACCCCCCCCTTCCTCAACAGCATTTCCTCAAATTTGGCTGGAAGAGGAAGGTATTTAATCAGTATTTTAATTTTCAGGGTTTCTGTCCTTAGGTACCTAATTGTTCTCAGCTACCACACAAAAAAGTAGCCCTTTGCCATAGCTCAGGGTTCTACCAGGCACCTCAGTCTTCTTTTAAATTTAGCTCTCAATGTTACTCAAAGTTTTAGCAGAAGGTGCCACATGTTACCTTATTCATTTAGTGGATTATTTATCAAAACCGGAGGAGATGAGTGTGGTTTTTCGTTGTAGTCATGCACATCTAACTGTTGATGCTTCTGAGGGGAATCTTTCCATGCCCTTTTCCTCGTCTGAACAGAGGAGCACTGTGGAAAGGAGTGCGTGCACAGCCCTGCAGCAGCTCGTACGCTCTACTAACGACCACTGGAGAAAAGACCAGGAGAAAATGACCACCACCATCTTCAGAGCAGGGCTGAAGCTGCACGGAGGGAATAGAAAAGAGGAGGTTGAAGCTGAACATGGAGGACAACAGAGCACTGAGCGTTTTTCATCACTGAAACACCACTATCTCATACACCGTAAGGAGTGTTAGTGCCTTGTTTGTTGGGCAGCCACAAGGTATTAGGGAGACCAACTCCAATCTAAACCAAAAGGTGCTTTGCAACAACAGAAATGTAGCACACTTCATTCCACTTAAACTGCAGAGGACAGCCTGGCCAAGTGACTCGTCTCTACCATGAGCAAAAAGGGTGCCATCACGTGGTAGTGGCCTGTAGCTTGCAAGCTTGGTTTCTTTAACTCTCAAAAATCAAATTGAACTTTCTTACAGCAGCTTAGAAAGCTGGTGCGCAATGCACGCAATGCAAATCGCTTTGAAGAAAAAATGGAAAGGGATTGGATTTCCCAGCCTTGGAAACTACCTGCCTTTGGTAGAAAATGCACGGACCCACCAAATGCTGCCTCCTCGCAGCTGATGGTACAGCAGCTCCACTCCCTGGGCACTCAGCGTGCCTTCTCCTACATCCCACTCCAACATCCACTAACTGTTCCCATCAGCTATGTCTTAAGACCTCTGCTCTCACAAGCTGTTTATCATCATCACCTAAAAAGCTTTTCTCCTTCTATTGCCATGTTCAGTGCCCGCGATGGCCATTCAGCGCCTGTCACTCTGCCCACGCTCACTCCTTTCATCCCCATCTGGTGGAGGGGACACTGTCCCTGCCACTTGTTTGGGCTGCAACAAGCCTTTCCCAAACTTCAGGTTAATTAAGATGGCAAAGAGTGTGGATCTCCACAATGAATCCGACTCTAACAACCACACACAGCACCTAGATACTACAGCAATTGGAATGAATCTGTAAATAAATAAAACAAACCTTTCACAGCAACTGGCCTGAGAAGGGTTTTTCAGCTCCCAAATGCTTTCTGGGGCTATGAGTACTTCACTCCATCATGCAGCAAAAAAAACTGGCATAGCCTTGCCATTCCTAGCTGGAATAAATGTCTACGATCCACAATAATTTTTAGGCTTCTTGGTAAATGGTAAAAAGCTGTTGTCTGCTTTTCCTTTGCTACACATCTGCCGTGTTGAGTGAAAACTAAGGGAAGAGCACAGAGGAACTTGTGAACAGTTTAAAATATATTTGTTAAGGGGCCGACTCTCACTTGCACCAGAACAGCCTGTGCTGTTCAGACAGCCCAAGCCAGGCATGGAAGAGGAGGAGATGGCTAGGTAATAAAGGCATTTTTCTCGGAATAGAGCTGTCCTGGGTTCAGTGCTAACTCTGCCAGATTTTCAGCACATCACTGAGCCTCCACTCTGCTCCTCTCCTCTCCCACCTGCAAAATGCAATGGCGATGCTTATTTTTTCAGTGCTTTTTGATGGCGTGGATCACAACACACACTGTTCCTCAGGCATGCAATAAAAGATGCTCCCAAATCACTTACCTTGAGACAGCAGTCAAAATGCAAGTAAATTTAGTAATCTGAATGCTCGGATCGTACAGAGATAAAAGTATCAAGAGAGACTGATGAGGATCTAAAAGGTCTTTTTCCATCTGCTATTGCCCAGATGCCAGGACTAGTTTGCTCTTCTCACTACTTTTTTCCTGACATAGAAATTACATCAGCTCAGTCGCTCTGAATTTCCTTTTCAACCCATCACTTTATTGTACATTCAGTGTAAAATTGGATGAAATAGATGCTACCATCCAGCTTTAAAATAAGGAAAGATAAGAGAAACATCTGAGTCCAAATGTCTTGGAAAGTGAGATTTTAAATAATCTGGACAGCTCTTAAACGACTTCATTTTTTTGTGAGGCAAGATGCAGGGACACCTCGGCTCGCATCGCTCCCCCGAGGCAGCCAGTCTTTAAGCAACACAAAATCCCTGCTCCTCACCCTTCAGTAGAAGTATCTTAAATTGCTTCAACTGATTTAAAAAGGAAAAAAAAAAGAAAAAACTAACTAAGGGGGGGAAGGTGAGAGACAGAGACAGACAGATGGACACATCAATCAACAGACAGATGGTGCAGTCGCATGAAGTTGAGGGGAGCAGTCTAAAAAGCGGTGGCACAGCCAGGGAGCGGGCGGCATCGCTGCCCGGGAGGACGCAGCTCGTTGCGCACCCTGTGCAGAGGCGCTCGGGAGCCCTCAACAGCGTCTGCCAAGAGTGAGACAAGGACCACGGCAACTGAGGAGCAGCTTCTATAGGCTAAGATGGACTTAATGTACAGGAATCCTATCCAGAGTAAGAGTTGTGCATGGCCTTTTTTCTCCCTGTGTCACAGAAGTGACTGGTTTAACAAAGCTTTATGAATCTTTGGCAGAGAAGCAAAGCCAGCAAGGGGCTGGAAGACTTCCAAGTGCCCCATGCAAGATGTATGGTAGAAACTAAGTCAGCCCAAGAGCAGCATTGTTAAGAGAGAAGGATTTGCAGCTACTTTCACCTTCAAGGCTTTTAAAAATAAAACACGTGGCAGTGCTCAACACATGAATACTCTGAGGAGATGTAGTTCATTTAGAGTAAAAGAGCCTCACCATCAGGAGATCATGGAATCATGGAACGGTTGAGGTTGGAAAGAACCTCTGAAGATCATCTAGTCCACCCCCCCTGTTCAATTAAGGTTACCTACAGCATGTAAGACAGGATCATGTCCAGGCAGGTTTTGAATATCATCTCCAAGGATGGAGACTCCACAAGCTCTCTGGGCAACCTGTGCCAGTGCTCTGTCATTCTCACACTAGTGAAGATCTTCCTCATGTTCAGATGGAACTTCCTCTGTTTCAGTCTGTGGCTGTTACCTCTTGTCCTGTCACACGGGACAACTGAAAAGAGTTTGTCCCTGTCCCCTTGATACTCTCCCATAAGGTATTTATAGACATTGACAAGATTCCCTCTCAGTCTGCTCAACAGGCTCAGGCTGAAGAGGCCCAGCTCTCACAGCCGTTCCTCACAGGGCAGGTGCTCCAGCCCTCTGATCATCTTCGTAGCCCTACGCTGGACTCTCTCCAGTAGCTCCATGTCGCTCTTGTACTGGGGAGTCCAGAACTGGGCCACTCCAGATGAGGCCTCCCCAGGGCTGCGTAGAGGGGCAGGATCACCTTCCTCGGCCTGCTGGCAACCCTCTTCCCAATGCACCCTAGGAGACCATTGGTGTTCTTGGCCACAAGGGCACGTTGCTGGCTCATGGTCAACTTGTCATGCACCAGTGCTCCCAGGTCCTTCTCTGCAGAGCTGCTTTCCACCAGATCAGCCCCCAGCCTGTAGTGGTGCATGGGATTATTCCTGCCTAGGTGCAGGACTCAGCACTTGCCCTTGCTGAACTTCATGAGGTTCCTCTCCATTCATTTCTCCAGCCTGTCCAGATCTCTCTGAATGGCAGCACAGCCTTCTGCCGTATCAGCCATTTCTCCAAGTTTGGTATCATCAACAAACTTGCTGAGGAGGCACTCTGTCCCCTCATCCATGTTACTGAGGTATAAGTTGAACAAGACGTGACCCGGGACTGACCCTGGGGGATGCCACTAGCCACAAGGCTCCAACTAGACTCTGCACTTCTGATGATGACCCTCTGAGCTCTGCCTTTCAGTCAGTTCTCAATCCACCTCACTGTCCACTAATCAGATCCACACTTCCTGAGCTTACCTATGAGGATGTTATAGCGCCGAAAGCCTTGCTAATGCCAAGGCAGACAACATCCACTGCTCTGCTCTCATCTACCCAGCCAGTCATGTCATCATAGAAAGCTATCACATTGGTTAAGCATGATTTCCCCTTGGTGAATCCATGCTGGCTACTCCTGATCACCTTTTGTTCCTGTATATGTCTGGAGATGACATCCAGAATGAGCTGTTCCATCACCTTTCCAGGGATGGAGGTGAGGCTGACCGGCCTGCAGCTTCCTGGGTCCTCCTTCTTGCCCTTTTTGAAGGCTGGAGGGATACTAGCTTTCTTCCTGTTCTCAGGCACCTCTCCTGACCCAGATGTTGCCTCCCGTGCAACAGGGCAATTTCAGCCTTCTGCATCGCATACACCTTCAGGCACACGTGGAGGTGTATCCATCACTGACAAGACAGGTCTGGGGCTCTTCCTATGTATAGCTCAGGAGAAGTCACACAAGGGGTTCCAGTTCCCCGAGGGCATTGAACAGCCATGGTGCTCAGGAGGCAGGTATGCCATGTCTCCTGCCCCAGTCCACATCGCGTGCCCAGAGCTCACCCATATGCCCCACAGCCAGGACAGCAGAAAGGGCCTGTGATCAGCTAGAATCACTGTACTTGCAAGGTACAGGATCATAGGACATAGATCTATAGGAAAATGGGCTTCATTAGGTGCTTTCTTCCCAGGAAAATTGCTCCACAAAGCAAGTAACAAAATAGTAATTAAGAGGATTCCCAACCTGAGAGAATTAGTGTTTCCCATTTATAACAACATATTAGAAAGGATCTTGCCCTTTTCTAATAAGATCTCCCCTTGACCTAATTGTGTAAATAAAATAGCAACAAGATTGGGCGAATGCAGCTTTTGAGACTGTATGCATGGTAGAAAGCACTGAAAAAATATTAGTGTATATGTTACATGTTCCCTAAAGTAAGTTTTACAGAATACTGAATTTACAGGTAAAAGCAAGAAACCAGCAGAACTAATCTCTACATTAATGAAACGCAGTGTGCCCCATTAGAAAAGCAGTTACTTTGCGACAACAGGAACGATATTTATAGCAGCGTGCAATGATACTAATAGTTTTGTTAGCATTATCTACTTTACCACAGACCTTAAAAGAATTATACATAATAGTGGCAGTTATGGTAGGATCTTAAAAATTGCTGGCTTTTTGCCATTCTAATTCTCTCTTCAATCACCCTGTAATTTTCAACCTTTTTCTCACCTATTAGGTTTCAATTTTTCAGCAGAGAACCACCCACTAGTATTTTGTGAGAAAGAAGATATGGGGGGATCTAATGGGAGAAATATTTCACTCCATATGGGGGGGGGGGGGAAACGAAGAAACTTCTGTAACGGTTTTACCTTACACAGGAACTACAGAGTCATGATTTATCTGGAAATAATTCTCCCGAATAATCTCATGGAGCACCTGGAGAAAAACATTTTGGCTGAAGTTAGAAATCATTGGAAAAAAACAGGGGAGGATCTGGGGACATAACTGATACACGTTGCCTACCGAGCACACCACCGCGTGGGGCAGCCAAGCAGCTGGGTCACGCTGCTCCTCGAGGAGCTTGCCACAGAGGACGGGCTGCTGGAAGCTGGATCAACAGAACTCATAGCAACCCTGGCAAATACTAATTACTATGTAATTCAGATTTTTAGTACAGTTATATATACATACATATTAAAGATGACAACACGATCCTCTTCTCCTAGCTTTGTTCCTTGGAGAACATAATCACAGTGCTTTCTCCCCCCCCCCACCTTGAAATGTTGCTTTTTCTCCTAGATAATGCTTTGAAATAAAGTAGCATTTCTTAGCAGCAAAATTGGAGGTCTAAGAAAATAATCTTTCCTTTTGAAATATTAAATGCAATTTTATTTTTACTGCAATGATTAAAAAAGTAAAGCTGCTGTGGCTGGGGTTACAGTTCCTAATCATCTAAGGCGACAGACTTAAAACAAGTCTATAATTGTCAAGGAGTCTTAAATAATTGAACAGCAAGACACAGCATGGGAGGGTGTGTTTTTATTGTGTAATAACATCTCGGGATTCATTATTCATAATAATTATGATTATTAGGCTTGCAAGTTTTATACTGCAGCCTTTGAGAATTCCCAGACTGATTCTACAAGCACACAAAGCTGAGAACAAGCCAGAGTTAATTCGCTTTTAGTTTATTACAGTCCCTTGCCTTAAGTTTGTTACCAGAGAGAATAGTTCTCCAGCATGCAAAAACAGAGAAAACTTATTTTTAAAAAATTAAGATTTCTGCAGTTTCATTTAAAAATTGGCTGTTTAATTATGACTTGGCACCTACTTGATCCAAAGTCAAGGGCAAACTCCTCATGGCTTTCAAAGGGTTTGCAAAGCAGGCCCATATAAAACAATACAGAATTAAGAATTACAGCAGAGCGTTTGATGCTGAGGGCTGCGTTACAACGTCCTCATCGATACCGAGCGGTCGCTCGCCCTGTGAGCGCTTTGACACCGGCGAGGCCGTCCGGGCGCTCCGTTGCTATTCAGAGCCAGGCAGAAGTGGTCTTTCTGTCTTGAGAAGAAATTTGAGATAAAGGCAGAGAGGGATGTCTCTGCATTCGGATGAGCTCAAGACCTTTAGAAGTTTTTCAAGGAAAAAGGGAGAGGGAACTGCTGCCCAGAGCCGTGGGAGAACCATCCCTTACCAGGAGGAGGCTTCAACCTCAGCTTCACCACCAAAATCAGGGTATTGCCCTTGTATTCACTTGCATTCCCTCAAAAAAGGGACAACATCCACCAGCTCTATTGTCGTTAATAAGAAAATACATATTCCAGCCCTAGATAAAGGGCTAACTACGAGGCTGCAACTGGGGAAGAATCAGGGTATACAGAAAATAGCTAACACAACCCTCTTCTCAATACCACGCATTAATGGGAAAGTTGAAATAAAGCAATGGAGCAAAACATGATCAAGTTGGTTCAGAAGAAGAAAGCTTTTCAACTGAAGTATTTCAAGTTGCAGTTAAGATGACAGAAAAATAAATAATTTTTTCCCCGCAGTACTTATGAAAGATGATTCACCCGAAATTGCAGTCAGATATAAACAATCCCCAGCGCTGTCAGCAGAGTTACTTTCCAGCTATTCACTGATGGGAAAATGGAGCAAAAATTTCCCTGCCAGCGCTCTTCAGCGCACGCCGTATGCCAAATACCAAGCAGCAGGTTTGCGATCCCAAAGCCTGCGACCTCCCAGAAAGTAACTCGCTGCTACAGTCCCCACTGATGCACAGAAGAGTTGTCTGAGGTTTGCAGGCATCTATGGAGGCTTGCTCCTGGCTTGAACTTTTAGCGTCAGCCTGACGCTCTGTTCTGGAATGTGGGAAAAAGTGCCCAGCAAAACACGGAAGAAACTTGCAGTTTTTTCTTTCCAGTGTCTTTCTGCAAGCTTCATAATTTAGAACGGAAATTCTCTGGTTGAATAATTACAGGAATAGTGGAATCTTTTTTACTTGAAGTTTTCATAGTTCTGAGAATAGATTTTTTGCTCCTGAAATGATGTTGAATTTTTCATGTTTTATTTACAGAGAGACAAATAACTCTGAGACTTTACTTAGAAGTTGGATGAGTAATATTTTTGAAAGAGAATGCAATAAACACAAATTTCCAAAAGGATTCAAGAACTTTGGGAACTTAAAGAAATCTTTTGACAGGTCTGGCTGAACAAACATAAATCTACAACTCCACAGAGTAAGAGTGATATAACATAAATTAGGAATTTATATTAAAAGAAAAATAATGATCAATATGAAATTTTGGAGAGGAAAACGTTATTAGCATAGCAGCTAAGTTAATGAAAATGCAAGGCTGTCAGTAAATAAATGGAAACATAATGAATGTTTTATACAGAAGAAAAACTGTAATGAAAAATATTTTATGCAAGAAAAGGAAGCACCATTTAAAAGAAAAACAAACCTTTAAAAAATCAACAGTCCTTACAGATTGTAATGACAAAGATCATTATAATATAGGGGATATTTGCTCCAAAAAGAATATGGCCTCATGTAAGAATACATAAGCTTGAAAGAAAAGTAAGAATACTGTCTGCACAAGCACTGGAGTTGAAGGAATAGATAACAACATTTTTCTTAGAAAGATCTATTTTTCTGGGTTCTTTATACAAAAACACAATAACCAAATGCCATGCTAAGATCTGAAGAGCTGAGAGTGTAAGATACAGGTATTCAAGATCCCTAAACAAATTTTCATTGTGTGTCATATCATAAATACACCACATCATGTCACGTGTTTGGAAATGTCAGGCAAGTAACTATTAACCTTGAGGAATACATAATTTGTCTCATTTAACTGGAAGCCTGTGAGAGCAAAGGCAAGGAGCACACACTGGCGATTAACTGCTCCACTGGAAGTCATTTCCTGAAAGGAGGCCACATCCATCGTCTGCAGACAGTGGCCTTAGATAACTGGAGTGGTGCTCTGTGAAAATAAGATGGCTTGAAAGATTATCTTCTTATCTCAGCACAGGGAGGAAGACGTTTGCCCTGTACCTTCTTTTAAGGCAGCAAAGGAGGAGAGAAAAAACATCTACGTATTGAGAGTAAACACCATCCTGGTGGCTATTACAAGCACGAAAAAACTCCTCATTGGCTCCTCTGCCACCTGAGTCAGCACGTTATCACCAGTGCTCTCCAGGAACCGCCTGGACTGTTTGCACCCAGCTATATTGTTCTTCCAGCAGATCTCAGGGTACTTAAAGTCCCCCATGAGAACCAGGGCTTGTGGTCACGAGGCTACTTCCAGCTGTCCGTAGAAAACCATCTCTATTTCTTCTTCCTGATGGCCCACAGCCAACACCCACAAGTGCCAGCCACGTTAACCTGCTCTGTAATCCTCACCCATATGCTCTCAACCTACTCATCATCCACCCCTAGGCAGAGCTCAACACATTCCCGTTGCTCTCGTAATCAAGCAGAGGCCTGCAGAAATCTATGGCTCTAGCCCAAGCGATTCACAGGGATTTGAAGGCCCCAGTCACTCTACACAGGAGCATTTCAGCACAGCTCATCCGACCTGTACATGAATAACGTACAGCTAGGGCCAGGAACGGTGACAGCCTGCAGCGCTCTGTGCGGCCGGGCAGAGCCTTGAGCTCTGGCTCTGTTCGAGAGCTGCATCCAAACTCCCCTTTCTACATCCTCGCGGAAGGACGCATCTGAATTTTGTACTTCCTCAGTTGGTGCTTTACAGAGCAGCTCCTCACCCCATTGACGCTGGTCCCTACGGCAGAGCCAGGGCGAGGGAGCAGAATCACTCGGGTTTGCTCCCCGCGAGGAATCACCTTGCCGGGCGAAGCCTGCCCGCTCGTGCCGGAGCCAGCGCTCCGGGGAATGTTGCCTGTTGCTGGCAAAAGTTTGCTATTCTACTGCACGCTAACCATTTCATGCAAAGCAGAAAATGGTCTTTTAAACCTCATTCTGGTTTTGTTGGTGTATCTCATATGCAGCAACAAGAGAAAGGGGATGTCTTCATTAAAAGCAGATATTGTTTTCAAACGTGGCATTGCCAAGACTTGAAACATATCCAACCAACTGGTGCTGTTAATGCATATTTGGTTGCAAGTCATCACATCCACATGAAAATGAATATACGATGTTTTGTTATTATCACAAAGGGATACAGGATAAACTAGCTATGTACTGGCATTTTTTTCTTTTTTTATTACAGTTCTGAATATAGCCTGCTTCAAAGAAAGCAGAACAACACTTTGTGAAGGGCCTAATCCCATAACCACTTAAGGATGTTTACCCTTTCCAACACCGTACCACGTGGGAACACTCCAGCTACTGCCAACAGCATAACCACGTTACTACAGCGTCCCACTTCAGCTCGCTGGGCTTGTTGAGGAGGTTGTATTAACCCAGGCAAAGACTCGAGCTCGCGTAGCAATTCTGGTGGCTGTGCGAGCTCCCTCGGAGCGGAAATCTCGTGCCGACGTCGCGACATGCCTTCGGCTTTCAGCCAGCGACACCCGTAAGTGAGATCAGAGTAAGATTTAAAATTGTAGCTATGCACCTACTACAAATATTGCCAGTGAGCTTTTCTGCCTGGTGTCAAGCAACGCGAAAGGCGAGTTAAGAACAGCTAGGAAGTGAACGAAGCCCCACCGACGGCACAGCGAGATTTAGCCCACATCGGTTTTAGAAAGTGGCCCCCAGCAGAGACCTTTGCAATACAATGTTAAGCAATGTACTTTTAATAATTTCTTAGAAAGAAACTAAAGAGATCAGGCTCCTCCTAATTGCACTGTGTTGGATTAACACGCCTTCATTTAACCATCCACCACCAGTTAACTCCTCAGATGCTGGTTTCTCACTAGGGAACACAGAATCCAGGGCCGGCAAAGGGACTCAGAGCTTTTGCAGCAACTTTTGGCAAATTAACCCATCCAACCTGAAAGAGTGGCCCAGCAGCGACCGAACAACCTACCAGACACGCAGCTGTGCTTAACGCACTCATACAACTACAGATACTTCTGATGGCAACGTTATGCAAGGCACGGACACGGCATGAAGTACACCAGACGACAAAAATAAACTTCTCCAGGCCGTAGAAAACGTTGCAAGGGAAAAAACACATTTGACTCGAGTTTGATCAGAAGCAAGACAAATCCTGTGTCACGGCCATGTCTGGCTATTTAGACAGGCAAAAAAAAAGCAGAGTTGCTGAAGCCCTCTTGTCCAGAGACGAGCTCTGCAGGAGCCCCAGCATGGGTCAGGGGAACCGGGGCTCCGTTCCCGTGCTTCCCACCCACCTGGGGCAGAACGGGCCTCTCCACGACCCAAGAATACGGACATTGCTGTATTAATCCAAGAAGAAAAAAAAAACAGAAATAGGAAAACAAACAAGAATTACTCTATTGATTATAATAGATGGACCCGAGATGCAGAGAGTCTTTATCCCTATCTCTCTTCCAACCGTGATAAATTCTCTAATGGTGCAAAAGATCATAGCATAAAACTTCCCATCTCCACAGAGTTATCTCCAGAGTCGTGTGCTGGGAAGAGTTCGGACTTGTCAACAGTCATACTAAAACCAGTGTGTGCAATCAACAGGGACAAGGACGCCAGCCCAGATTTATCTAGGGTCTGAGGTGTCACCCTCAGGTGACTCCTAGGGGTAGTTCGCTCAAGTCTCTTGAGGAAAAAACATGACGTAAAACGTTTGCTCCCGTTTCCTTGAGAATAGATAGCAGCAGAGTAGGAGGAAATAACAAACCCTTCAGCATAGCTACAGCTGCCTGGATTTACGCTATGTTCCCTAAATGAAAAGCGAGTGGTTTGACATAGGTTCAAATTCATATATTCAAATACAATAATAATAAAAAAAAAAGACAAGACTTACTCAATGCAAAACACTCCTTTAAACAGTATACCATTTTCTGCTTTACAGAGTGTGCTTTCTTTCCCAGGTCATTGGGGTAATGTAAGAAATGGTAGGCAGACAAACTGCCTCCGGCGAAACCCAAGAGTACACCAAAGAGTACATTCAAACCGTGGTCACAGGAGAATAATTCTCCCAAGCCTGGTGTGATGGCAAAAAAGCCAAAGTGTTGGAATAGAAATCATCAGAGGCTGATAAGAAAATAATCTATCTGCAGCAAAAATGCATTGCATTTTCCAGGCTCAAGAAATTCATGCTAAATTGGGGGGGGGGGGGGGGGAAGGCCAAAGGGAAAAAAAGCCTCCATAGAGCGGCGGGCATATTGCTTTTACTTTCTCTGACGTACCAATGCTTTAGGGACTTGAGAAGTGTATCAGCTAAGAGGGGTGTCAGTGTGCAGAGGTGTTACAAACAGCGTATTAAGAGCCAGTTTGCAATCCACTGGCACTATACGGAGTGTTAAAAATCCCACCTAATCAAGCAGAGATTGAATCATTCACACTATTACAAGAAGGAAATCCTAAATGTTGCTTTTCTAGACTTTGCAAGCTCCATGCTCTCCGTGATAAAGCAAAGATGAAAATGGCGTACGTGAACGTTTTGGTTACGGCGCGCGTCGTACGACCACGGATCGTCGAAACAGAACAGGATTTTGATTCCCGAGAAGGAACAGCTGAGGACAGCTTTGATGCCAGCCAAGTATTTAGTCAAAGGAAAATACCTACCTTTGGTCTGTGCAACAGAGGATAGATGGGGTAGTATCAGGGGAGAACAGCCTCAGCCTGGTGCTTGCTAATGTCCTATAGCTGCCATGTCTAATGCTTTAAAAGCTGTTTCCTTTACAACCTCCATGCTTAGGATAATTGCATACGCTCAAGCAATAGGTCAGGGGGGACACTGTTGTCCTATACATGTCAAGTTGAAGAAAATTAATTTCATTCCCAAAAGAAAGGAAGTGCTGGTAAGACTGACATTAAACAATATTGATTCGGTGGCACGAGGATCTGGAAGGCAGAGCCAAAACAAATAAACCTGCTTTTGGAACCAGCATCCGTAATATATCACCGCCCCGGCGCGGTGCAGAAGGGCTCAGCAGAGGACAGCACTCTCGCCCCTCTCCTTGGTACAGCGAAAAGCTGCACAGAGCTCCCACGAAAGCAGCAGAATACAGCCCAATAGTTTCAACAAAAAAGGAAATGCTGGGAAAATATTCATGCATATCTGATGCTGAATGAAAGCCAGGGTATGACTAACATATTGGAAAAATTATTAAAGAGTGTTTTCCTCTTCCTAGAAAGATTGCCCCAGCAAATTCTGTCAAGGTTACAAAGACCTTGCATTATAGCTTCAGTATCAGAACAGCAGTCTGGAAGCAGACTTGCAAATGTACCTGTGCCTCCTTCTCATCTCTCGCTTTTCTTCTATTTATTTCCCTTCTATTTATTTCAACAGTCCCCTACTGTTGGTATCAACTATATCTCCTTCCCTTCCATCTCTTCAAAGATTTCCATAATAGAAGAGTTTTCTATAATGGCATTTTCCAGTACCAACATGTTTAAAAGGAAATAATAACCATATACATGAGAGTACATGGCACTTCATTAGATGTGACAGTCACATTCCCACACAGGGGCTGGTCTCGCAGAACGCCTCTGTCTAACCCAGCTATCTATGTGCTATTTAATCCATCAATATAAAAAATGAACTGTGCTGTAACGCAGAAAGAGCCAAATGTGCTTTTTAGCTATCCGACTCTGGCTCCTGTAAAAAGAAAGCGCCCTTCCCCTCACCAGCAGCAGCCGACCTCTAAAAAATCCCAAATTGCCTCATTAACCAAATGAATCTTCACGACCAAAAGCTGTTCCAGTGAAAATAGCAATTTCTACAAATTTTCTGCATTTTTTGCTGAAAGTCTGCATTTTTCTTTAGAAATGAGACTGTGAAGCATTTTGTTTTGGGTTCCTTCGATATTAACTTCATTTCATTTCTGCAATTAAATGAAAATACTTTTGGTCGAATCCACTCACTAGAACGCTATCTTGGTGTACACCCACTGGACAGACGTCTGCTCTCTAGTGCACCAGACTCACTGGAGGAATCTCTTTCCGACTACAGTTTAGATCCCCCCACGGAAAGCTCTCTAGCTATGTTCTGCAACGTAACATTGAAGTCACCACAGATTCATAAAGCCTAAGCTGAAAACAGGCCATTTAACTTGCCTTCCTTAAGAGAAGTTACAAAACAAATTCAGTTACTCCTGTCCTCTGCCCAGCACCTCGTGTTTAAACAAGGACTTTGTGTTTAGCTGAAATGCATCTTTGAGAAAGCTACCTAGAAAAAGGTCTTGGGGCAAGACACCCTATCTCCGTCACGGAGGTGGTCTCATGAGTGCTACAGGGAGACGTGGCAGCAGCCCCCTCTTTCTGTACCTACATATGTTATTTAGGAACTGCCTGGAGCTAAACGTGTGTCTGAACAGGCGTGGTTTGCTCAGTCGCCCAAATCGTCCTCCGTGTCCGTCCTGAACCCATTTAACTCCAGTATAGGAAGTTCATAGCTATTCTCAGATTATCGCTCTTAGATGCTGAACAGCACCCAGCCAAAGGACGATCTCTGTCCATCGCTGCCAGCAACACACTCCTTCAGCCATGATTCCCAAGTCATTAACCGATCAAGGGCTAGCTAATTTTTAATTCATTGAATACATGCTCTGTTGAGAGCGAACGGTGTTCATGTGCCGAAGGAGGACGTCAGGCAGCTCCCAGCCAAGCATCCTCCAAGTATCAACGTCTACATGATTCTCCCTCCAGCATGCCAACGTGTAATCACATCACACGTGGGAATCAGGTGGCATTATCAAGACATCATCTTCCACAGAGCCTTGTGTGTAGCTACTGCATCTTTTTTTAACGCATTATGAATCAAAACCCATGTCAGATCTCCTTCCGCCTGCCTCCCCCAGACTAGTATGCGCTCAACTGGTTAATGCTTTCAGATGTTGTTCACCTCCCACTTTCGAACAGCAGCCCAGCAACACGTATGTTTATAGATTCCATTTCTGAAAAGCTACCATATTCTCACTCAGATTTAGGCAAAAATAAATGTTGAAAAATCCAAATTCCCCATTACAAGATTTCTGGGATTTACCCACCTCACCTGTAGCTTCCCTCCAGAAATCCTAGAGGAAAGACCTAAGCGTCCTAAAGCTTTGCACAGCATTATGTTGTCTTTCTTACAACCAGTCAAATTTAGACACCTTCATTTCTCTGTGCTTTTGAAAATTTTCATGCTAATGATATTTGAGAAGATGGACTTTGTTTATAAAAACACCTACTTTCTCTCCCTTTTCTAGCACATGCTCTCTCATTTCAATATTAGCAGAAGAACCTGCCTCTTTCCAAACCTAAGTGTATTTTTTCTTGTCCTTTCAAAGCTGTCTTCCCCTCTTAATTTCATCAACACAGCTACTCATCTTAAATATTTCTGAGCTGATTACCAACGTGGCATCTATTTAATTACAAACACCGTCTTGCACTAAGTCTACAATCAGCTTCCTCTTTTCCCAGGCATTTTAACCCTTTCTTACCCCCTAGCCCTTTGCAAGATTCTCAGCCATATTTTTATTATTTTGTCCGCTTCACAACATCTCTAAAATAAGATCTTTGAAAAGGAAATTATAGGAAAGAAGAGACCACACGATAAAGCGACTATGATATTATTTGATTCCTCGTTTCAGTATGAGAACGCCCGGGGACGCGTCGGTGTGGAGCTGCTTTAGGGACCGTTCCCGAGGGGGCCGGCGGGCGGCCCCGGGCGCCCCGCAAAGCCCCAGGGAGCCGCCCGGGGCCCCCGCTCTCCGCCCCGGCGCGGGAACCGCTCGTCCGCACGGGCAGCGGCGTCGCCAACGGGAACCGACCCGCGTTCGCAAGCCCTCGGCGCTCGACTCGCGCGACGGGCTGAACCCGCCCCGCGCGGAAACGCCGAGCTCGTTCATCAGGCTGCTTCACCGCGCGGTGACGTTACTGCCTCCGCCGCGCTCGTCCGATCGCCTTTAAACCGCCGCCTTCGCGAGGCTCCTCGCGTGCAGCCGTGCAGCAGCCCCCCGGTTTTGCGCCGCATTTATGTTCCCGTACTAGAGGGCTTTTTGCAATGCATTTATATTCTTATACCAGAGATATTTTCCTATTAGTTATTCTCGCAGGCTGAGCTGCTCAGCCCGCGTTTCCAAGGCGACAGACAGGAAGCAGGAGCGAAGCCGAAGCTTCCACCGGGGAGGGGATGATGGGAATGGATGAGGGAGCTCGAGCAAGGTCAGGCATTTACCGCTGAATACAAATCTGTCACGCCTAATAGATGAAGCTCTTTAGTTTCCGAGCTACTCAGGCTGCTCCCAGCATCCAAGGAGAAAATAAAAAGACACTCAAGCATGAATGCCAATCAGCCCGCGCTGGCAACAGTGATGTATACACATGTGCCACAGCAGCTGTACCAGCCTTGGCCACGGATGAAAGGAGAAATTAAATAGGTGTCGATAATTAGAGAAGGTCAGGATCTAAACCCCGGAATACTAAGCGGATTCTCATAATAGCGGACGGCAGCGCGGAGGACGCTGCGCGGCGTTCACGGCCGCTCCGCCGTTCGACACGGGGCCACGCAGCGCCTGCAGCCCGCTGCTCCGCCGGCCGCGGCTGGAGACCCCCGGGGTCCGTCGCCGCGCGTTTAGACGGGGGTCACGGTCGCTCCCCGGTGAGCGCATCCAACCAGGGCTGCGGGGCGCTGCGGGTGCCCGCGCAGGACCGGAGCTGCCGCCCGTACCCCCACCCCGAGGCTGCACCCAGGACCTAACCCGACCGGCGGGGGTCTCCTCCCACGGGTCGCTCCCCACGCCAGCCGGGACGACAGGGCGCAGGAGCCGAGGGAGAAGTTTTGCTTCGCAAACTGCTCTCGGGCCGCGCTAACCCATCCGTCGCTTTTCTCCAGCCTGCGCTGATCGTGAACCAACACAGATGAAGCAAACAGGAGACGCTGCCTAAGCCGAACCCTCCCTAGAGGTGGAAAAAACTTCATATTTTTCTGACTTGTCTACAGATTTCGAACAAGGGACTGCTCTCTGCGCTCCAAAAGCAAGCCTTAATGGGATTTCAAGCATTGAAAGCCACAGAGCAACCATAAAATGCTGCAAATCAGAGTACCCTCCAAAAGCACACAAAGTTGCATATACCATATTAATTTATATGTGGCTTTGTATTTCTATGGAACAGCTCCGTTTAAAGTTGGCATCGACAAGCATGCCATCAACACTCCAGAAAAAAAGTCTTTGAATATTTTAGTCTAGCAGGTTATTTTTGCTTTCGGCTACAGTCAGTCATTTGCACACAAAGATGAACTTCGCAAAGCTGGATCAATAACACAGACTTGCAAAACCACATGTGGCAGAACATAATAAGCCAGATTTTCATCTCACACATGGTAGTGGAAATCCAGCAGAGCTGCTCTAATTTTGAGAGACTTCACATCAGAATAATTCAAGTCAGAAATCAGATTAATTCTTACTAGCAGACTGGCCTTAATTTCTCACTGACTTTTAAGAAACATGTAGACTGAAGGGTACTGTATTAAAAAAAAAAAAAAAAGAAAAGAAAAGAAAAAAGGAGCTGGCTAAGTTTCTTTTTTCCCAGATACCATTATACCATTTTGGTTTCCTCTCCCCCTCCTTCGGGGGATGTTAGCTCTGCCTATCCGTCTGCCCCCATGCAGGTAATTATCCCAATGGAGTCCTAACAGATGCTTGTCAGAATCTGCTCTTAAAGACATTTAGTGATGGAGATGCCATAACCTCTCAGACACAGCGTGCCGGAGTTTCATTACCCACGTTAATGTTTCATTATCTGTAGCATCAGAAAGGTTTAAGCTTTTTGGTATTTCCGTTATTTCTAACGGGGCTTTGCAGAACAAACGACATTCTCTAATTTTTTTCTCTGCTACTTGTGCATTTGAAAACTGGTACCATGCATCTTCTCAGTCTTCTGGTTTTGTATCTGAACTAGATCACCCCACTTCTTTCAGTTGTTCCTCTCCAGGAACTCCTGATACCTGCTATGGCTTTCGCCTCTGGTCGCTTCAGCAAAGGGCTCAAAGCTGGAGATGGTCCTTCACACCGAGGCCTTGTGGTGCCAACTAGGGCAAACCGAGTGTTTCCTTCATCTTGCCAACTATGCTGCTTTTCAGACTGTAGTGTGGCTTCCCTTTTTTGCAGACCAAATGCTATTTTAAGGAGGACTCGTTGTAATTTATGAGTCTAGATATGTACTTTTATCTGGTCACAGATAATAGAAATTAACTCCGTTTGCTTTGTGTCGTAATCTGGCTTGAAAAACGGCGATCAGATTTGACCGTCGCACTATAGCAAAGGCTTTTCTTCATTTCACGCGTTTGGGCTCCAGCAAGGCGAGGAACCCAGCGGGAGCCCTGGGAGATGCCCCGAACGCAGCACTGTCAAGGGCAAAGCACCTGGCTGGAATCCGTAGGATTAAACACTGCCCTTAATTAAGTTATTTTATGTGTCTTTGCCTCAAGGTAACAGCTAATGCTTGGTCCACGTTCATTGCTTCCCATAAAGGAGAAAATGCAATCGCAGATTACCATCGGAGGCCAGGCAGGGTCGGCGCTGCTAACCCTCCCCGTGCTACCCAGCACGTCACCGCGCGAAGCGTCCCGTTCCCCGCAACGCCTGCAGAGAGGCGAACGGGGCAGGCACGCATCCTCACCGCCTTCTCGGGCTCTTCACCCAGCTCCTGCTTCTTCTGCAGGGCCCGCAGTTGTGACAAGTATTTCACAATTCTCATCCTGTGATTTCTTCCATGCCATTAGATTACCAGAATTACGTTTTATCCAAAACTATGCTGGTGTAAACGTTTAGAACAGTTGTTGCTACCTGGTAGATGGGCACTAAGCTTTGGCAGGGAAAATCCCACCAGCGGTTCCTGCAACGAAGCCGTTCATATCGCTGAGCAGCTCAGAAAAGCACTCGACACCAAGTTACAAAACAACAGGGGGAATACCCCAACAACCTAAAAGCAGAAACAAACAAAAGTGAAACGAGGAACACCTAAGCTTCCCCTAACGCTGGCTGACGAAGGAATGAGCTATTACGAGCTCTATAATCCTCGCTCTGCTCCTCCACGGCGGGCTCGCGGCGCTCCTCCACAGCGACACCACCGAACCACCGCCGCTTCCCAAGTCAGTCAGCAGGAACACCCACAACGCGCGCCGCCCCGCTCTTCTCCGTAGGCAGGCTTTGAAAACGAGCTGACCAAAAGGATTTTCCAAAGCTTTGAGAACTGCAAATTGGATTTTGCAGGTTCACCAGGTTGCTCCGACAGCCACCTGCCCTTATTTACCAACCTGAGCAAACCTCTTCATTGCCCGGAGAGCAAAGCTCTGAACCGCCCAGGCTCAGGCCGCGGCGCCGCGCCGAGCCCCGGCGAGACGCGTCCCCCCGGGGAAGCTGCCGTGAATCAGGAGCGCGCCCACCGAAGGCCGGCGTGCACCAGCCAAGACCTCCACTTGCAGGAGAGTAACGCGATGCCCAGGCCTGCCGGGCAGCAGGCTCGCGCGCGCAGGCTGCAGCCGGGAGCTGCTCAGGGCTGGCCACACGGCCGCCTTTCCAGGCCCGGCTCGCGCGCGGGAAGCGGATCGGCAGGAGCCTTTCCGCCTGAGCCAAACCGCCGGGCCTTTCCGAGACTTCCCAGCGTTGCAAGGGCAGGCGCAGGAGGCAGGGGAACGACTCGGATCCCAGCTCCCGTGGCGTAAGCTCGGTGACTCCTGCAGATCTGCATCGGCAGTAGCGCAGCTGAAGTCGCAAGCAGGTACGTTTGCGGCGAACGCGACCATTAACTAACCACCTTTAACAGCCCGCCGTCACAGACACGCTCCTCGCAGCAGCGTGACTAGGGCACAGCGGAAGCTCCCACCACTGATAACCCCTGTTCGAGCTGCCCGCACAAGGCAAAAGCCGGTCTCTATATATAAAGGGGCCAGCACATTTAATGTGGACAGCACCAGTTTTAGAGTATGTGCTGGAGGATAGCAAATGGTAACTTTTAATAGCTGTTCACCTTGGCCCTCTATTCCTTGGAGGACCAGGGTGTTTTCTGAGCAAATAATGGATATCACTGCCTTCAAGCCAGCCCTCCTCCTTCCAATCTTCCACTTCCAGGGAAAGGAACAGTGAGGCGAGAATGCTGCTGAATATAAATAGGAGTAAAGCACATTATAATTACAAATCTGGCTATCCGATGCACAGCTCTAAACCCTGAAATGATAGGCTGACACTGTCATCCCAAGCCAGACACCGATTACAATTACATCTCGCCGGGGCCACGGAGCCAGACAGGGGAAGGGCTGCGGGAAAGATGCACCTTTGCAGCTTGGATTCAGCACCAAAACTTCCAAGAAATTTCACCCTGCAAATTATTAGCAAATCACTCAAGCTAAATAATTAATGTTTAAACAAGGTACATTAAATTATTCCTAAGTGGTGGTGGGGAGAATGGGAGAAAGGAAGGGAGGGATAGAGGAGAAAAAGGGGGAGATATGAGATGCCTGCTTCTTCCGTCACTGAGACAGATAAGGTATTTGCATTTTTAGAAGAAATGTGCCTGATCCATCCTTCAGGAGCTTGCATGAGCCTTTTTTTTTATTATTATTACTCTCTCTTCCTACACATGTAAACAAACATACAGAGTGCTAACAGGTCTGATTCTACATCAGAACCAAAACAGAAAAAAATCACCACCACCAAGGTAGTGGGCTGTGTCAGGATACAAGAAAATAAGAGACTGCCTGCCCCTAAACTCTAAGCTGAGCTTGCACTGCAAAATCAGTTTGTGAGCTCATTACATAAATCCATATTAAACTATTTAATCTATATTTAACACTATAACAAGGATAGTCTGGGTGAATTAAATGGATTTTATTTCCAGGTGGCAGAGTGCCAAACACTGCCCTTCTTAATTCTTTCCCAGATTCTAATTTTTTGTTACACTGAAAAATTACTTTTTGCACATAGGCAAGCAGACATCCACTCACAGGCACAAACACACGCACGCACAGGATTAAAAAAGCTGGCAGTCCTTAATCACTGGAGCCGTAGGTGCTGGCAAAATCAATGTATTCTAGTCCGCAGCATGATGCTGGCAGCACGTCTGGGTAGCTCATACTAATGCCTCTTGCATCCTCCTGTTGCAACAAAGCGCAACACCGATGCAGCTGGGGCCTCGACCGCTCGGGAGCAAACAGAGAGCGAAGACCGTCTAAAACACCCGAGCACGCCGGTGCAAAAACTTATTTTCTCCTCTATCAGACCTATTATAGAAGACGCAGCAGGTCCGCGGCACACGGTGAACTTTGCAGTCGATTACATTTTAAGCAGCAAGCGCCCAGCGCGGTGCCGGGCGGCCTCCACCGAGCGGGCGCGGAGCGCTCCGCGGGGCGCCGGCACGCGGGCCGGGCGAGCGCGAGGCGCCGCGGAGAGCGCGACGCTGCGACCGGGCCGGAGACCCGCACGCTTCCCCCGGCCGGGCAGAACGCCCACCGCGCTCTGCTCGGATACTTTGTTTTTTTTTTTTTTAATGGGTTTGTGGTTTTTGCCTAACAAAAAAAAAATGTTTTTCACAGAAAAAGAAAGCATCTGATTTCTACACAAGGTTTCTATTCTTCTTTTGAAAATCCAAGTAAAACAAATCCAGCACCCAAAATAAAAAGCGGGTTTTGATGGGCTTTTTTCTCAAAGATGAAAACGTCACACACAAAAACTGGAAAGCAGTGAAAACTGGTATTTTCTGTGGGAACTAAGACGCCGCCCGACGCGCTTTGCTTAGCGGCCTCGCCTGGGAAGGAGCTCGGAGCGAGGCTTTGCTCTGCCGCACGCGCGGTCTCGGGCCACGCTCCTCAAGGAGTAGAAAATGACTTAAGAGGCAGGTCAAGAACAGCAATCAGGTGGACAGCAACGCATGGAAAATTTTACTACCGTATAAACCAAATAATACAAAAACTTCCAGAATAACTTCAAGACGACCGTAACTTTCAAAGTTTCGAGATCAGCGCAGTGACACAGCAAGCTTTGCTCTCCCTAAATCTGTCCGTCAGGGAGCAAAGATAGAAAGCGAACGTTACCGACAAGCGTGCCCGCAGATTCATTTGCCGTTTCCCCATGAACTTGCTTCAAAACTTGCTCTCAGCAAATCCGCCTCCGGCGGCCATGGGCGGAACCGCAGCCGGGCCGCCGCCGCCGTCCTTCCTTTATCCTTTTCCCGCGTTCGGAAGACCACCGGCTATCGCTGACCTTCTCTGTATTGCTTAAGCCGCGTATGTTAATGCACCTAAGCTCTCCTTTAAGCTCTCATTATAGCCTTAAAATAAAACGAAGAAAAGGCTAGCACACCCTCACGGTCTACTCAATTTGCTTGTATATAAAAAAACCCACTTTTGTATATAGACCATGTGTCTCTTTTCCGCTTTATAAGCACGCATTTCAGTCGCACGGATATACGGCTCTCTCTATATACACACGTATAGCTTCCTCCACGTTCACAGAACGGGCAGCAACGCAAGCCCATCGGCCCCGCGAGGGCACGGGGCAGCGCCGGGCCGACACGGCAGCGTCGCCGCCGCCGCACGCCGGCGGCAGCATCCTCCAGGAGCCGCACGCAGCTTCCCAACTTACCCGCCTCTACATCCTGTCCAGGCTTCTCCAGAACTTGGCTCGGCGCCTTTCAGGGGGTTTTTCTACAGCTTTTCCCCAGTGTGTAATACGGTGCCTCACTCTGAGCGGAAACGTAAAACGCAGAAGCGATGCCAAACCCGACCGGGCAGCTCTTGAGCGAGCCGCTCGAGGGAACACACACACCTGCTTCGCGTTCAACCAAGTCCTACAGGAGCAACGACGCTTTCAGGTACGCAGGTCCAGCCGTTCACAAAACAGCTGTTAAAAACAGGAAGTCTTTTCCAAGGTTAAAACAAAATTTTTAAAAAAATCAAAGAAAAAGCAGCTCAGAACTTGCACTAAGAGTTCCTATACGAAACGGTGACACTAATTGCATTTAATTGTCTGCATCTAACTCACACCAGACTAGAAAGTACATCACTTCCCATGTTCATAACACAGTCACTTCAGTGCTGCTGTTCTGACAAATTAAATTCTAACGGATCTTGAAGAGTTAGAACTAATTGTGCAATTATTCATTCTATCTTGTGATTATTCTGATGTTACCACGTAAAGTCAATATATAGTAAGTGATATTTTAATTAACGCCACTTTAAACCTAATTGTATTTCAGTTTCCCATGACTATTATTTATCAAAATCTGTCCTGTATTAATAAACATAAGATCATGGCAGGCTGGATTTTAAATGGTTAACAATACTAGAGAAGATTATAACAATATTAGAGAAGATTATTACCCTTCTTAGATTTTTTTTCAAATTATCCTAATCTATTTTCAAATATATTTGTGTCCCTATTAGAATATGGACAATAACTCTTCCTCTCTTAGCTGCAATAGGTTTCACAGTATTTTCTACAAAATTCTCTACTGTCTTTAGAGAACCTTTGTTTCTGAATCTCTCTTTAATTCTATGCTCAATTAAAAATGATTCAGAAACGACAAATTGTTGTAAGTATCCAACCACCCCTCAGATGACTACCTTTTAAGGTTTGGACCTTCCAGTCTGGCACTCATGTGCTATACTGCTGAAGGCACTGGACCTTCCCAAGTACCTAAATTTGTCCCAGGAGATCTGGGGTCACCAAAGGGTCCATCCCCAGACACCCCAATCTGCACCCAAACCCTGAGAGCTCCCACCGGCTCCACACCTACACCCTGCATTTGCTGGCCATGGCCATGACACTCAACCACGTTAGCGATGGTGGGCTACAGTACAACGCCAACTGCACAGCACAAGCCACAAAACCTCCTCCGCTCCCTCGTACAGGGCTGTCGCCCATTAGGAGCAATCAGCAGCACATGGGAGACCTCAGTTCAGATCCTCCCCATCTCAGATTTCAAGAGGCATGAACACACACCTCCGACTTGTACAGGCAGGACTACGAACACCAAACGCATTTTGGACTGCGCTCCCTCTCCTTCTCTCTCCTGTTGAAGCTGTCAGTAAAATTACATGTTAATTTTAGGTAAGACCTGGATCGCAGGCTTCTCAAGTGAGATGCTAAGGACCAGGCTGTAGAGCCTTTCTAACCTGTCTTATCTTACCTGGGTATTTCATACACAGCAACATAGTCTCAGCACTGCTGAGAAAAGTCTCACCTCTAGATTCCCAACATTTAGTTATCAGTAGATCATTCAACACGATGAGAAAGATCCCTTCCTACTTACCTTCTTACAGAGCACAGTTACTGTTCTTTCTGTTAGTGTTTTAAGCAAGATCAAGTATCTCTAACGGCATCAGCCATGTTCAAAGTCTGCCATGAGGACAAACCTCTGTGATGCCTAGCTGCTCCCACCTGTGTGTTTCTGAGCGACTCAGGGCCTTTTGGTCCAAAGTGGAGGTGTCTCAATCCCAGAACTTGATCACAACTGATTTGAATTGTTCCCTTCAACTTTCACACATTTAGATTTATGCTAAAACCATCCCAGGCATCAAATAAACACTCCAAACACCATGCTAAGCATCTGATGTCCACAGGAGGATTCTGGAAATGGTCTTTTTGGTAATTTGTCACAGTCCAAATTTTCCAGCAAGGCTCACTGAATCAAAGGAAGGCAGAAACAGAAAAAAACTCAGAAACTCAACTAATCCCTTTCCTATGCTCCCCAGCACATTTTAAAATATTCCTATTATTCCTAGCAGATGATTCCCTAAATTGTTCATAAATGCCTGCAAAGACAGAAGATCCAAAAATTTTCCAAGCTAATCAGCTACCATGCTTCTATCAGCCTTCTATCACCTCTGCTGTTTTGAGAATAGGCTTTATATACCAACTTTTTAAATTAGAAAAATATTCTGCTAATTTTGCATTTTTGCATAAGTCTGTTATAAATCCCCAGTAAGGTGTCATAATATTATGGCAAAGACCACCATAAAAGCATATAAACAAAATTTATTCTTAGCATTATCATGATTATTACTGCTTATATAGTGCAATAAATGCGAGCAGCATACTAGTTATGCATACTAAAATAAGGAAATAAAGTCTCTTGTTTCAACACAAAAGCACACGGTAACACAGTTCTGGAGGTCGATCTTCTCCCCATCCATGGACGTCGTGTATTTTACTGCGGTTGGTTACTAGCTGTTGCCTCGCTTTGCCCTGAAGCGCCTCTGGGCAGCCATCATCGGTGGCAGAGGTCCAGGCTTGATGACGATACGGCACATTTTTGGCACACGTGCTTCAGTCATACCGGCCCCGCTCTCCCTCATCGAGCGGCCGGTGCCGGGATCGCTGTGATTTACGCCGCATGCTTAAACAGCCCCTCAGAAAACAAATGAATTCCCACATCCCCACAAAACCGCTTTTCGCCGCGTTGCTATACACATATAAACACATATATAGACCCCCACGCGCATACGCATACTCCACTCGGACGTTTACGAGCGGGGTTTGAAATACTCCCTCCCCTCCTTCGCCTCCCCTCCGAGCCCGGCTGCAGGACGGGCTGCGCCCCGCCAAACTCGCTACTGCGAGTTCAGGGCACCGAGCCCCCGGCGAGACGCTGTGCCGCGTGCCACCAGCACGGCCTTCGCAGCCACGCGCTTGCCTCGCCTGCTTTCCAACTTTGCCATAAAGGACATTCTGCACCACTGCTTTTTCCAGGGTTTTACCATCCTAACTGGTCGTTCCAGTCCTCCAAGGACTAGAAAATTTGAGCTTTTTAATTTCAAAATTAGCTCAGCTTATAGAGATGAAATTAGGGCTTTTTTTGGTTTTGTTTTTTAAGTGAGGAAGATTTGCTGATAATAAAGGCAGGGGAAAACAGAAAGGTTTTAATAGAAATTCTGGGACAGAGAAAGGTTATTGAGAACAGCTTGAGTCAACCACTGTTTCGGAAAGTAATTCACAAGTTTCCCGATCTAAGTCTGGTTATGCAGACAAATGCAAAGCCTTTGCAAACACCTCGCACGTGCAAAAACATTAGATTTGCTGGGTGCTAAGCCGAAAAGCTGCCATAAGGAGGAGTCACACAACTTGTAAGCAGAGGGATGCAAAAAAAAAAAAAAAAGAAAACAACAAACCGAACCGAGCGAACAGCTGGTGACAAAACCAAGCACCCACGGGGCAGAGATGAGCCGAGCACCCGGCCCCTCGAGGGCTTCGCTTCTCCCTTGGCCCTCCCCATGCAGCAGAGCCCCGGCCCCGGGGCCTCGCGCGCCTCCCGGGGTAGTTACGCTGCGGAGCAGCTGATTCTCCTTCCTGCTCCGCTGGCCACGTTGGCTACTGCTGCTGATGCCAAGAGCGTACAACGATTTACAGTGTTTTTGTCAGCCTCTGGTAACGGCTATTTTCCTAAGCCAAAGATGTGTCTAGCAAGGAATTTGTTGCAGAAACATAGCTAATAATTATCCGCTGCATAAGCCAGCCGATCACTTCAGGGCTGCCTTCACCCGTTTCTCCAGCGGGGCTTTCACACGGCAGAACCAAACAATCCCTCCAGCACCCAGTGCCACATCTGAAGGATGGATCAGAGAGGAACCACAGGCATAAAGCAAGTAACTGCTTAAATTCTTCGCAGGGAGGTTTCCCTCTGGGATATTCTTCACACCTGAAGTATGCATGTCCATCACTCACTAACACAGTGTTCTCTATTCATTCCCTAGGTGTGCAAATAACAGGTTTTACACAGTTATAAAAATAAGACAGTCATCTGAGATCTCTTTTACTTGCTTTTTCTTGCTGAGAATTTGCTTTCCGGTACGTTTGCTAGAAGCACATATTGTGGGCTTTATTCCAGGTACCTGCTTAAAATCACTGCAAGTTCCTCTGGCTGGTATACAGTCCATAGCGGTCACCTCCCTTTAGCGGAATTAGGATACACAAACCGAGGAAGCCAAGCAGTGAGGCGGCCTGAACAACTCAGGACGTTTGCACTGAAAATGGGAGAACTGAATATCCTGACGTGTGGTTTACTGGTTTTTGTTCATTTTAAAGTAAATGCAAAGCATTTGAAGTCAGGCTCCTTTTCCTGTTATATACCTGCCAGCAGCCTCTTCCCCAGACGGTAGCAGTAAAGTTGATAATGGGAAAGAAATGGAGAAGACAAAGAAATAACCCCAAAACGTCTTTTCCCCAAGTGTTCTGGAATCCACAAATACACACTAATTTGTCAACTAATGCATATACTACAGACCAACTACCATCACTTACTTCTTCTAGGTCATAATGTATCATTAAATGCAACGCATCTCCAGCCGTAAACTCAGTTAAAAAAGGACAGAAATTTTATAGTTCTCAGGGAGCTCACTGGTTTTTTATAGTCTAAGCAACACATATCGAAATAGGTCCCAGCATCCTATAACCACATCTGGAATACTAAAAGTGGAGGCTATTATCCACCCGAACTCTGAGCCCATTTGCCTTTCACTTCTCATTTCAGTACTGGCTAATCCCAATTTAGCATCACATTGCTTACAAGCGTCTGCTTGATGCGTCTCAAGCTGATCTTATTTACATTTGCTTCAAGGCCAGCTTGCGTGTTGCTACTGCAGGTTCCCCAGTTAATGGTGGTCAGAAGTGGGTAGGAATCCGCATGTTTGCGCAGTGTCGGCAGCAGTATGAGCTATCGGACTGATTACACCCTTCTTCCTGAGTAAAATTTGTAATGTCCTCTAACACAAAACATGCATGATGCATTTAGCCCATGGCATGGTCAAAGTTATTTGTGATAAATAAAAGCAGAAATGATCCATGATTTTATGGATCAAAAAAAATTGGCTATTCTACCCTCACGTTGCCTTAGGGTATAAATCTCTGTTAGTATAAAATCATTTATACTTTACGTAAAAGGTTTATTTGACTTACGTTAGCTCTGTATCATGTTTTGGTTTATGCTTCCTCTTAGTGTTTCCCCAAAGCGATGGTCGCTCTCCATAAATGAGCGCACTGACACGCTCTCGGGAAGAGCCACGGAAGCCCGGAGCTCTGCGAGGGGCTGCCACAGCCGGGAGCAGCCAGTCCGTGGCCGGGCTCAGCCGGGCACCACAGGGCTCTCGCTTGGCACTGGCCGCTGCCGAGCGCGTCCCAACCAAACCTAAATGCTGAGGGCTACGGTCCTCCCACCACGGTCGGTGCCAGCGCTTAATCTGTATTTATATGTGGCTCCCCTACCATCCGTGCAGGCTGCCCCTACTGTCTCGGATTAACTGGAGTGGCGTTGTTTTGAAGATAAGATAAAATAGCCAGAAAAAAGTAAACCATCACTTAAAAGGGGAAAAGGAGACAGTTTACAATGGTGCCCTGTAGCTCTTTAGGGTATTCTCTTCATTTTCTTGTATTTTGATTTTAATCCAATGCCAAATGTAATAAAAAACCAAAGAGTCAAATGTACTGACAGCACTTCACTAGCAATGAATAGGTGGGAGCACTGATGAGTTATGCAGATTCTTCGAGGATCATCCTAGCACTGGATTAAACTCCACTACAGTACGTTCCTGCAGATGTTCGCACATGTAAATGTAATCTGAGTGCACGAGCTGAATGTCAGATTCAGCTTAAAAGAAAACAAATGAAAAACAAATGCGCATCTCTCCAGGGTGAGATCTGAAATGCAGCAGGTTGTTTTTGAGATGGACAATGTCCCTCTGATCCCAGCTGACCTTCTGCAGTATCACACAGATATTTCTTCCACCAGTGAAATCTAGTTTCTAAGTGCCTTCTTATTTTCACATTTGTCCCCAAGGAAAGATAACCTCATCATCACCTCTGGTGACTGCATGGAGCAAAGAGGAAGCACTCAGCCAGCAGACCCTGCATTGCACCAGATGCAGGACAAGTATGAAAGTGGAAATCTAAATAGGAGCCTCTTGATCCTGACACGCATCCATCACGCTCAGTTAGCCTGTGAGCCCGACAGAGCAGGGCCAGGAGGGAGCACAGGCTGAGGTGGCACATCAGCAGCAGGAGGATAAAATAACGACTCTCCAGACACTAGGTTTATTCTCTAGTTGCTGCACATGTTTCCCAGTAAGCTGCACAGTTTCACAGCTGCACAGTGTCTGCATCCCGGGTGTCTAGAGCTGCGAGGTCTCTGCTGTGGGAGCTGCTTTCAGGCAATGGAAAGAAAAGAAAGGCTTATAAAGGGGATGCTGGACCACAGGGGAGAAGGAGCAAGAGCAAGAGTGTGCAAAATCCAAGTTCAGCCATTCATCTGGGACCAAAGTAGAAAACAGAGGGTTTAGTCAGGTTCCTACCATTTACTTTATGTATGGTAAATGCATGGGGGGACTTTGCAAACTGAGGGTTTAACACTTTCAGCAATGATTTCTCAGTACTTCTGTCTATCAGATGATCTTGGCTAAGCCCATGTGGTGCTGCTGCTTCCCTCTGTACTGCATGTAATCGGTCTGTACAATGGTGCTTATAACACAAAAGCTGGCAGGACTGAACATAAAGAGATTTCAGCCAGCATTTCTGCTCATTGCTCAAACAGGAATAAAAAAGAGTCAGCCTACTACAGCTGATACAAATGTGGGCTATAGCCCATACTCTTCCTCTTTTCTTCCCCAGAAGAAAGTGTTTCATCAAAGCTTTAGAATTTCATACTGATGTCATGTGCAAACTTTTCAAAGGATTTCCCAAAGAGATTCTGTGGTGTGTGCTACCAAGCTGGTTAATTGATCACAGTGGGGCCATCTGGATTAAGTGTTTGTGGGTTCCTGAGATTCAGCTCTTCCCAGTCCAGTTCAGAGAATGAACATTGCTTCTGCTCATTTGCTTGTTCTCAGTTCACTGACATAATCCATGAGATGTAGCAAGTGTAACCTGTAGCCCAAGGCAGGTCAGCATTAATCATCTAAAACCCAGAAACTTTATGAAAGGATTTTATCCATGTTCTATGTAACATCTTGATTAAGATGAAGATCTTCTGTTAGTTTAAAATCCCCCAAAGCAGCAAACCAAAACAGAGTGCAGTCCACAAAATCAAACACCTATTAACTTCAGACCAAAAGAAGAATGCAGAGTGGACACAAACCTTGCAATCCCAGTGCTAGGCTGTACTTCAGATCCCACTGCCGAAGTGCTTGTTCCCCTCCTCCCTTCCTCCCCAAGAGAAATATTCTAAAACAACCTAACAAGGAACTACATATGATCTAATCCCTCCTGCTTCTGGACTATTTCCTTCCATCACCTCACTCACTGATGATCTTCATCTTGTTTTTCAGCAAGATAAAGCCCACTGACAGAAGGCAAGACACCACCATTGGCTTTTCACACAGGTTTTAGCTGGCCTCCAGAGTCATTTCTAGGACAAGCCATCATCTGTAACAGCCTCAGTGAACAGAATGCCTCAAACTGAGTGTCTGATAGCTTGGACAGTTAACACACTTTTAACTACAGCTAGCCAGCTGGATAAACGATAGGGAGTAAAGAATAGTAGCTGCCCACTAGGGATTTTTATGTTAATGGTATTAATTACATCTACAACTGTGTGTGTCCTTTGCATCTTACCGGGCTCCGGGATGATTAGTTGTGCACTGGTCTGTGCGTTTCCAGCATCATTTTCAGCTACACACTGATAAAAACCTTCATCTGACTTTACCAAGCCCAGAATTCGCAAGTTGCTGCCACCCTAGAGAGAAAGCAAAAGAGAAAGAAAGGAAGTGGAAAGAATTAATTAGACAATATCATCCAAACAAACGCGGGCTATAAGACTTTTACACGATAGCTAATGTGTGAAGCAAGGTACTATGGATGTAGTCTCAACTCGTGCAGCCCTGCTCCTTGGAGGCCTGTAATAATAAGCACCTTCATTAGGAATCCATGGACACATGTGCTGTCTCTGCACGTTCCCCGCTAAGGAAGGTGCATGTCATGAATTCCCGTTGTCACACTGGGTCAACCCAACACCCTTCTCCAGACGTAAGCTCCAAATGACAGCCATCACTTGTGTGGTGCTCCGTTGTCTTGTTTTGGCTCTTTGCTGCAGGGAAGATTTAAAATAGCTTCCAATGCTGATGTGGTTTCAACAAATAATATTTTGAAGGTCAGATCCTTCTTATAGCCTGAGGCCTGGAGATCCTCCAGAAAAGGTCACTCAGCGCTTACTCCATTTGAGACACATTTAACTTTTGCCTTCTGTTAGCACAAGCAGAAAACAATTACGTTGAGTTAAAAAACTCCGAGTGAGGAGTATGCTCTAGATGGACTGTATCTTCAGTAAACAAAAAATTTAAAAGTGAAATAATTTTCAGCTACTGCCACTACACAACCAAGACAGCAATAGACCTTTCCATTCTTTGGACACTTAATACTTCTGGCTGTTTTCTAATACGCAATGATGAATAAAAAGGTTGAACTTGCTATTCTGTAGGGCAGAGAAATTCCATTATGTGTGAAAAACACATAAGAATGAACCTTATTATTGATAGATAATTAAAATTGGATAGAAGGTGGGAGATCAAAAAGCACTGAAAAGGCACATCTCTGAAAAAGCCCTATCTCATGGCCTGTGGACATCTTCACCCTGTGTTTGTTGAGATTCTCACCAACACCTCAGCTTGCTTACAACAGCTGCTGCCTTTGGGAGAGGACAGCTAGATCAGTGCTTGGGGAAAACTCACTGTAAGTTCTCAGCCTCGCTGCCTATATAATAAGGGTATTTGAACTAAAAGAGGTTGGAGACCTGTGGAGGGATGTTATTTTGTGTGCTGTGCCCAATAATTTTCTTGGAAAAGTCGTAATTATATCAAATGACCATTATCATTAGAACACTGTGATTCACAAAAACAACCTAAGAAATAATTCCTCTTGTCCCTGAAGCAATATAAAATATTTCCTCTAACAAATCTGAAACACAATACAAACAATACAATACATATGGAGGGTTGTCAGATGAGAATTATGCTCACAGTAAAAAGCTTCAGTTTTATTTTTAATACCTGAGACTCTAAACAAATGTTGACAGGATAGGAAGATGCTGAGAAAATGAAAGAACTGCCCAATTAGGTGAATTGTGCATAGTGCTTCCCAGCTCCCGTTTAAGGCCATCACTCCTTTCACTAACAGAGACCGAAAACGTGCCCTATGGTGCACCCTGAATACGCTGGAGGCTCTGCTGCATGCCCTGTTTTGCCCTGGTGCTACTTTATCCTCTCTTTATCAAGGGCATCCTCCTCCTGCTCTCACAGCTCTGTGGAGCACCAGTAACACGTTTTCTCTAATCCTTGCTCGACTACCTTGAAGTTTCAAACATTTGTATTTAAAAGGAGACACTAAGAAGATTTGTCTTTATCAATAAGCCAAGGCATTACACTCTTCTTCCTCCTGCACATTTGCTTTGTTTGCCACTCTTAATCTGCTGTCCCAGAGTACAAAATTTTTTGGAAAGAAGATGTATTATTTTTGTTCACAAAGAACAGTGGTGAAGAGGGGAGCCATTAAAATGTAGTAATCAATATTATGAATAATAACTTAAAGCATTTCCTAAATCTTTATCTCCCCTTGGAAAGAAACCGTTCATATCTCACTAAATCTAGGCGACAACATCAGCAGACTTGACATAATCTCAAGGAAATAGTCCTTATTTGCATTAGGAGATAGCTGATTTGCTTTCTTCAGGAAAACTGGCAAGTTTATGAACGCTGTGAGTGGATCAAATATGAAAATACATTTCAAAATCCACAAAAACATAAATTTATAATGAGCAAAGGCTGGATAATTACCACTATCTGAAAATAGTCACTAGGAATGACCACTTCGCCGTTCTTGATCCATTCCACCGTGGGAGCAGGTTTGCCAGATACAGCGCATTCAAACTCAATGTCCATACTCTCGTAGGCATAAAGATTTGAAGGGCGAATTAAAAACCATGGTGGAACTGCAAAAGATAGAGAAAAATGAAAGAGGCAATGATTGGAAGTAAATAAATCCTTAGAAAGTAAATAATTTCAGTAAGTCTGAAAGATATTAGACACAAATAGAAAACATCTGTAATTCAAATTACTCTCTTCAACCCTGAGTTCTCTGAAAAGTAAATACTAGGGAAAATATTTATTCTAGAGAATACACTTAAACAGTTGCTACTAAGATTTGTTGCCATTTTTTTGCAAAAGAAAGAATTAAACCTTCAATTTAGAAAACATGTAAGATTTACATGGAACAAAAGGTAGATAATATGCTCCCAAAGTGCACTGGGTAATCAAATCTCATTCATCTCAAAGAATCAGATGCCAACTGCAAGCAGAAGAAGGAGCCGTAAGTCAGCACAGGGAAAGACAGGCCCAGGTATGAGACAAGTGCACTGACAAACGACAAGGAATTTAAAGTATTTAGAGTAGAGACATTTTCACATAATCAAGAGGTTCAGGCTGAACTGATAGCAGATGAAGGGATAATCAATAAGCAAGAAATCTGTCCCTGGTGATTGGAAGAAGAAAAAGGTTGAATTATCTCTGCTGAGGATGATTTCTTATTAAGCTAGCAATTATCTGTTGCCTTGTATCGTTATAATATATTCACAGTTTTGCAGTTTGCTATACGATATGCTAATTTAATTTAATTTCATCATTACCATAATACTGGTATGATGGAAATTAGCAATTTAAGAAAAACTGCTAATAACATCACATTTCTAATGTGCCCCCCCATCACAGTAAAAACACATGCAAAACCCAACAATCCCTATACATCCCATCAGCTTTCAGAGGGGAACAATGCTTCCTATTTTGAATATTCATAGTTGCCAAGAAGCCAGAATAGATTAATTTCTAAGTACCATCTATGACTGATCATTTCAGACAGAAAATCCAATTGTATTTCTTGAGCCATCACTCCTGATGTCTGATTATAATATTTATAAAGCCATAATATTAAAAAGCCCCTCTAAATTAAAAGAAGGTGAAGATTATAAAAATCAATTGCTCAGAAGCTAAGAAACGTTAGACTCGAGGCTGCCCTCGCATCTCTAATTCGGACCCCAGGTTTGCACGGATTATGGCTCAATCTTCAATTACAGGATCAAATTTCATTTTTTCCACGACCTCGATCACCACCACCGTGGACCGTGCGCGCTGGAAGAGCACTACTCAGGACTGGATTTCATGCTTGCTGTTTAGTACGTGGCTTCATGGCTTCCTCCGTATTTTTCAAACTTCTCCCTGCAGAAAGATCGCTCAGTTCCCCAGTGGGGTTCCCTCTGGCTCATACCCCTGTAATACCTGCAGAGTCCATAAGCTCTTCCCCCTCCCCAAGCTCTCCCGGACAGTAAGAGGCACTGCGAGCCCAACTCGGCAGGTCTGGAGATGAAACCCAACCTAATTCTGAAAGGGCAGGAGTTCTCCCTTAATTTTCCTGTCCAGCCAGGTATGAGTTAGACCAGTCTCCACCAGAGAGCCTCCAACAAAACGATGCTCTCCATCGCTGTGCAACTGCTCTGCACTTCTGCACATCAGAGCAGAGAGCCACACCAGGCATGCAGCAAATGAGCACGTTGCTAATTACCTGCCAAAGCAGTGTCTGTAGCAACACTACAGCAAACAGACAAAATCTCATTCTTCGGGGCTCCGTTTAACTATCTTAACCACAAAACTCTCTTTTCTGCCTGCAACCACTCGCCTTGCTCACAATACAGTTTCCAACTTTGCAAAAAAGGATGGCTGGGCCCTAGCAATGTTTGTCTCCTTAATTAGGCACCCTGATTAATCCGCTGAGCGCTCTCCAAGCTGGCGTGCAGCATGAGGTGGAAGTTCTCTGGAGGAAATGTGATGGGTTTATTTAAAAGCTGTACCTAACGCATGCAAAAACAGTGATCGAAATAACACTGCAGAATTTTTGTCAACATTTGCTTGCTTTCAGTAATTGCTTTCACAATATTAACACTCTCCATTTAGTAATTTTATGAAGAACAACTTCCCACTTCCCTCCTCTCCCCAACTCTGCTGATGGAGTTGGCGTTTACACAGGTCTTCACCCACATCCACGTTCATCACCACCGCTGCAGGAATTCAGAGAAGAGGTGATAGGCACCCGACAAGCAGAAATCCAATGTTTTGGGGCTTGGTTGCAGCACTATTTTGCTGGCAACAAAACTAGGAGAGACTAACTCCCGAGCTATGCTTCCTTTTCTGAGTCAAGTTATCCCTACTCAAACAAGCTTCTGCCCCAAGCCCCTCCAGCACTGTGCTCATTCCCAACCTTTCCTTTCTCTCTGTCAGTTCAGTTTCTTATTTTCCAATCGTTTAATAATTTGGGATACCTAAAAGCTCCAGATCAAGTCCAGGTCAAATGCACGCAAACTAGAAGGGACAACTAAGGTAGCTGGCCAATTCCCTCTTGCAAAAGCTGACGCAGACGCATGCACTCAGGCAAGAAACGCGGCAACCGGGCGCTTTCGGGTGTCAGCCCGGACAGCTGGGCACCTGCCGCAGAAATGCAAGAGCCTGAGCGCTTCAACCTCTGCTGAACTACTGGAGGGACACCCCAAAATTCTGCAGGTGATTCTTCAAAATAAAATACCGCTCATAAGCGAACACAGGTAACTAAGATTCTGCTCAAGACCTGTTTAAGGAAAAGCACCAACCACCACATTAGATGTACACAAAAAGAGACAATTTACTGGGTAGAGTTATGAACACTCAGCATTAAGTATGAATCAAGGAAAGAAGAGAAGCAAGCTGTTTGACTGAGTAGCAAGAGCTGAAGAAAAAAAAAAGCAGAAGGAACTGTATTCATATGCTAACATTTAACAGAGATTTTTTTAATACTAAAGCCTTACTACAACACATTCAGTAAACTTGCATAGAAACAGGATCTACATAGTTTACAGACCATATAGACCACATTTCAGAATTCCAACAAAACCAGGAACTACTCCATCTCCATTAGTATACTAATTACGATGTCACTGGAAGCCCACAATTAGTTTATAGACTTGTAATCTGCAGATTTTTGCCTGCTGTGGTTTATGACACCCATCTTCAGGGACTCTGACCCTGCCAGGCCTGGCACCATTCGTTCCCTCGCAGGGAAGGGGGCTCCTGTTGCTCCTCTCCCCCATCTCTCTCCTTTTTTATTGCTGGAGTTTTTCTAGACTGGAAGGATTTTATTTACATGCACATCTTGACAGCAGTGAATTCAATACAAGATGGGTGCTGGCAAGGAAGCTGTCAGGACACCTGGGCTATGCGGGGCACCACCTTCTCAGCTGAAAGCAAGGAAAGGAGAGGACCAGTTCCACCAGCAGTAAAGATGTTCCAAGAGAATATTTATCGCTCCAGTGAGCGCAACGCGTTTACCAAGACACGCTTCCTCCAAGCAGCAGAGTTACACTATTGCACGTGCACTTTTTCAAGCAAGGAAGGAACTGCAGTGCAGCTACCACGGTTTCACCGGAGGAGCTGGCAGCAATTTTGAGTGTGGGACTGGGAGAGGATCAGTACCAGGTTTGCACCCCGCGACACGGTACACCCCTCTCGCCTCGTTCCCTGGCGCCCCTCAGAAACGGCACAGCCCGTATCGACGCTTGCTTTCTTTCCGATTTCCCTTCAGGATACAAGTCTGTGCGCTGTCACTCCAAGCGAACGTGTTTCACAACTGCTGGCCGCTCGCACAAACACCTTTCCTACCGCGTCGCACGTGTGCCCTCTATTTGCGTTACGGGCGCCGTTAGCACGAGCGGGTTTTGCACCATTGCTTCGGTGCCAGCTGTACACGATTCAACACAAGGAGACACTACAAACAGCAGCAACACAACACCCTGAGGCAGACAGATGCAACGCTTGTAGGCTGGAAATGTGCATGCGTGTGTGTGTGTATATATATATGTATATATATAAAAAAAGAGACAAACACTACAAATACACATTCAACAAATATTTTATATATCAATAAATGTCGAGCACTGCCATATTTGCTCTGTGCATGGTTTTTCAGTGCTGAATATTTTAAAGATACGCATATGTGAACCAGGTTGGTAAGAAGGGTTGTAAAGAAAACAAAAATACAGGCTGTTTCCATGCATACTTTTCTTTCTAGTTATACTACAGCAATAAAAAAAGAAAGTTTGAACAAACCCTAGACTTTTCCCCAAAAGCCTTATTTCACAGAAATATCTTTTTCCCCGAAGGCTGCTGTAACATGGTGGAAAGCAGGAGGCGACGGCGGTCTCCCCGAGCAGAGCCTCGCGCTGCTCCACGCTCACATCGCACTGTGCCCCGCTCAAGGCAAAAGCTGGAAAATTCTGTCTTCACACAAAAATAATTTACAGGAGCAAAGCAAAAGGTGATGTTTTTGTTCCATGTCAGAATGAAAACACTTCCCAAAACACTGCTTACTCTGTCCTATCTAAACGCCCCTATCAGAGACCAAAGACATTTTACACTGGATAATGTATCACTCTAGGTGACCCTGCTCGAGCAGGGGATTGGACTAGATGATCTCCAGAGGCCCCTTCCAACCTCAACCCTTCTATGATTCTGTGAAAAAGAAGAGAGGAAAAACCTGAAAGGTTAAAGGAGATGCATAAAAGAAAATTTCCATCGGACCACGTGTTTAATAGACCCCTGCCAGCCAGTGGTATCAAACACCCCACAGAACATCTTTGGGCAAAGGACGAGGGTAGAACAGCATGGAACCCAGTTCGCTGGTGTAAATGGCAGGCCTTAAACACAGGGCCACAGCAGGCTGCGTTTACTACAAAAAGCACCTGGGAGATGCTGTAAGGAGCCTGCAAAAGAGGCTTAGGGCTAACCAAGCACCCACCAACCAAAGTGACCAGCTGAGAGCACCGTGATGACCTCCCTACTTCTAGAAATCCCTTTTACAAGGCAACAGCTGTTCCTGCAACAACCAGAAACAACTTTAACTCAGAGAAACATCCATAGTTGCTAATGCAAAGTGCCTCCTCTTGGCAGCTCCGAACGAGGAACGCAGTGCGGCCAGCCAAGCACAGTGACGGCTGCTGGTGAGCACCACGGGGAGCCTTCCAATACCATGGAGCTCCACGGTGGTTGTGGCAGCTCATACAGCCAAACCCTTATAAAAAAAACCCCATCCCTTGTACTGTTCATCACTAGCTTGCACAAACCAGGACTGTAAAATAAAGCTACTTAAAGTGAACATGCCAAGTTCTGTCTGTCTCAAGGGCGGTCAGTGTGGTCTAACTCAAAGCCAGTCAAGTTCTTCTAGATCTACAAATGACAGGTGAATTCCATCTTATATATATATATATATGTTATATATTTGTACTTATTACTCTTCCCTGCTATACGCAGTAGTTCAGAGGACTGTGTTTTATTGCAATAGGCAAGCCAGAGACTTTCCCAGGATGTTACAAGGCAGGTACCAGTGACTCCAGAAGCATATGAGTCAAGAAGAAATAAGGCCCCACCAAAGTTTCTTCAAAACCGGTAGATTAAAAATGCTCTCTCGCTATCCCTTATCACAGCTGCGTACCCTTGCCTTGCTCTAAACTCTACACCCAACCATCAGACAGATGACATGCGCTCGATGTATCTCCCTTCAGACTAGCCTTGAAGAAGTAAGAGAGAAATGATGCTGTTACTCTATGTAAAACGTCATTCTTCACCTAAATAAAGGTATTGCTTGTCTTATTTAATGATATACATTATTTTTGCGCTTCTTGAGTTCTCAACGTGAAGGTCGGCTTATATCATGACTGCCCCCCCCCAAAAGTCACAACAGCAGCAGTTCACCGTTCCCCAGGAGAAAAAGAACTGAGCTACCAAAAACACAAACGACCCAATGTTGCAGACCTGCGTGAAAAAGAGACGGCGCTTCCACAGCTGTCCCCGGTTTCAAGCACAGCTATTCAGGAGCCAGGAACACAACCACCCTGGGAGCTGAGCAGAGACCCTGCTGCCTGGCTGGTAAGAAAAGGAAAAGAAAGTAGAAGAAAACTTTATCCCTTGTTTCCCCACGGCCACTTCTTGTTTAATACTCAGAGAACCATCAGGTTAAGCCAATTGAAAGGCTGCTCATCTTTTCCACTCTCATACTACATAAATGAAAACGTAATTTAATGAAGTGATTTTATTTTTATTGGCTACATTACCAAACATACCTCTATTAACAAGTGCACTGATGACACTTAGGAAAAACACAATTTCAGTTTATAAATGATTAAGAAGATTCTTCATCATCGCATCCAGAAAGCTCGCATCGTACACGTGACCCTACTGCGTCTAGCATCCAGACAGCTGCTACGGTGAAGAGCAGAGCCTGCTGATGCTACTGCCTCTGAAGGTGGAAACACCTCCGGCGTCCTGCGATGACACTCGCCTCAATGCAGAGGAAAAGGCGATGCTTTACGGAACGAAAACAAACCAAGGTCCCTGCATCAGTACCAAACGAAACTATCCTACGAAAACTCGGAAGGGAGAAAAACCTCCAAAAGGAGGCAGGGCAGTAGCAAAGGACAGGGCTGCGGCACGACTGCACCTCAGCAGCAAGCGGATTCGGACAGACTGCTAAGAAAACTGGCCTCTCCTAGCAACTCGTACCAAGAATCATTTCAACTCATACTTCGGGAATCAAGCAGAAAACACCTGCCACAAAACACCACTTCCTCACAGACACTGCAACTTTTGTCTTTTTTATTTTTTTTCCCTTGAAGAATTAATTTAGAAAACTGACGTCACGGACATAAGCTGCATGTGGCAATAAAATCCCCTCCCGGTTTTTAGGGGGGAGTTTGCATCGTACACGCGTGGCAGCGGGCGCAGCAGCGCTTCCTCCCCGGCGCCTAGGCGAAGGCACCTTAGCACAGCACCACTTTCCAAGCTTGCGTGACAGTAAACACTACACGCATGTATCAGCCTCCAAGCTTCTGTGAAATAGTCCCTGTATAATTTCTATCAACTATCTTCAATAAAACATAACGCCCTTGCAGCCCACCGCATCCCAGCGAGAGCGCAGGACGCGCTACGGCAGCGGCAGCCTGGCCTTCGCCGAAAATTTCACAAATAAATCCGAAGCGTGTTCTTTCCAAGGGGAGCATAATACCGAAATGCTCGTTTATCCGTAATATTCTGGAGGCCTGTTGCAGAAGGCAGGTTTTTGTTTCACCGGTAGAGAAGTCAGGCACGGAGGGAGGGTGTTCACCCACTAAAGCATCGGTCCGTGTACGATCACTAGGTGAGACCCAAAGCAAAAACGAAGTGAGATGGTGGGAACGGGGCGTTCATCAATGCTCCTTCCAGGCAACGCACAGGCTAGCGAGCAGAAACTCCGGTCGCAGGTACCTGTCAGTCTGTAACCACGCGAAGGTTTCGCTTCGTGGCTGCCTTCAGGGCTTGCCGCGCGGACGGCAGCTGTAGGCCACGTCCCCGGTGCGCGGGAACGGAGGAGCGGCTCCGAGCCGCCGCCTGGGTCAGGCTCCCTGAAGGGGCCTTAGGGCCAGCTCCACGAGCTCTGCCTGAGCGGCATCGCGGAGCAGCCTTGCTGAAGGCTAACAGGATGCCGGCAATTAGCTGAATTTTGAGCAAATAACACGAAAGAATAAAACTACCTCATAAGAAAACTGCAGAAAGAGCTGAATTATTTCTAGGATTTTCTTTTTCTTTTTTAAATACGTATTTTGCCCAGGTATCTGAGGATAGCCCAAATGGACATTAAATTAATGGCAACATAAAACTGAAACAGACTGTGAGGTCTTCGAAAGTGTATTTTTCTCCCCTGCCTAAGAGTTCAGGGGTTTGGGAACGCTTTCCTCTTCTTCTGCGCTCTCATCCTTCAGCTAAGCATCAAGGCAAGGCTCTCAATTAATTGCACAGAAATACTTACAAGCACCAGCCATCATCTGATAGAAACAAACAGCGCAAAACCCCAAAACGCGAGCGCACCCGGAAAGGCCTGCAGGAAGGGGGCAACCCCGCACCTCTGCGGCTCGGCTTCAGGGAGGCACCTGCCCGGCCGGGCCCGGGGCTCGCGGGGCCGGTGCCGCCTTGCGCTTGGGGATCCCGAAGCGATTTGCAGACGTTAAATAATTTATGGGCGTTTTACAGACAGATACACACGCAGCGAGGAAATTACTTGCTCAAGGTCATGCAACGTATCAGCGACGGGTAATTAAAAGCCAGGGTAATTAATAGGCGGCCCCGGGAGATCTCAGTGTGCCTGCTGCTGGAGCAGGCTCCTCGGGTCCCCTGCGGGACCTGCTGCAGGAAAGCGCGTGCAGGCTCGTTCGCTATACAAGCAGGTACACGAAACAACCCAAAATGTTTGCTGAGCCGTTAATCCACTCAAAACACCCAGTGCCTACTGCGCCCAGCAAACTCTGCCAGCCAATTTTGCTGGGTTGAGTTTGCCTGACAGCAGTGCGGCGTTGAAGAACGGTAACAAGAGCAAAGCAGTGGGAGCGCACCGCTGCGCATCCTGCGCCCGCACCGCGTGCTGCGGGGCATCGCCTCTGCGGACAGGCAGCGCGGGCAAGCTCCCGCCGCCGGCCGCTCGCCGGCTCTTCCATCTGCCTCGTCTTCGCCTGCAAAAGTAACCACGCTTGCAGTCGCTCCCACGCACTTGGCCTGCGGACACCGACGGGTTTGCAAGGCCCAGGTGGCCCGGAGGGGTGCATCACGACGATCTGGTCTGACCTAACCTCTACGGCAGAAAATACGACTTCCCCAAATTCATCACTTTGGGAACTACAGCATACGTTTTAGGAAGCAAATTCATTTCTTCTTAGTGATGCAAAACACATGACAGCTATTGGTACATTCTTCTGCTGATTAATTATCCCAATTTCAGAAAACGAATACCGTCTGTCTTCTGGTCTAAACTTGTCCATCTTCAACACTGCTGTTCTTCGTATCTTTGTCAGGTAGGTTGTAAAGCTCGTTATTATTTTATTTCTGTCCTTACAGACTGCAATCAAACCACTTTAAGCTTCTCTTTGACAAATTAAGTAGAAGAAGCTCTTTCATCACAAGCATCTTTTCCAGTTCTTTAATGAGTGGCATGCATATACCATTTTTTTTTTTATTTTTCCTCTTGAACAGCGGAGGCCCTCCTTCAATACTGCTTCCCCCAATGCCAGCCACAGAGGTGTTACAAACCCCCCTAGGGCTGTTCAGGAGTCTCATTTTTACAAATCTCATCATCCCATTAACAGTTTTGGCTTCTACATGTTGCTGGGCACGATGCTCAGCTGGTCAGCAGCCTTGGTCCCCAAGCCTGCCCCAGTGCTCGCCTGCCCCTCCTGTCTCCGGTCTGCACAGCTGATTTGCAGCTCCACGTGCACACGCTCGTCCTCCGCGGCTCCCGGCCTGCCCTGCTTTCCCAGCTGACTCCAGATCAGTCACTAGCACATTTTCCTTGTTCCTTCCTGCTCTCCCAGGAAATAACGCCTCTGTGTCTGTGTATCTGCGCACTTTGTCACGGATGGCTGCTTTCTTTCAGGTCACTGGTCAAGATATTTGAGAAGTATTTTATTGGCTCTGGCTGCCAGGGTGATGATACCATAAGCATCCTACAGCCTCCTCACACCTTGGCAGACGAGCAGCTAGCCCTTCTCCACTCTCCCACGACTCCCCACTACTTCGAGAATAATCAAACAAGAACATTTTCAGTTTAAAAAAAAATGGTTGAAGAAGTGTGTTTAAGTTCTTCAGTACAATAAATGAAGATGAGCTAATCTGAAATTAGGCATTTGAAACTATCTATTTTTAGTCCTTCCACAATTTCTTGATCTTCTGCTCAACTCTCACTGAAGCTCCTTTATCAACATGCTCTGCTATAAATCCATCATCCAGCTTCTCTTCTGATCAAATGACATATCTGCATACCCAGCTGATCACTGAAATTCCGACTAGACAGAAATATGCAGCACAGAAAAACGTGGTTTTTGGTCCCTGCTCTGTGCAAAGACACCAGAGTGACTGTCCATAGCACAGCACCCAACACAGGTACAGCTCAGAACTCCCTGGTCCTTCTTTCTATCAGTCTCCACTCAGGACACGGACTGAACATGCAGCACTGAATCACAGAACTGTTGGGGTTGGGAGGGACCTCTGGAGGTCATCTAGTCCAACCCCCCTGCTCAGAAGGGTCACCCAGAGCATGTTGCGCAGAATCATGTTCAGGCAGGCCTTGGAAGATCTCCAGAGAAGGAGACTCCACCACCTCTCTGCGCAACCTGTGCCAGTGCTCCGTCACTCTCACAGGGAAGAAATCCCCCCTCACAGTCAGGAGGAACTTCCTCTGTGTCCGTTTGTGGCAGTTGCCTCTTGTCCTATTGCTGGGCACCACTGAAAAGAATCTGGCCCCATCCCCTTGACACCCTCCCTGCAGGTACTTGTACACATTGATCAGATCCCCCCTCAGTCTTCTCGTCCCCAGGCTGAAGAGGCCCAGCTCTCGCAGCCGTTCCTCACAGGGCAGGTGCTCCAGCCCTCTGATCATCTTTGTAGCCCTACACTGGACTCTCTCCAGTAGCTCCATGTCTCTCTTGTACTGGGGAGCCCAGGACTGGACACAGGACTCGAGATGTGGGCTCACCAGGGCTGAACAGAGTGGCAGAATCACCTCCCTTGACCTGCTGGCGATACTCTTCTAAAGCACCCCAGGAGATCACTGGCCTTCCTGGCCACAGGGGCACATTGCTGGCTCATGGGTCAACCTGCTGTCCACCAGGCACTCCCAGGTCCTTCTTCACAGAGCTGCTTTCCAGTAGGTCAGCCCATAGTCTGTAGCTGTGCATGGAGTTATTCCTGCCTAGGTGCAAGACCCTGCAACTTGCCTTTCTTGAAGGCCTACAGAGACAGGTGTTATTCCCAAACCTTTACCAAAAAACATGGTAAATCAGGAACTTATACACATGCTTCTCCTACAGTATGTGCAGGTTATTATGACAGATAGGATTTTAATTCCCAAGATCTAGAACCAAGCATGTTGCTCTTGGAAGAGCTGGTTTCTCTTCACTGCATTGCCTCTGCTGCCCTCGCTGGACAGAGCAGTTATTTGGATCTGGTACATCTCAAATGATGCTTCAGCACTACTTAGCCCCTCAGTTCTAGATGTTCTCCATCTTGCAGCATGTTTCTTTCCCACTGTGAAACTGTGACTTTTTGTAAAGTAGGATAGCTTTAATAGCAATTCCTAATTAATCTCTGCACTTGCAACGACCTAGGAAGGGGCAGGTGTGAGAGAGGGCACATGGCAAGAGGAGGGACCAAAATGTTTTTCCTAGGAAGTGTAATTTTCTCCCTATCCTTTACTTGGTGAGGCTCATGGAGTTACAGCCTGTGCCATGGTGTCAGGATAGCAAGTTAATGATGGACACTTGGGGTGAAGTGCCCACGCTCTGCTACACATTGCAACTGCGCTTCCTTTCCCCAAATGAAAATTAGTGTCAAAATGCATTATGTGCAGGAAACAAAAGAAAACACAAAAGAAAGCTCAGGTGAATACATCTCTATTATGTAGACAAAGCATGAAAACAAGCATAAAATAAGAAGATTCTGGTACTAAAACCCTTTGGTTCTACTATAATGTCAACATGCTACTTCTTGCAAAATTCACTTTATAACTATATATATATACGTATGAATTTTTATATATGAAACTACTTCCTTAAAATATGTGCATATGCATGTACACATCTATGTATACATTTCCTATAGTTCATAATCTTATTTACATCTCAGACATTATTTAAATGAAACCCAAAGTGACGCCTTCAAACACAGCTGCTCGTTGTGTTATCACTGCAACGCAGTATTTTCCTGACTGTTATCCAAGTTATCAGGGTTTTCCTATGCGACCTACCTCAACAAACTGTAGGGCAGAGATACCAATATACATGCCAGTGTGTTGTGTTTTATAGCTTTCATGTTGTCGTAACAAAGTCTGGCATCTGTAAAACATTTGCAAATTGCATCTTGCTGTCCTTGGCTACCTTAAGCCTTTATTTTCTCCTAATACAATCTCTGTAATTTTCATCGTACAATTGCATCAGGAAATAATATTAATCATAGCTTATCCTATTTACAACTTAGCCTTTTAGCGTGACTCGATAAGATCTTAGACCACACCAAGCTGCTGCACGAAGTCTTTGTACTTACCAGGCAAATGAAGCTTCGTTTCAACGCATAAAATCAGCCTGCACCAGATGACTGAAGCGGCAGGAGAGGTACCCGCAGCAACGCAAGCAACCTGCTGGCAGTATCCTCAGAAAGACGCCACACTGGCCCCGCAGGGACGCGAGTTTCTCCAGGGCTGGCCTGGGAGATCCCGAGCAGCACTGTCCCCACTGCATGGCCTGGGTCCCACTGGATAATGGAGGTCATGCGTGGGCTTGGCCACACAGGGTCACACTGCTGGATTTCCATCTCAACCAACTTCCCTCCAGTCCCTAAATCAGTGCTCCATCATGCACGTTGGGAGCGCTGTCTCATTTTAATTAGAAGTTAAAACAGAAGCCCTCAGCATCCCCTGTGATGATTCAACTACTCCTTCTCACAGGCAACGTTAACTTCAGCATCCTAAGCGTCAGCAGGAAGAATTAAACTGGTATTCAGAGAAACATGGACAGGCTGGAGAGTTGAGTGGAGAGGTGCCGAGTCCTGCACCTAGGGAAAAATAACCCTAGGCACCAGTACAGGCTGGGGGCTGACCTGCTGGAGAGCAGCTCTGCAGAGAAGGACCTGGGAGTGCTGGTGCATGACAGGTTGACCATGAGCCAGCAATGTGCCCTTGTGGCCAAGAACACCAATGGTCTCCTGGGGTGCATTGGGAAGAGGGTTGCCAGCAGGTCAAGGGAAGTGATCCTGCCCCTCTAAGCAGCCCTGGGGAGGCCTCATCTCAAGTCCTGTGTCCAGTTCTGGGCTCCCCAGTACAAGAGCGACATGGAGCTACTGGAGAGAGTCCAATGTAGGGCAATGAGGATGATCAGAGGGCTGGAGCACCTGCCCTAGGAGGAACGGCTGCGAGAGCTGGGCCTCATCAGCCTGGGGAAGAGAAGACTGAGGGGGGATCTGATCAATGTGTACAAGTACCTGAAGGGAGGGTGTCAAGGGGACGGGGACAAACTCTTTTCAGTTGTCCCGTGTGACAGGACAAGAGGCAATGGGCATAAACTGAAGCACAGGAAGCTCCGCCTGACCGTGAGAGGGAATTTCTTCACAGTGAGAGTGACGGATCGCCGGACCAGGCCGCCCAGAGAGGTTGTGGAGTCTCCTTCTCTGGAGTTCTTCAAGGCCCACCTGGATGCAACCCTGTCTAACATGCTCTAGGTGACCCTGCTGAGTGGGGAGGCTGGTCTAGATGATCTCCAGAGGGCCCTGCCAACCTTACTGATTCTATGATTCTATGGTATCTTATGCCTTCAGATGCAATGTATACAAGCATTTGCATTGCAATACTGCTTTTACAGCTCCTGTACTCTCAGCAATTTACAGAAGAAATAAAAGCTATAATCCATAACCCTAAGGTCTATCTAGCAAGATCCCAAACCTGCAGGCTCTGATTGCATTACTAGGATTAGTGTTTACTACTTCAAATAAGGCTCTCGACCCCCGTTTAATGACATATATTTCATCTCCTAAATTCAAACAGAGAGGCCACTAATTCTTGGACTACGAGCAAAATTCACCTTTGCACACAGAGCACGACTTATTTCCTGGAGAGTTCGCACAGAATCTGACTGAGACACAAATAAGCTCTCCGCCAAGCACTAAATTTCATCCAATGAGCATCATTTTGAAGAAACTGTTAATTACTTTCACAGGAAGAGGTTATCTTTAAGATGAGACTGGAAGGAGGTACGCTCAGTTGTTTTTGCCATCCTGCATGCGATTGCTCATACCATAATTTATGCACAAGTCAAAATTTTCATCTCCTTTGAGTACTCAGCAGCTGAGCTGTAATACTGATGCCTCTGACAGCTGTCACTCCTCCCACCAGCACTTAAAGTATTTCACTGCTGAAGGGCAAATTAGGCTAGCACATGGATAAAATATTCCACAATGAAGAGGTTAAAGATTCGCTCCCAAAAGCTCTCAGTAGAGCAACAGTATTAATAGAGTGGATAAGAAAAAGGAAAGCTGAGAAAGCTAATAGAAATATTAGTAAAAAGCACCTTGAGTTTTAAGGAATTAGCTTCATCAATCAAAACTCACTGCTTTTTGGTGGTTGTAAGGAGCTTATGAACTGTGTTTTGATGCCTCCTGAAGCGTTTCATCTATCGAGGCAGAAAAACTCAAAACAAGCTATCGTGTAGGAACTACCTTGGCGAAGGGCAGTCGTTCTCCAAAATACCATGACGAACCCCGCCCCAGTGTCTCCATGAGAGCCCCCCTCTTCGCTCTGCCTTTTATTTTTCCATAGCATTTTTTTACCTCTTCCTTTTCTTGCTTTTGCTTAAGAAGCAGAACCCTTTGAAAGAAGGTATAGAGAACAGAAAATACGTTCAAGGCCACAAATCTTGGAGAAAAAGTCTGGAGCAGCTTTTTCATTGAACTTTAGAAGTGGAGATGAGGTAAGAGGAGCCACTTCTCACTACGCCCAAAGCTGGCACGGCTGTCCAAGGGGATTTGCTGTTTCTCTGGGAATTCGATGGGATGCAAACTTGTGACCTAGCTGCAGACTGTTCTTCTCCAGAGCAAATTAATAGAGTCTGGGAAACATTTCATTGGTGCTAGGTAGCAATGAAAATCCCCTACACAATGGCAACGATCCCATCCATTCTCCATCCGAGGTATGTTATTTTTGCTTGCTATAGCTCTTAACTTTTAGAAGATCTCCTGAACGATTTCCAGCTGGTGACAAGCGTGGTGCTGTGCCACCAAGGTAGCTCCTCTGCTCCTTCTTGGCCCACGCCCAGAGGAGCAGCTCCACTCCTCGGGGCACAAGTGATCGATATCCCCCTCTGCTGACAGATCTTAACAACATCTTTGCTGTTTTACTCTGTCAAAAAGCTGAAATGATGGTCTCGGGGATTTTCCTATTATAGTCACATGCATTCTGTAGCTCGGTTCACTGCCTCCAGACTTATTTCACATTTGTCTACATTATATTGTATGTTTTCACGTAATTTTCTCAATAACCACGAAGCCTAAAACCTTCTAAATGTGGTCGCATTATTCCTCGTTAGACACAAAATTGAAATTGATGACAAAGCAGGATCCAAACTGGAACGGGGAACATAAGCCACAAAAATCTTCCATATATATGGTAAGATCCTGATTTTGTCTTATTATTCCAAATTTGATACAATCAAATGTTTTATTATTCTTCTTTCCATCCATTTTATTGAGTATATGCAATTGCCTACATATATTTATATATAATTCTCAAGTAAATTACTTACCTTCATGATCTTTACATGGAGAATTACTACTACTGACACACACTTTCCAGCATGCTAAATCTGCTTTCTATATCAAATGCAATTTTCCTGTGGACTTACTATCACAACTCTGAACCTCATTTGGGCAATCATCTTCACTGTAGACCTTCAGCTCCGTGTGGAACTTAATAAACGCTTCTGAAAGACCTGCCTATGACATCCTCTATCTTGCTCTAGTCCACCACAAAAGTGAGATTATCAGAAACCAACGTGTTACATGAGGTTACCAAAGGTAACTTCTCACATTCTTACTGTTTCTGGACGAGTTATGTTCTGTCACTGTAACCTACATAGTTATTTCTTTTACATAAAAAATAGCAATGTATGAATAAAGATTTTCATATACAAAAATATATATATGCATATATAAATACAAGAATTACTTCCAGCCGTCAGGAGAACGGCTCGGCACCGCCCCGACGGCTCCTCTTCCATCCCATTTGCTCAGTAAAAATCGTCACGCTGGGGGCGAAAAACCCGGAGCAAACGGCGAGCGAACCAAGAGCAACGTGAGGAACTAACGTCCAAAACCCGCCCCGGCGCCGGTGGCACCGGCGGATCACAACAGCAGCCGGGAACTTCTGTGCGTCCGACCTCCCGCCGCAACGGCCCCCGGAGCCCGGGGCGCTTCCCCGAACGCGGCCCTTCCCAGGGGGCCTTTCCGCGGAGGAGGAGCGGCCGGAGCGCCGTGCCCTCCCCTCCGGCTATTAATTCGAGAGGAACTTGTGCATTAGTTTATTATTATAATACTTTGCACTTTTATGGCATTTTTCCATTTAAGAATCACAAAGCGCTTTACACAAAAATCTAATAAATTAAATCTCACTGCGCTCTTCTGAGCTATTATTATCCACATTACACACAGGGGAGAAAGAATCACAGAAATGCTAAATGAATTATCTGAGGTCGGATAAGACGACAGTAACAGGGCTTGAAATGAAAAACCGAATCTCCCGAATCTTTAGCTCATGCTTTTTAGGGACCAGACAACACTTCTGCTCAGAAGCGATGGATACACCCCAGAGAAACCAAAACGTACGGGAGGGATCCTGCAGCTGTCCACAGACCAGCTGGAATTTCCCAGTTACAACTGAACCGACCAGAGCAGCTAGAGCTCGGCTGGGACGGGGACGGGAGCATCCGCTGCGGCAGCGCACGGCCGGGGGGAGAAACACCACGCAGGAGCGCTGGGGGTTCGGGTCGGGAGAAGGGGTCCGCGCTCCCGGGAGCAGCACTGCGGGAGCGTCCCCCAGGAGAGCAGCCGCTCTGCTCCCCGGCACGCTCGTCCCAGAGCCTCAACTCGGCCTTACTAGGAGGCTTTTCCAAGTAAATATGTTGGGATATGGCACATGGACACGTAACGAGGGTGGGAAAATCCATCAAACTCTCTCACAGCAACTGCTGATCTTGATCACAATCTTCTGAACACAACCCATGCGTACATGCAAACACACGCAAAATAAACCAAATAAACCTGCTGGATCTCCAAGATAAACTGGCCAAGAGTCACTGCAACCACGTGCTTTGCTGGAGCTTCACGTTGGGAGTACATCCAGACAGGCTGTTTGATCTTCTTTTATTATAAACAATCACAACTAAACAAAACTCAATCTTATGGAATTAAATGTTTTTTTGGGGGGCTTTATCGTTTTTTTTTTTCCCCTAGAGCAGTTATCTTTCGGAGGCTTCCTGGCCAGCTTTACAAATGGGAGAGGACCAGAGCAACACTCGTGGTTTGAGCAGGAAATACTTTGCTACACTTTGGAAATACATACATCATTAACAGAAAATAATTAAAACCTGTCAAGAAAGCGAGGTGGGCCACTGATAAAAACAGCAAGTCAAATGCAAGGTGTAATTCCCCTCTGATTTAAATGTCAAACAATTCAGCTAAAATAACGAGGAAAATAATTTGGTCTACTGTACTTCCAATAAATAGAGCAAAAGATAACAAGATTTCATACTCCAAATGTTTTGATGGCCAATCATACTTCAAAGAAACAAAGGTAATACATTATACAAATATTTCAACAGTAATATGTAGCCCATAATTTGGGCACAACAGGAGAAAACAGTTTGTTACCTGAAATTTGGATTGTTTGGACACGTTTCCTTCACATGTTTTTTCATTGAACTGAAAATATTGTTATCCACTATAGCACCCAGAGAAAGCCCCGAGGGAAGCCTGAAATTACGCCAAAGCATGCTGCAAGCACTGAATAGGCTGCTTTCCGCAGCGGCCATTAACCTCTGCACTGTAACCCAAAATGCTCCGCTCACTCAATCTAAACGTTTACTAAAAACGGACTTTCATCCAAGCTTCCTCGGAGCTGGATAATCCCACTGCTTGGAAAGAAATCAGCCAAAGGTGCTTCTTGGTTACCCAGAAATGCCGAGGAGATTTTGTGCTGGCACCACTGATGCAAGCCGGTTGCAGCCGCGGGCAGAGCGGCAGCGCTGGGCCAGCCGAGCCGCGGTGAGACTCTGCTCCACGACACCCACCCGCCCTGGACTGAAGCACCCACTTAGCTCCCGCAGGACGGCGTCGGATCAGCAACAAGCGGTAACCCACGTTACACCTACAGTTCTTCCCACCTGATAAAGACATTTTTTTCTATTTGGTGGTGGTTGCAACGCAATTTGCAAATATTCCAGTGCTACTTGCTCAACAAATTCTCCTATGAAAAGCAAGACGCACAGAGCTTGCAGTAGAGCAGATGTTTGGACATCCTGAGCCCAACTTTGGCAGTACTGCTTGCGAGGCAGTAGACAACCGTGTCAGTCACGGCAGAACGAGCCCCGTGCCTCGCTGTGCGCAGGAAGGTGCCGAACACGCCCGTACCACGCTCAACACCAGGAGCGTGTTACGGAGCGCCACAACCTCAGGGAAGCCCTGCCTGCCCTGATGCCTGCTGAAGAGCTACCATGCAGAGGGTGTACACCGCGGTCCAGCACGTCCTGCTGCTCTCTTCATTGTCCCTGCTAATTAATGATACCTGTCTGAAAGTACCTACTTCTGTTTCTAAAAGATACTCCCTACCTGTAGCAATTTATTTCCCTGCTAGATGAAGAAACCATTAAGCTATCAGAACCCATTGCCACTAAAGCGATCAAATTTTCATGGGCCAAGAATTATAACTTCAAGTACAGGATAAGCAGCATAGACAAATAAACGTGGAAAACAACATCAGGTTTCATCTAGATACGTTAAGTATAAAAAAAATAAACAGCAAGAAGAAAAATACAGCAAATGTAGAACATAAAATGAGAATTGTTTCTAAATAGAATGTTTATTGAAGATTTTTTGGAGGAACAAGCAGTTCTTTAAGTGGCAAGTTATTGGTTTCCTGCAGATTATATGTTATACAATCAAACTGAATTATTGAAATGCCTTCCATCCACCAATTTATTTACATCAAATATACTGTGTTATTTTTCACACTGTGATTCCGGCCTTCACAGGAAGTCTTTCTAAAATGCTTTTAGTGCCTTTTGTTCATATTAGCAACGTTTTTACAGGCATTTAATATATGGAATCAAAATATTAATGCATCTATCCTGTTTCACCACGGTTATTAAATCCTTAAAGCCACATATTTTTTGTTGTTGCTGCTGTTACTCTTCTAAGACAGTGAAATAAAATCAGAACACAAGGAAAAATAAAAGGTGCTCTACTAGCATGCATATAAGGGTATCTGGAAAGACGGCAGCGTGGTCTAATGGTGTGGCCAAAGGCCTGGCAGAGGCTTTGCCCCACCACCCTGCTGCAATAGCTAGCGCAGTCCATGACCTCAGGAACACACTTCAATCCAGAGGTCTTAAACAGCCTTGACACGAGCTCTGAGCACGCTGTAGGAGCCGAGAAAGCTCAGGGAAGCCTTAGATGTTGAAAAGGAAGAATATCAAGGAGAAGAATGGGACTGATCTTGCCTCACTAGATAGCCTTTCTAAGGCCCTACAACACTGTGCCTGGCTCTGGTACCCACTTCAAGATGGCCATGGAGATGGGCTGATAATACCTTCAAATCTGAGTAATCAACTGCTTTTAACATCATTTTCAAAACACTTCATGCTTGAAGAGATGCAGAGCCATGACACTAAAGCAAGCCACTGTGCTACCACGGCCCATCTCAGGGGTTACATCCCATCCTCAGTCTCTTGCCAAGGCTCTATGAGCTGTCTTTTTGGGTGCTGCCAAGGAAGGTATGCAGCCCATTTTGCCTCCACACAGTGCTTTCCAATCCCTGTGCTATGCAGCACGGCACCACAGCTGTCCTCCCCTTTGCACATGGCCTCAGCTATCAGTTTTCTTTCTGCTAAAAAGGTCAACCCTGAACTAAATACATCAAACACTACAGAATCACACAATGGTTGAGGTTAGAAGGGAGCTCTGGAGATCAACTAGTCCAACCCCCCTGCTCAAGTAAGGTTACACCTACAGCATGTTGCACAGTACGTCTTTCAGATGGCTTCTGAGTATATCCAAGAATGGAGACTCCACAAGCTCTCTAGACAACCTGTTCCAATGCTTTGTCATTCTCACACTGAAGTTCTTCCTCATATTCAGAGGGATCTTCCTGTGCTTCAGTTTGTGCCCACTGCCTCTTGTCCTATTGTTGGCCACCACTGAAAAGAGTTTGACCCCGTCCTCGACACCCTCCCTTCAGGTACTTGTACACGTTGATAAGATCCCCCCTCAGTCTTCTCGTCCCCAGGCTGAAGAGGCCCAGCTCTCGCAGCCGTTCCTCACAGGGCAGGTGCTCCAGCCCTCTGATCATCTTTGTAGCCCTACGCTGGACTCTCTCCAGTAGCTCCATGTCTCTCTTGTACTGGGAAGCCCAGAAGCAGATGCAGTACTCCAGATGTGGCCTCCCCAGGGCTGAGGAGAGGAGCAGGATCACTTCCCTCGACCTGCTGGCAACACTCTTCCTAATGCACCCCAGGAGACCATTGGCATTCTTGGCCACAAGGGCATATGGCTAGCTCATGGTCTACTTGCTGTCCATCAGGACTCCCTTCTCTGCAGAGCTGCTTTCCAGCAGGTCAGCCCCCAGCCTGTACTGGTGCATGGGGTTATTCCTCCCTAGGTGCAGGACTCTGCACTTGCCTTTATTGAACTTCAGGAAATTCCCCTCTGCCCATCTCTCCAGTCTGTTGACTGGATGTTCACAGAGTCCTTACTGACTGCAAGGAAAAGAGGAAAAGCTTTTGTCCAACAACAAGGTAGTTCAGTATCAACTTAGGAAAGGATATAACCATGATGGAGAGAAACAAGGAGCTAGAGTCAGTGGGCTAGGAGGGATGAAAACAGGCTGGGATTTGACTTCGTGATGGGTCAGTAACACAGTGTCAAACCACCACATGGATCTGTTAATACTTCAGGAAGGATAAGTCTAATTACATAACTGGGAGTTTTTCAATCAAGTTTATTATTAAACTCCAGGAGCACATTCCTGCTGCCGAGAGTTGGGTTTTATTCCTGTGCCAGTAATAATTAGATGTCGAGGCTACATTTATTCTACTAGTTCATGGAAAAAAGGGATATGTTCATTTTGTCAAAGTTAAGGACTATTGTTCATTAAAGCCTATGCTCACTGCCTAAGTGCTTATAACAAAGCAGTAAGTGCTGTGAAGAGCATGTTATTACACATTCACCAAAATATTATAAGCGAAAAAATGCAACATAAAGAACTATACCTGCCTTATTAGAGCCACATTCTTCCTAACAGTAATTAGATTAATTATACCAAACTCTAAAAGACATAATTTTATTACTCTGTAACAAAACTCCGTAAGCCTGCTGTTATTCTACATCAAGATAGCGTCGCTGATTAGACAGGGGTGTTGCTGCATTAGATTTAGACAAACTCATCATAGCATGAAAGCAGCCCAGGGATAGATTTGATTTTTGCGAAGATTAATTGCAACATTAACAAAACCAAACCAAACCAGTATGAGGCAATATCACACAACTGGGCCTAATCACTTTTTAAGCAAATTTTAAATGGTAATACTTGACATATTTGATTAAGAGAACATCTGCCACACATACGTCAAAAGATGCTCCTCTGACCTCACCACATCTTCCCACAAGGGAAAACACTGCTGAGGGGAAGCTCCAATCACCCCAATCCTATTCCCACCAGCATCAGCATTTCATTTTCAGTTCTTATTTTTTCAACAATCATTAAGTATATACGTTGCTTCCCACCAGATTTTTGGGAGGATTAAGTACTTTACTTTCCTTGTTAAAATAAGCCCAATGACAGAGAAGAAGAAAAAATAAAGAAAAAAGGTTTCTCTCATGCTTAGAGTATACGTATAAATCTAGCAGTTTAAGACTAGATTGCTGCATCAAATTGCAATACTTTATGTCATTGTAAAGGATTACCTTCTTGATGATTTTGATTTTCTTTAGTATCTATTCTAGATGGTTTGGAGAGTTCTTTGGGGGAGAGGGTCTTTTTTCAGGGGTGGGAAGGGAAAGAACCTCACATTTTCCCTTCTAGCTCTATAGCCTGTAATACTGAAAGGTGATAAAAGAACAAATGAAATCATTAGAACAATGTCTCTAAAACACCCGTTTCTATCCATACAGCAGAAAAATGCGTTATCATTCCAATACCATCTGCGTTTTCATTATATCTTAGATAATTTCAGAAATTTCACACATAATGCGGAAGAAATCATTTTATCACGAGAATACCCAATTCCAAGACATTATACTAACAGTGAAAGAGCAGCAGTAAGTCTGTGATTACTTCCTGTCTTCAATACTCTCTCCAAACCAAAGCTTTTTGGTCATGCAGGAGGTGGGTGCGCTGGCAGGGATAAAGGAAGACCAGAGCTGTGACACTCAGGGACACGCTTCCTCCCTAAGGGATACTGTGCCAAGGACCAACATGTTTTAACCCAATGGTATCACTGAAGCTTGCAGAAAAGTAATGTTTTAATTCTCAAATCAAAATCTTCAGGATGCTGGAATAAAAAAAAAAAAAAAAAAAAAAAAAAAAAGCACTACCACCACCACCCCCCCCAAAAAAAACCCCAAAAAGATAAATATTGCACCCAAAAACAGGCAGGTTGCCAGCAAGGGTCGGTGCTGCGGAGCGCGGGAAGCAGCAGAGGACGACCCGCTGCCGTTCTCCATCTGCGGCAGGGACGAGTTGCTGCCTCCCACTGCTGCAAAGGCAAATATTGCCACAAGTATTTCCCGGGCACAGAGCTTCCACGTGGCAGCACCGCATGTTATACAACAAATTCAAATTTCTTGTAAATCTAATCGCTTTTTTCTCATGCATCAGCACAGAGAGGGTTTTATAGCTGCCGATTCGCTGTCACTGCTCCCACGCTACTCGCTGTCGCTCAGTCCTTTAAAAATGCATAGTAAAAAGTCAAAACTGGTGTCACGCTTGGAGGCCTTTGGCCTTCTCTTTTCTTCCCATGGATTCCACTCCGAAGACTACTAGCTAGACGAGACTCCCAAACTTAAGTTTCTCCTGTTGAATCTTATTTGACACCCTTTCCTAACAAACCCCTCACGCCTTGGTGGAGCCTTCCTTCCCGTCTCCAGCCCTCAGGAAGCAACGGGACAGGCTCTCACGGAGACGGACAGTAACCTCGGGCTGGGATCCCACAGCCGGCTTCTGCATAGTCAGCTAGATGGCATCACACCTAACCTTACCGAACGTTTGCTCTCATTTCTTTCAGTGTCAGGTTCTCCTACTACCCTGGCAATCTTACTGCTTTGAATTACTGCATCCACGTCTAAATCTCCTCCAACACCCAAAGATTTAAACTGCAGTCTCACTGCCCCTTTGCAAATAAGCAGCTGAGGACTAGTATGTCCTTTTTGTGAACATCATGGTTTTCTGGATGTGCACTTATTGAGCTATTCTACACGGGTAAAACGAACCTCACTGCTATCCGTGCTCACTTCTGTGGTCGCTGGGCAATAACGCTGTGCTTTCGCCCAAGTACCGCTCACAGTTAAGAAGCCACTTCTGCACACAGCCAGCCCGGTGGCATGAACTGGAGGTTACTGAGCAATTCCTTGGGCTTCTTTTGCGCATGAGTTGGTTTGATTTTAGGCTAATTCCAGTGAAAGGACATTGGCTGCAAACATCCTTAGAGGATCCTGGCATCCAGTAAAGGGATCTGCGTGCAGCGTGAAGATTTGTTTCTTCGTTTCCTGTCTTCTGGTGAAGCAGCATGATAATACGTTGTCCTCTGCTCCTCGCTCTTCCCTGCCTGGGCCTCTAAGAGGCTTCTGTTTCAAAGCCACTCTCTTAACCTTGACTGAGACTTTCTTTTCTCTTAACTCAGCACTCAGAAAGCGCGAGAAGAGATTAATGTTGCTCGGCTTAGGCTAAGTATTCTGATCCTGCGATGGAAATGATATAATTAAGGAAGCTTTCAAGGCACCTCTGCTTTGTTCTGATCTGGGTAATTTATAAGGGTTGAAGCACACTCCAAAATAGCTTATAAATTTACAGTTATTTAGTAGAACTCTACTGGTAAACTTTAATCAAAAACCACACGTGTCTTCTTTCAAATCTTAATTGCAGGGCCCTCAAAGGCTGACGTTCAGCTCCAGCACTGTGGGTGGTGCACCCAAAGCATCCAAAGGTCTCAGGTGTCCAAGTAACAGCTAAGAGATAACATGGGTCAGAGAGGCAGAACCAGTCGTTTCTCTGCCCTGGCAGAAAGAGAACGTAAGCAGGATACGCTAACATCTGAGCGAGAACAACGGAGGTGAGCTCGCCTCAGTGCCCTTCCATGGGCATCGCCACCGTCCCCCCGCAGAGCTCAGCTCTCAGGCCCCAAGCAGGACCTTCAATGGGAGATGCCGGGCAATCGCATGGCTTTCACCCCTCCTTGCTGACATTTAAGGCACGCTCTGCTTTTGCGAGCAGGGGCCAGGAAAGCAGAACACCAGCCCCACACGCCATCAGTGTCCCCAAGAGAACGAAGCGCTTCCATTTTGGCAGCAAAGAGACACGAAGCAACCCAAATCCAAAGCTTCCTAAGCAGGACTCTTCCCTAGCACAACTGGTTTTATAGGAAGCACTAAAGATAGTGTAGGCTGTTAATTAAGAACCTCAACCAGAAAATAGCAACATCCTGGCACTGATGTGGGAATTGTGGGTATCAGATCCCACTCTCTCATTTGGAAAGAGGGGCTAGTAAAAAAAAAAAAAAAGAGAGAATATAAATAATGCTTTTAGATTTGTCTAAAACTTCACGCCAGTATCTGACGAATACTTATTTCAAACTACATCGTCTTTGGAAATATGCACACATCCACCTCTCTCAAATCTTTTCTCAAGTAATAAAATATATTTAGATCCACCAAAAGCAAGCACTAGGTTCTTCGCTTTGTGATACCTAAGAAACTGCATGCAAAGCCACGTGGCAGCACCAGAGGAGAACTAGCAGCGGAAGCCCTGACCCTGCTTCGTCATCACTGGGGAAAGCCAGTGCTCCATCCGCCCTAGGCTCTAGCTCACCCCATGACCCACCAAGCAAAGTTTATGCCTTAAGAAGCACTCTTGGTGCTTATTAAAGACGACTGGGAAAAATGAACATACTGTTTCAACAAGACACAAGCAACTCTCCAAGGAGAAACAGTGAAAGCAGCATGAACATTGGCAGCCGGCGCTGAACCAAGGGCATGTCTCCAGTCCCTCTTCCGAGGAGATTACCAGACAGCCTGAAGGCCACACCAACAGTGTCTACTACAGTAATCCTCATGGGGAAAAGAAAAAAAAAAGGGGGGGGGAGCAGATTAAAATACTTTTTCTCTTTTTCCTCCTCAAAAAGCACAAAGGCAAGCTATCACTGATGGCACCAATCTCCCAGAGTGAGGACAGCTTGCCCCTTCACCAAGCTGCAGCCACCATGTCCAACCTGTGGTTTCAAAGGTGGAGCAAGCCTGACAGAGGAGAAAAGACAAGGAGAAAATGTGCATCTCAGCTCCTGCCCCTTCCATCCCGGTCCTATGTCCTGGCTCCAGCCACCTAACGATGGTGTAGTGCTGGGCACATTTTGCTGTGCTGTCTTTGGTTGCCCTGGGGAGCTCTAACATCTAATCATGGAGTGGACCTTATGGAAACATGGATCACCTGCCCCACCGAGTCACCCAAATTCACTTCATGGAGGAATAATGACCAGCTATGGAGCACTTTGCAGCTGCTTTCTGTGCTTCAAGCAGGATTGAGATATACACTCGGCACTGGGAGCTTGGGATAAGTGTGGTTTCATTACTCTGCGGCTAACTCCTTCCTGGCATTTCTCATCCAAAGCACCAGCTTATCTAAATCACAGATGTGAACATACATAGGTGTATAATAGCATAAAGGCTCCTACATTTCTTCCCATTTCTGAATACTTGCTGAATTTTCACAGCAATGAGAAGATTACCATCCTGATAGCACCAAGGGAGTGCCACGCTGGGGCTCCCTTACTTTCAATCTCCACGCCAGGGGCTGAAATCTGTGCCCCACTCAGACCTCGTCCATCCTCACCTGCTTCTGATGAGCATTCACTTCATTTGTGATTGAAAAGCAGAGCAAAAGCCATTACCCTGCAGGTAAAATTCTCTTTCTAAGGATGTTCTCCCTTTGCTTTTGCCAGCATGATATCAAGACCTGCATTTCAGTATCTTCCTCCAAACAAAATTATTCACAAGCATCACTTCTTTTCCCTAGATTTGTAAAAAAGTTAATTAACCCTAGCAAAATAACAGCACAAATTTTATTGGCTTAGTCACGATGATTGTAATTATAGCTTTGGAGCATTTGGACTTCCTGTGAAATTTGACTGTGCGTGTTCAGCCTGCGTGCCCAAGGCAGGGCTGGGGAGTGGGACCGCAAGGGAGGCTACACTCAGCTTCTTTAACACGCAAAGCCACAAGGAAATGAAAATGGATCACGCCGGCTCTCGCACACAATGCGTTCCTTTCAGCCTCTTTGCTGATGCCTCGGTTCTCCTACATTTTGGTCACCATAGACCACTTCTAGAGAAAACAGCCCGCCAAGGTGTCTTGCAACCCCTCCTCTTCTGGCGAGCCGCATTCCACCTTTCCTCTCCTGACTACCCCACCAGCAGCAGGGACAGCTCAAAAACCCTTTCCTATGCAATCCCTAGGATTTATTTTTTTAAAAAACAAACCCCAAGAAGAGAAACAAAAACAAACAAACAAACAAAAGAACATACAAAGCACAAAAGCTGTAAGAACTCACCATTCTTCATCAAAGCAGGTTTTGATTATACCTCCACCCAAAGTCAGGTCCTAGAGGCCGACAGAAAGATGGACGGAAACGGACACCGCATTTCTTTCACTATCGTTACCTTTTGAAGAAGACTGAAACGAATTGTCAAGCTACTCATTGTAGCAGCTATTTGCAAAAGGCATTTAAAGGTTGAAAAAGATACCTTTTGTTTAATTCTAAAAAACTCAATTAAGAGGAAGAGGCAAAATGGTTTGACTAGAATGAAAATTGATGCAAATGGGATTCTGGGGGTTTTCGAAGAGATTATTTTTTAAATAGGAAGACAACCGCCTCAGTCCTTTTCTTTTTTGAAGCAAAAAGCATCAAAGTGGTATGAGATTATTCTTTTTCTTCTATGATCAATAAAGAATAAATATTCAAGTGTTAACAGCTGATGTGTACCATAAAGTGCAGGTTTTATTTTTAAGCGGGGGTTATCAACTTTCACTCCTGCTCACGTGCAGAGCGGGGGGGAACCGTCGCAACTTGGTTTCCTGAAGCCAAGACATTTCCCACACATCACTGCTCATTGGCAGGAGCTGTGTGTCTGACACAGAGTCACTTAATAGAAATGGCTTGATCTGTGCTGCACAGGAGGTCAGATGATCAAATGTTTCTCAGACCTTAAATTTCCATGTGTTTATGAGACACGTCCTTGATAAAGATACCGTCTGCCACTGCCAACCTATTCTGCAACTATTCTCTGCATTCATTGATAGAGAAAGCCCTGAGTTTAAAATAAACAATGCAGGAAAGTACACTTTAACACTGACCATCTCCCTTTGCCTTGGGCAACAGCCTGGCAGATACGCAGTATGGGTAAAACCACCACAGGCGTTCCAGGTCCTCCGCTTCCCCGTGCGTTGGTCGCCGTGAGCAACCCTGTCGGGATTTGGGGGCTGCGCGCCCGGCACCCAGCGTGCCATCCCAGGTTGGGTCCGGCGTGCCGCTGGGATGCATCCCGCCGCCAGGCGCCCCTTGCTAACGGCCTTCTCAATCGCCTGGTGATGGTTGGCTTCCGATAACCCGCTCCAGCTGGTGACCTAACGGTTGCTTGAAGCACTTCCAGTAGAAGCGAGCGACTGGCTGGGGGCTATCCAGACGCCAGGGGAAACCCTCAGGAAAGCTGATGTACTGTGACACACTTTTGGACTGGAGCTGCTGAGAACACCTTCTGAAAACACCGATTTAACATTTTTTAGGTAAGCAACCTCGAGTCCAGCATCACGCTCTTGCGTACTCCTCTTGCATCGTCTTGCTTTCCACACCCGGCGGCAGCCTCAGCTCTGCAGCTCTGCGAAACGAGGCCGGCATCACGCGCAGCCCCGGCGCGCGCCCGCTGCCCGACCCGCTGAACACCCGTGGCACTAGAGGATCTCCAGAGGTCCCTTCCAGCCTTACTGATTCCATGATTCTATGGCAACACCATTGTTGTTATTAATTTTTTTTTTGGAATAAATGTCTCTTTGGTGAGTCCAAAGAGTCTTTTCGTGGGCTCGCAGCCCGACGCAACAGCTAGCGGCGCCCGCGAAGACGTGCCGCGCGCAGGGGGAGCGGCGAGCCGGCGCGGGGCTCGCTGGCCCGCAGCAGGCGAAGCGGCGTGCGTGCTGGCGGCACGAGCCCGCCGGCCGCCTCCCTCCTCGGCGCTGCCGGGGTCTCTCCCGAAAGGAGCTGTGTGCCCGTCTGCCAAGCTAGAGGTAGGACGTCGCGACGGAGGAGAAAAACCGCCCTGCTCAGGTGCGGGGCGGATGCGTGCAGCTGTCCCGTGTGTGAGTACATCAGGAATTAAATCCATCAACGACGGACTTAAATAAAAAGGAAATGACTGTTTATCAGAAACAAGTAGATAAGGGGAGAAATGGAGATAAAAGTACACTGGCAGCTTCGGGCTGATGACAGTCCTTAAGACAAAACATCCAGTCTTTTTCTTTTTCTCTCTCTTTTTTTTTTTTTAAGGAGTAATTCTGTTAATAATGTTACAAATATTGAAATTAAAATACTCAGTCATTGAGAATTATAACCACAACTGTGCTATAGTTATTAAAACTACAGCTATCACAGCTTATATAAAAGATGCGTAATTTATGCATACAACACAGATGAATTTCTATCATCTTTACAGAAACAGAAAACCAATTAGGATTTTAAAAATACACATTTAAACCATCCTACTATTTTATGGCATCTTGCTCTGCTTATTTTTCTGGGACAGAAATGTCACTCTTGGCATTAATAGCCATGGGTCACTTTGAAGAAAACAACTGGATGTTTCAAGAAGAATTAAATACATTGCAAAGGAGAAATGCTGCCTGTGAGGTTAAGGAGACATCTCTATTCTCCTAGGAGACTCGTACACACGGAGAAAGCTGTTCTCAAAAGGGACCACGTACCGGCTCTGTGGGAACTCCTAATCCACAACACTGCACCGAGCATCGCGTCCTCCCTGGGACGAGCCCAAAGCTGTACCAGGACCTCTGGGCAACAGGCGTGTTCTCAACCCCAGACATTTTACGGTTTTATCAGACTGCAATTTCCTCCCCTTGGAGTCGCGCACCAGTCACCACTAGCAAAGAGGAGATGAGTATATTTACAGCCATCATTTAATCCCATATCATGTACCTGAGTCTTCCCTGCTCGTACGGCAGAGGCAGGAGATACCTGAACGCTTGCCCAGTCAAACACGTACGTGCCCAGGACACGGTCAGGCGCTCTCCTGTCCATGGTGAGCATCCCAATAAGCTGCTGACTCTGGCCCTAAGTTTGTATACAGGTATGAACGGATATAGTTAAGATGCATCCCCTTTTCTTCATTCTCAGCACTGAGGAAGCATCACCTGTCAGCAGTCTTCAGGGAGACATCAGAAATATGAAGCTTGCAATAAGGACTACTAAGGCCAGATTCCAGAAAAACAGAAGTCATTACATTTACTCTTTTCCCCCCTCCCAAAGTTTTTCTCATTTACTTCCTTTTGATGATGCAAACTAGATGATTTTGTGTATATACATGACTGAAAATGTCCAGGTAGGCACAGGAATAGGTCACAGAGCTAAAGGGATGGGTCAAACCGAGCCTGAATTTTTGAGAGGCTAGAAGATCTGCTCCACTGGTAGGAAAGAGTATCACCAGATACTCCAGACACACACACACACAAGCATTTTATAGCAAAGCCATTTCCATTTCCAAGTGCATGGTCTCTGCCTCTTGCTCCCTTTAGGCTCCTTTTCCTCTTCCTATGCTGCTGACCACCAAATCGAAAATCAAGCAAGCAGCACGTGAGCAGCCTGCTCTGAAAGGAAGCACCAGGAACGCCGGTGGCTGCTCTCCTGCCTGCTCTAGCGTGGCTTCCACGCACCGACGGCAGCGGCTTGCGCTGCATGTCACAGCCGCTTCGCAGCAGGGACGGGAACGAGCAGCTCCACACGAGTCGCCCACCAGATCAAAGCCCAGCAGAGGAGATACGCTCCCGTCCTCCAGCATATCCTCAGCCTGCGTCAGCAGTCAGTGCCGAGGCAGGAAACACGCTTTCCCTTGGGAAGCCTAAAGGCACTGCCTGGAGAGGATAGGACCAGGACCTCGCTGTCATTTAACACGCTGCTCCAGAGCACTCTGCAAAGATGAGAGGCACTAACACGAATTTCTGAGTATCTAGCGTCTTTGCTTTCGGAGACAACCTCTGCAGCTTTAGCCAGAAAATGGCATACGAAGAAGAATAAATTCTGACACGATCAGAATAAGTCAATGATACTAAAACTGACCTGAGCTGCAGGGTATCTTGCAATAACCTGATAAAATTATTCTAAGAGAAAGTATAGCAAAATATGATGCTGGAGAAAGCTTAAGGTGAACAACGTACTACAGACCAAATGTTTTAGCCTTCAGTAATTCAAGAAAACATGAGCTTGCTGAAAAAATGCTGAAGGCAAAAATATATCTACGTTATCTTTTCCTCTGGTGGTGCACTAGGATTACTTCTTTGGGGGGGGGGGGGGAACCGCTCGCAATCAAATCAAATTCAGAACACTTCTAAATGCTCAAATCCACCATCTAGGATAAGCTTTTAGGACAAAACATAGGCCCTTGATTTAAGTTTTCTCTAAACTTTGAACACACTTGCACAGAGCTCTTAGTCTTCTTCGAAGCACAGGAAAAAAAAAGCAAACAAAATACTGGGAACACTGGAGAAACTGGTTATCCTAAGCGCTATGGAATACACAGTCTCCAATGCAGCGTATGCAAGTCAGACCCAAAACCTCATCTTGCAATATCAAAAAGCTTGCAAAGGCAAATGCCTTTCTTGGAAGTTATCAATCTCTGTCACAACAAAACAACATAACCTATAAAATACAAGACTGCTATTTTCAATGCTAGGTCTCCATATGATAGGACATAACATCCCCTCAGCTGGGAGGTCAACAGCGGCTTACAAATTCGTACAGCGTAACAACTATTCCTTTCAAAAATGACTGTTTTGTGAGGCTAAAATTCGCCTATAGACACTGCACATTTGTGTGATGCTTCACTGCTTTGCAGTGTTTGCAAGAATCTAGGGGCACATTTAGAAAACAAACAGGCAGGACAGCTCTTGTTCTATTAAAATCTAAAGAGTTCCCATTGATTTTCCCCTGAACTAGTAAAATGATGTAGCAATAGATCTTCAACTCATATGTTAAAATCCAGATAAGCCCTGACAACATATCCCAGGCAGAATTTCAATGTGAATGCATGTAACACATAAGCAATATGTTGACTGCTCTAACCGGTAATTTCTGTACAATCATTGAACAACATGATGGACTGGATCATAGTTTGTCATCTGATGCTCTGCAAACTAGACTGCAAACCTGCATTTTACTTGCCGCTCTGTGAGTAGGTCAGGCACAACTCCTATGGCCCTGCCTACAGGAGTCCTTCCCAAGGAATCGCGTGAGGCAGCTGGCTCACAGACCTGTCTCACCCCGCAAGCATCAGCAGGGCTTTGCAGCCAGCACAGAACCCCGTTACACCCCAAGGGCCAGGGCCACCTACGGCCCCAACAGCGGACAACGGCGAGGAGACGAACTGCACAGCCCGCGTCCACCACCAAAGCCGCCGTCCACCCGGCTCCCCTGCCCTGCACCACCGGTCACCAGCCCGCGGACTGCAGGCTACTGACCAAAGGGCATCGTCACGAGGCTCCTCTCACCTTAGGCCCGAGACTGCAGCCACTTCCCCCTTCTCCAGCACCTCTGACCAACGAATTCCCCATTTCGCACACCCAACATGCAAGGAGTCATAAGAGTCTCATTTAAGTGATGAAAAATTGGACTACGGATAACTATGGTTATCTGCTCCATCCCACGGCATGTTACTCAAAAAAAAAAAAAATTCTCTGCATATCACAAAACAATTATATTTGGCTCTAGGAACTTTTTAAAATCATTCCTTATCAAACCAAATGAGAAAAGACAACTGTCCTTGGGGACATAAAATAATTTAATTCAACATATTAACAAATCTTTCTGTCATACTGTGACCCGACAACAAATCTATCATGGTAAAGGCAAATAGCCAAATGAATATTAAAAAAAAAAAAAAAAAAAAAAAAAAAAAAGAAAAAAAAAAAAAAAATCAGAAAATCAGAGCTGGTATGTTTTAAAGGAGCATTTCAGGGCCCAAGGCAATCACTGCATTACTTACAGGAGGATCTGCACCACAGACTGCTATATCCAGCCAGTTTTTAGGTTTTGAGCCAAACAGTCTTTGGCTCAAGCTAGCCATAGTACATGAGTGTGAAGAAAGCAAAAGAAGAACGGATGCCTTGAAAACAACCTGAGTGTGAAAGAGGAACAGTTAGATCCCTAAAAAAAAAAAAAAAAAAAAAAAAATCGTAAAACAAAACAAGTTTCCAAAAAAATCTGTGCTTTGAGTTTATGGAAATCCTCTCCCTCTCTCTTTTTATATATATATACAAAAACAAGGATTAAAAACCATTTTGCTAGCACAGTTTCACACCCAGTTTTGCATTTTAACCCAAAGAACAACCAGTTTGTAACGCACAGAAAAACGAGGTGAGAATGCAGGGAAACGCAAAAGAGCAAGTGTACCGGTGAGAGGCAGAAGCTGCCCAAGGAGCCAGACTCGCAGAGCCATTCCGCGCTTCCCCGAAGGAAACCCGTTTCCCCCAGGGAACCGAACTCAAGGAGGCTGGAAGCGTTGAAGGCACGTCAGAAAGACGAGAACGACAGAAGAGAGCTGACCGCCCCGGCATCTCTACCGCAGCAGCAGGACAAAGCAGGGTGCTCCGAGGAAGAGCTATGCAGATGGAGACACCCGTGCGCAGTCTTCGAGGTGAGCAAGAAACCTGCATTTAATCTGAAAAATGGTAAGGCGCCGTTGTGGTTACGCAAAGACAAGAAGAAACCAGCCCAAGCGCCGACCTGCGGAGGCGGCGCGGACAACTGCCTTTGGATTCAGCGGCCGCCTCGGGGGTTAACTGGCACGAGAAGCACGCTCTCCTGATGACGTTAATTAGCAGCACAGTGCAGGCAATTTGGTCATGTTTCACACTAACAACTTCAAAATCAGCAGGAAGCCAAATTCTGAAACCACATCAAAATTAAATTCCCACTGGAAGAGCTGTTTAGATCAAAGACAACGAAGGTCAGAACTCAGGGGATTAAAAGTAGGAAAATTACTATTTTTTTGTAATCACATAAAGAAAGATCCTTTCACAACAAATATGTGGGAAATGCTATTTTCCTTATAGTTTTTTTTGTTTTTAAGAAGGGAAAATAAGCTACATAGAGGATTAAAAGAGAAACGTCATCTCTTGGACTGCCAGTACAAAGGGATTTTTTTTTTTTGCACTTGCACAGATCCAACTGAATAAGATTTAGTCATTTCTAGGGCAGCCATAAGGAGCACACACATGGTGGAAGTTATTTGCCAGCTTCTCGAGCCTTCATCTGTTCACTGCCTTCTCCAGAGCAGCCCAGAGAACGCACACCCTGTGCCACGTGCGTATGTGGCAGGGGACTGTTGTTTAACACGTTGCCAGCTTGATCGGTAGTGACAACGTAGTCCTGTTTGCACAATTCCCTCCTCTGCTAGGAGGTCCTCTTCACCACGCGCTGCCAACGCTTGTTCCTCCAGGTGTCCGAACAGACTGGGCGTCCTGCAGCCGCGGCAGCGTCGTTCCGGGCTTTCCGAGCTCGGCAGCTGAGCCCTGGAAGCTCAGACTGCACTGCCGCCCCCACTTCATCCTGATTTGCTCCGCGAATGGTGCTATCCTACTAGGGAGTCCAGCAGAGAGGTTTCCACTGGGCCACAATCCTTAGGAAGATCCAAGGGTGGAGACTTCTTTTGGTTTGGAGAAAAGGAGAAGATAACTTTTTTCATTTTTTGGAATCCATGACTGTCTCTTTTTCCAGATAGCACAAAACAGCATTAAAAACCCTTCAAGATACTGCCCGTTACACTGGTATATTATCTGCTTACCTCCAGACGCTATCTGCGCTACCACAGCATCCAACTGCTTCCATCAAACTGGAGACACTTTGCATGGACTGCACAGTGACATACAGAAAACCTAAATTTATGCTTTAGTATTAAAAACCAGGGATCTGAGGTAAACCTGTTATCCTAATAGCTGATATCAAGAAAAAAAAATGCTTTAAAACTTTTTTCTTTTGTCAAAGAAATTCCAAAAAATAATGTTAATTGATCCAAAGTAATAGTGCAAGAGGAGGGAAAACTTCACTGCTTGAAGAAAAGCCGCTGCACTGGCAACAGGAGAGCCGGGTTCTGGCTGCTGGTTCAGCTCCGGACCTAGCGGGTGGCAATGGCACCCCTAACCTTAGCCTTTTTTCCCCCCAGCCTTTGCCCACTCAGTCTCAATATCAAGCAGGACAGAGATTGTGTCTGGTTATTTTGCACCTATGTATAGTGTGGACCGTAACAGGCCATCGCTCTCAAGCACCATTTCTGGGTCTTACTGTTGTGCTAGCAGTAACATTGGATGTAATGACTCTTCAACGTACTGTAATAAAAAAATAAAGAAAAAAATATGGATCTTTTCTCCAGCTACTATAAAAAACATCCTTCAGGATTCAAAGCAAATCCAACAAACTCAACCATACTTACTCAGGCACAAACTCCCATTTGCATCAAACTGACTTTTGATCATCCTCCTAAAGTCTCCATTACATTTGGAACTAACCCTCAAAATTTACAGGCACTATCCAGAGCACGCAGAACTGCACAAACTACTCTTAACCTCTTTCTTTCAAATGAATCTGCGGACAGCTCACTTATACTGGGTCCTTGGTGCTGTTTTTCAAAAGCATATTTGCAGCAGGTTTTATGTAAACAACTTGCCCAACAGGGGTAGCTTTAGTTGCTGCGATTTGATACGGAGCAAACAAAACAAGCCCAGTGCTGCTCACTGCAGCGTTAGAAAACATGGCACAGGAGGCAGTGAAAAACGACCCGTCACTTCTTTTCTCCCAGCTGATACGTATCTTATTTATTCTTTCTCGTAATATGCGAATGCTGCGCCATGCCCTATTTTGTCTTTCGCCTCAATTAAAATGTAAATTTCTGCAGCCCATCTCTGTAATTCCACCCTGCTCCAGGCAGGGGAATTTAAACTGCTTTTAATAAAACCAACTACAGATGCTGCAAAAAGATTCATTTCAGACTCTTTGAAATCTATATTTTTAATAGTACTCTGTGCATTACAGTTATGTCATTGCTATGAATGTTCTCACAAAAGCAACGGAGAAAAGCAATGCACAGACTGATAAAAGCAGGCAGCACCCCGCCACTAACGCGGACACGTACACACACGCACCCACGTGCCCGAACGCACATACGGGTCCCCCTTCTCCATGATTATTTATACTGACTGCCCCTTCTCTTGCTTCACAAGACGCAATATAATACCCTTTGGTTTGGGTGCTTGAGCTGAACGTCTTAAAAATTCTCAGAACCTTTTCACCAGTCGAGGCCTGTAACTAATCTTTAGCAAATTAAGTTTTCAATTAAGAACCCGCAAACCAGTATTGACAAGAAGATGCCCTGGATGCGCACTAATCCTCTTTTTCCCTCTTCTGTATGTTCTCTGATGCCATGAAGTTCAAATGTGTCCTGCTGAGTTAATGACTCGAAGGTAAAAGTCACACTCACATTGATAATAACGATAGGTGAAGTACTCTCCAAGGGTTCATTTTTGACAGCACCATCTTCACGGAGATCTGCCCCGCTACCCCTGAGAAACTGAACCTGACAGTCCCGACTCAGAATAAACCCTATCCGTCATGCTGCCAGGGAAAACTCCTGCCCTTCTCCCTGCTCTTGGAGACACGGAGAAGATGTCATATTTTTAGAATTAGCCATGCAGAAGGAAGAGAAGCTCCACAAGTCCTAGGCACCAAAAAACTAGAGGATTTCCTAGGAGCAATGCCAAACAGAGATTACCATCAAAAGAGTCAGAGCAACTGCTTGCATACATCCTGGGAAAAATCATACAAAGCAAGCATCAAAATACACACCGACATCACCACATTTTAAAGCACAGAATATGCCCTGTGGAAATAATCACAATCCTGGTCTGACTTTTACCCCTCCTGAGCATTTGAAAAAGGCATGTTTCATCCTAACCCCCTCTCTAACTCTCAGATTTGCACAGAGAATAAGACATGGTTTGCAGCTGGACATGCACTGCTTGCTAGATAGCGAAATTAGTACTTGCAGATCTCACTCCAAAATTTTGGTCACCTCTACAGCTTTTACCGCTATTCACCAGATTTTTCCCAGGCAAATATCAACAGAAGGGTGAAAAAAAGCCAAAACTGATCTGAACCTTCCCCCCCCCCCCAACTATCACTGGTTCTGCCATGCCACCAGCTAACCAGAGCTGCCGATTTGGAAACGTGATTGGCAGCTAGGATGCTCTGAAATGACCCTCGAGCAAACAGAGGGCTCGTAGTCAAGGTGATGCCTTCAACCTCCACCCCCCCGGGACGTCTCCTGGCATCTCCTCCCACCCAGCCTGGGAAGCACTTCCGTGGCAGAACTAACGCTCATCTGTCGTCTTAGAGAAGATAATGGCAAAACGGTCACTGCCAGCATTAAGAATTTAAAAATAAAGAGGACACAATGATTCAACAAAACAACTGTCTGAAATCCTTACGCTGTCAGTCCCAGATTAAAGGGAATCTGAGATTTTACATAGTGTTGACACTTGTTTCTTCATTAATGTAAAATCCTGACAGTTAGGAAGAACCTTTGAATCTAGGTGCTGGAAAAGCCCAGTCTTCAATGCAGAAGTGGACTGAAGCATTTACATTAACAAATTATTATTGAATTTCTCCAGAACCCTTTTTTTTGTCCTCAGGTCACTCTTTAGCTTATCTGTTAGAAAGGATAAGTGAACATGTCACTTATTCATTGATTTTAAACGTTTTTAGCCAGCTGCATGTTCAAATAAATTTAGCAGATATAAAAAAGGAATCATGCAACTCAAACATATAGAAAAATTATTACCTTATCTAAAAATACCTAAAGTTATCTATAAATCATATGCACTGGTTAAAACCAGTAGTTAGACTCGGGCTGCGTTCAGTCTCTGAATATTTGATGCCCTTACATGCTTTACCTGAAGCGAGACTGTGTGATTTTGTGCCCTGCTTGCGGCTGGGACGAGGAGGAGAAGCCTGGCGGGAACGGGGCTCCTTTCCGCCGGGCAGCGCCAGCGAGGGGGCCCAGATCCGCGGGTGGACGGGCTGCAGCGTCACCCCAGCAGATCCGACCACATTCGGGAAAGCCGGCGGCGGTGGGCGCAGCGTCCCCACGGCCTCCCGGCGCAGGAGGGGTTCCCGCAGCGGGACGTCTACGCCTTCGGGTCAGCGCAGCGAGCGATGCTTTGGGAGTCACTCCGCTGAGAAACCGCTTGGGGCGAGAGCCGCGCGCCCAAGCACAGGCACCGAGCGTCCCTTGAAACGTCCAAAGCCCCCCGAGACACGGGCAACTGTCTCAGGGGACCGGTGCGAAACGGGCCCCAGGCTGCAGCGAGGGCACACGGCAGCCCTGGGTGGGTAACCGCTGCCCCCAAACGCTGCCCTAAGCACCGACCGAGATGCTGCCAAGACCCCGCTCACCCTGCCCGGAACGCGCTCTCCTCCCTTCCTGGGCCTTCAGGTGGTCATCCAGCCTCTGCTAATATTATTTCTGTTGATTAAAAAAAGGATTGATGCTTGCACCTGGTAATTTCGATAGCACCGCACGCTGCCACAGCCAGCAAGCTGCTGCAAAAGGTCATTTGTTACTCGTGATTTATACAGAAAGCTATTTCCAAACACTGGAACATGAACATGGTACCTACAAAATTTATTTTGGTCAACTTCCTAATTGAAATGGTATTTTCACAGCAGCTTGTTGCTGATGAAAAATTTAAGACTTCCGAACGCTTCCTTTTTCTTATTCTGGAGCAGCCCAGGGGCCAGAGGGCGTTTTCCTCTTTGCTTCGTTATACGCACGAGCAGCCCCCCGCAGAAAACAGGCCAGCAGGAGAGAGCGGGAGCACGCGACCGGCCGGAGGAGGACGGCGGCCGGGGGCCACAGGCCCGCAGCCCTGCACGAGCGCCACGCGGCTCCTACCGCGGGAACCGAAGGCAAGGGCCCTTTCCAAGGTGAGAGAGGCACTGGACAAAAAAAATCTTCAAAGCACAAGTATTTCTTAGGCTCAAAAAAAGGCGTGGTGAAAAAACGCTCTAAAGAAAATAATTTTTCTATAGCCTTGTTATTGTAGAAGTAGTTTTTCAGGTCTAGTAAATACACTGATGTTAGAATGTCATATTAATTATTTGCATGATTTTAGAAAAAAGTAATTATCTTTTTTTAAAGGTTAAGGACTTGCTAATTAGGTTTAATTTTCTTGTAACAGTCTGAAGTCCTTGAGCCAAAGATGGAGCATTAAAAAAAAAAAAAAAAAACACAGGGTTTATGAACTTTTCAAGTATAGTTTTTCATACTCAAACACAGTAACATTTTTTTCTTGATTCATCCCAATTGCGTGGTAATGATTTGCTCAGGTGTTAAGAGTGAAAGGGCTAAACACTGTGCCGTAAAGGAAAACCCACAGTGCTCCTCCCGACTTTTCTGTGCTTATTTACATAAAATAAATAAAAAAAACCACATTGGTTTGCGGAATTTGTTTTTGCTTAAGAATCGGCTGATGCTTTGATACTATTGAAGGCTTTATGCACCATGTTCTCAGTGCGCAGAATAATGCAGAACCACCCAGGAGCTTGCTCGTGAAACACGTAGGCGCACCACCTCTTTGGATACTGAACTGCTCTAATAAGTAAGAACCGACTTCTTCAAATCACTCCCTTTTATGGGAAATTACTCCTGTTGATAACAAGAAAACGTTCAGACAGCAGAGTAGGTGCACTGGGCAGCGGGCACAAACTCGCAGCTGGCGTGTTCCCAAAGAGCGCCCTTCGTATCGGACGGCGTGCGCGGTGATGGCCGGGAGCGGAGCAGCTCCCGGGCGCGAGTTTTTCTGGACCAGAATGCCAAACCGATTCAAGAGTCGTTGAATAAACTGTGCAGGTAGCACTGGCACCGTGCAAGTTAAGTGTATTCAAAGTTTTACTCCATTAGCACCAGGACATGAACTAAAAATTCTCATCTCACACATGTGCTTGAAGTTGGCTATCCTGAAATATCTCCACCACCCAGAAAAGTGCTACTTTGCATGAAATACATACCAATTCACTGGTGCAGTAAGAGAAAAACCACAGCCTGGGAGCTGGGACATCAGCAAGGAAGGTCCAGGTTCCACCCCACTTAATAGACAATTTTACATAAAACAGAAGATCCGCCCAAAGGAAAGAAGCCCAAGCGTCACTGGCCTACAACGTCAGGTTCCCACGTTCCAATTTTCAGTGCGGCCCCAGAATCAGTATTTCTCACAGCTGGGCAGCTGGCTTCTGAGTAAGGAAAACATCAGTCTCAGGCTTTGCCACAATATCCTTCACCTTGGCACCACGCATAGCAATCATTCTTCTAGTTTCTCCAGCCACAATCCAAAATCATCATCCTATTATCCAAAGCAAGCAGCGGTCCAAAGTCCACAGGCAGGGACCAGCTCTGCTTTCTGCTCTCCAAAATGAAAGAAAAAGGCATCTTCCCTTTCCCCATCAGCACACTGAAGGCAAAAAAAACATGCCCTTGTCCATAAGCCACAGAGGGATAAAGTGGTGGTCTCTCTTCTCCTCCTCCTAACCAGGACGTTTTGGACGTGCTCTTCACGATTTACTCATTGAGTGACACCACGAACGCACAGGAAGTGTCCTGTGAAATACCGTTAAGAGTCACAGGACTGAAGTACAGGGATGAACAGAATATGAGCCTAAGCGTTTAGCAGCGCCCTGCTTGCTAATCCTTCTGTCCTTGGCTGAACTATTCCTTCTTCCTCCTCGTTTTCATTTTGTTTTGAATGCAGATGAGCAAAGTTAACAGTCTGCTGCCCCACATAAAAAAAGATATATAGCCAAAGAGACATTCAACATTGTATTCAATGATGCATTTGAAGATAATGTGGCACAACAAAGACGCAAAGCAGACTTAACTACAAACACTGAATAAATATCATTTCTACTTAAAAAAAAAAAAAAAAAAAAGGAAAGAAAAAAAGAAAAGGCCAAAGGCAAACGCAAAGAGGATGTTGTGCAAAGGAGAAAGGGAACACAGAAAAGCAGCAGAACAGGAAATGAGACTATGCTAGATTTTGAGTTCCTTGGAACAAGAACTCGAGCTTTTGTCCAAGAGGTGCTCACAAATGTTTTCTTATCGCACATACGTGAGCCATCAGTGTTTCTACCCTTCTCTTCTGAAAGTAAAGACTCAAACCTTGCAGGTCTAATAAAACAAGGCTCCTGTTGCTCGCAGTGGAGATTGGAGTTGTGTTTGGTCCCTCTCAGACGACTTCCTTGGAGCATCTCCTGTGCTTTCAGAAGCCAGCCAAGGTGTCCCTCTGCAGAAGCCCCCCTAGGAATGGCTGCAAAGTCGCAAGGAATTGGGGGGCTCTGCAGCCACGGGGCTGCCCAGCGGTGCTCAGCCAGCCAGACGCAGCCACGACCTCAAGCGACAGCGTGGAGCAGCAGAGCAGGGAGCTGTTACAAAAGGACAAAAATCCATGGTACAATGGTACAAAATCCATCAAAAACGGACAGTGTCTGAATGGAGATCATGGCGCAAACACGACATGGAAAAAACTGGCTGGACTAGCTCCACCGAAAACCAAAACTAACACAGAAAATTGTTTTTTCCGAGTAGAACTTTGATTAGCAAGAATACAAGAATGTCCCTGGGACAAAAATACCAAACAAACAAAACCTCCTAGAAAATCAGAATAAAAACAAAACAAACAAAAACAAGAATGAAAAAACCCAGCCCCTGGCTACGTTTAGCACTAAGAACATGCTATTTTCCCAAACCCAGCTGGCTGGCCTAAAAACGCTTGTGGGATGATTTTCTTTTTTCAAGCACGACTTGTGCTGGCCCGTGGGACTCGACGAAGCCTTCGCAGCCAGCGAGGCAGCTCGGCGGCAAGCCCGGCCAGCGGCGAGCACCCTGCGCTGCTACGCTACAGCCTGCTCCCGCTATCGCACCAGAGCCGAAGCTCCAGGGCGAGGGGAGCGGCTAGTTCTAACCTTATTCCCGCTCGTTCTCTGCTCCACTAGTATCAAAACTGTTTTTTTTTTCTTTTTATTTTCTTTCTTTCTTTTTTTTTTCTTTTTTTTTAAGAAAGAGAATTGGTCTTACGGTTGCAACTGTAAATTTAAGAAATAAACTCCAAGTTCTCCCACTGAGAAAATACCAAAACTCTTCATATTTATGCACTGAAGAGCTGCTCTTATTGTAAACGCCACAACAAGGTGCAGGCAAATCAATTTATATTTCTAGAAAAGCACTTTGTGCATGCAAAATATATGCACCTTCTGATGTGAATCGTTTTTAATTTCCTAAATGTTTTGGTATATTAATTTCATTTTTCCAAGTCTTGGCTTAAAATTTGTATTTTTAAGCAAGCCATTTAACCTTATTTTGTATTTTTTCCTGGAAAAATAATTTTGTCTTTTTTTTTTTTTTTTAATTAAAGCTCTGATTTCAACTACAATCCCTGTCACTGAAGAGATGAAATAATTTCAGCTGGCTTTGACTGACAGCACTGCATGAAAACATACCACACTAAATTTATCGCCATATAGCCTTGCTGAACTGCAATATCCTACAAGGAATTCACGCGATGAAAAGAGGAAAGAAAGTCTCCACTCCAGCTCTGCCTGCCAAACTCATTTAGAAACACAGACTGGAAGACCAAACAAAAATTTGTCATATTGACTCAGAGGTCACAGCCATTCTACACGATCTTACCAACTTAGGTCCTAAAGAGAACAAAGGTATATTTGCCTCTAAATATTAACACTTCTAGGCAGAGCAGTGCACTGAGCACTGTCTTCGAGATGAGGACGTAGAGATGTTCCTTCTTCAACACAGAGGACATAAACACACCACACTGCAACGCCTACTTCTGGCATCAGCTGTATGAATCAAACTAGTACTAGATATTCCCAGAGAAATCCTTGCTTTTTTTTTTAAAAAAAAAAAAAAAAAAAGTTGTAACAAACTACCTGCTCGTTTAGCAAAGCGGGACTCACGCAGCAACCCACGCATCTAATTCTCCGGTGGGAAAATGCTTCCGTCTGCCCCTGCAAACCTCGAAGAGGACACGAGCAAGGAGGGGTGCTCCTCGCGAACGCTGGCGGCCGGCCTCCGGGGCAGGAGCTGCCCGAAGCCCGAGACACCCGCGCGTGCTGCTCTTGCAGGAGGAGGGCCGGGGCAACGCCGTGGCGCACTGCAGGAGCTCAGCACCACGAGAAGGAACTGCTGCTCCAAAGGATAAAAAAAAAAAAGTCTGCATGGAACATTTTAGCTGCAACTCCCTTATCCAAGGGGGTCATTTCTTTCATTCACGATGATCATTAAAATCTTCAGCGTTTACCCAAAAGCGAACATGAAAGCTATTTCCAGCCCACAGCTCTCACCCGCCATTCCCAGCACGGCAGCCACGCTCCTCCTCCTGCCGTCCCATCCTTCGCTGCTGCCGGGACTCTGCTCTCCCCGGCCTCCCCCGCCGTCTCTGCAGCACCTTCCTGAACACCTCCTTTGGAGGACATCTCACGGGGCTTCGCCCGGGGCAGCCGGGCAGCGCCTAGCTCCAGCTCGGGGCTCAAGGATCGGCTGCCCGAGCCCCTCACGCGTCTGCTGCCCACGGCGGCAAGCGATGGGCTTCTCCCATAACTGCACTGCTGGAAAAGACTTGCTGCAGCAGCCGCGCTCAGAGTGAGCGCAGCTGTGTCCTAAACCTCTCAAAGGAGGCTGGGTTTTCCAGGAGGAACCTGCAGGGAGCACTGACTGGTCCGAGGTCACTCAGCGGACAGATAACCCAGGCAGAGGGTGCTGAAAAGAGACTTTTCGAGCTGCAGCCTGCCTCGTTGAGAACGACCTTCCGCGCCGCACGTCGGTGCGAACTAAAGCCTGAAGATCCGGGCAAGTGGTCCAGCGGTAGGAACGTTAAAAGGAAATGGAAAAAGAAAAGGAAAGGATGACTAGGACAAACCAACTGAGCAAAAGCTATTGGAAAAAATATACAACACACTATTTTAAAAGATAAAATGCTGCTGAGCAGTGTATAATTTCATATAATTCAATGTGAAAACTTTCCCTGCTCTAAGTATTTGAAGTATTTTAGCAAGAATCAATACGCTTTTCCAGTATGTAAAGACAGTGGAGAAAAATAAATAGCCTCCAGTTAGCTCCTATGCTTAGTCGACCAACTTGCATCCTCCAATGTTTCCATGTCTAGAATAAAAAAGTATCAACCAAAATTAATATAATTTTATCACACAACTATTAATAAATGATTCTTTCCAGACTTCAAACAAATCTTGTTTTGTGAGACCTACGTTCCCCTCAGCAACGAGTCCAACGCTTTTTTTTAAACCCAAGAAGCAATTTATAAAAGGCTGTTTCTCAAAGTTGAGCACCGAGGAATGAAGGTTGCACAAGCGAGAGCCCGACTGAGCGTGCTGCGAGCCCGTGCGAACCGTGCGCTGCGGAACAGCGCTGCCCACGCACAACGCGCCGAGCCAAATCCCGCGGGGAACGGCAAAATGAGAACTTTAATTATCGGACTCACTTATCTTGGAGACGTTACGTGGGGGGCCAGGCTGCAGCCGTGGGCACGAGGAACGCCTGGAGCTCGGCCGGGCCCCCCGGTCTCGCGCGCTCCCGCCGCCCCGGGAGCCTGCCCTCGCCGCCCGGCGCAGCCTTTCCCAGGCTGCTGCGGAAAAGGCAGCTGAAAACCACGTTTAAAACCAGCCTGACCCCCGCAGCAGGGTCTCGAACGCCTGCCGGAGTGCCACGCGCTCCTCGCAGAGGGGACGAGAGCGGGTCAGGACCACCAGGAACAGCTGCATTTTCCATTTTCGTTGTACTTTTCCTTTTTTTGTATGTTTATGTATTAGGAGCAGAGGGCAAGGGCTAAATCTGCAAAAAGGCTTCCTCCCCATCTCAATTTTCTGTTATTTCTTTCTCAAATTGCATGGAAATAAGGACGATGCTTTGAAGGAAGTATTTTTGTTATTTTTCCTCTTCTCTTATTTTGGACGCCTACCAAAGGATCTAGAAAAAGCTACGTAGGCTGTCATCACAGCACCACGGCCCGAGTCCGTCTGTCCCAAACCAGAAATCCATAGGAATCTCAACACCGCACAGCTGCAATAACATACTTGAGGTTTCGGTACAGTCATGCATTGAAATAGTTCCAGAAAGACCAAAATAAAACTAGGTTAGAATAGGCCCAAATAAATGCCTGTAATAAAGAATCAAGTCAAAATCTCACCACCAGAGTAATCTATAAAGGAAGTCAATTTTCAGGAAAGAAAAAAAATTGCACTCTCTTCCCCATCATCGCTGCCAAAATATCAGTGTGTGTAATTTCATTCACAACTTTGCAAAGCTCTTAGAGGACCAAAATACACCAAGCTTTTTGCTCATTTTTAAGGCTTAGCTCTCACCTAACTTAGGACCTCAAGCAAATTTTTCTTCAGGTTTGTTCAAGCCAATCCCCAAAGTGACTAAATGAAAAGCTTCTCTTTAGACAGCTCCAGGAAATCACCTGTGATAAGATATTAAGCTCAACTGCTTCCAAAACCTAAGGAACTTCAGCATTTAACACACTTCAATTCCAGTTTCCAAACCTCAGAAATTTAGCAACTGTGACTGTAGGGAGCTTGCCTGCATTTTATTTTCAGTACGATAGAGAAGGAACTGCATCTAACTTCTGCTAAGTCTGACTAATAGTTTTCATGGACTCCAGCGGTCCCCACTAAACTCAGAGCAACCTCTGAGTGCTCAGCACAGAGTTCGCTGCACTCATATCTTTTCGGCCAAGCCCATTTACCCTGCTTCAGGCGACCACAAGATCTACTGCTTGGGCCACACAGAAAGACCAGCTGCACGAAGCATGGAGGAGCAGCTCAGGGGGAAAGCAAACGCCCCAAGAGACCTACTGTGTCCCTGTGACAGTCAACCGGAAAGCGAAGGTCCGGTTTGGCATACAGTAGAAATTGCTGATTTAGGAAAGAGATGGTGTCAGCTAGAACAGCTGCAAGAGCAAGAAAATCATCCACGGAAGAGAGCAGAAGGGACTCTGGACAGGGATAAAGACCATTTCAGGACCTACCCAGGACTTTATCACTTGACTGGTGGGACAGGAGAATCTTCCGAACGTTTCTCACCAAATGGCATTCATCTTGCCTCCCTTTAAGACATTCACTTCCAAGCAAATTTCCTTAAATAAGCAATTATTTTCCCTTCATCTCTCTTTCCAGGGACTTCCAGTTATTCTCAGGTATGAAAAAGCATCCTGTTACTACAGCACAAAAAAAAAAAAAAAAAAAAAAACCAAAACAAAACAAAAAAAAAAAAAACAGAAAATAAGATCACAAACATGATCATGTGTCTAGTGTGACAGTGTAAAATGCTACCTTTATGGATCTGTAGGATGTATTTCTTCTGTTTCTTGGATATCCTGTACCAGGCCTCTTGAATACCTAATCCTCCACCTGCCCCAGCCAGCTGATTCTTCTGAAAAACAAACTTCCAGCTTACAGCCCTGGGATAAATTCTGCTTCCTGCTGATCTATTTTCCCTCTCATCATAAAATATAGCTCAATAAAATCTGTTCCAGAGTCGCAGGTTCTTTTTCATCTTTTGAAGACAACAACCAGCACAAAGCTGATAACCTGGGAGGTTCCCGTCTCAACAGCACTACGTGACACTCCGCTTGGCACACAAGCTGGGTGAGCCACGACAGGTACGCCAGAGTCCGCGAATGCCTTAATTCCTGTAGTAAATGGAGAGTTAACACTACCCAACTGCTTTTCATGGGGATGGAAATAACTCAGGCTTTCTGTCCTTCATATAAAAAGGTATCCAGCTTTGTGATTTCTTTCCTTATGTACAAAAGGTGGTTAAAACACTCATGGCCATGCCTGGTGTCTACAGCTATGGTTTAATTAGATAAATTGCAGTAAAAAGTTGCTCACAAACCCCATGCTGAGCATATCTAATACGCCTACAAGGCTTAGGAAAGAGTAAAAAATGTGTCAGACATGTAAGTCCTTCACAAGTAAAGTTAACCGTGTTACAAAAGCTGCATATTGAAAAACCTGGATTCGACTGAATGTGTTTTTGCCATTTCCAGCAGCCCGCGAATGCAAACTCCCCAGCCGACGGAGCACGACGGCCTCGAACAGGCGCAGCCGCTGCCCGGGGAAGGCGGCTGGGCTCGCACGCAGCGCCCCAGAGCCCTCTCCTGCGGGGGCACCGCTCCGCGAGGCTGGCGTCTCTCAGAAGTTTTAAGCAGCCGTGTATCTATAGAGCAGACATTGCACGACCTCCGCAATTAACGCTAATTTAGAGTGACACTGCTGTTCTCTGGCTGCACGTAATCCCCGGGTGGAAACCACCACGTCAGCAGCACGTTAGAGTCAGACTTCGCACCAAGACACAACATTACACAGGAACAAAGGCGGATTTCTGTTAACTGTGTAACTATACATCTAAATACATTTATGATAAAGAACTCGCACTTATTTCGAATACCTCCCTTGGGCAGCCTGGAAAAAGAAATCCTGTTATTCCAAAAGGCGCAATCATTCAGCAACCGCGCTGAGCTCGGCGCAGGCTTGTTCGCGCAGTTCCTATGAGCAATGAGGCAGCCAGGGTCTAAATCGAGTTCCCTGTTTCCTCCGGCATAGGGAACTGTTTGTCTAAGCTAATAAATGTACATATTAACCCAGCCAGCTTGTAGGGATCCTGTTCTGTGCTTTGTTCAATATTTTCTACTTAAACTAATCGGGACCTTTTTCTCCGGGACTTTTGCGAGCCTCTCTCGCAACAGGAACACACAGACTTTGCCCGCTGAATTTAAGCGGTCTCAAAGTCCCAGGTGGATTTCAACAGACGGCCACTACTGCGAGCTGGAAATGCTTTCCTAGCAAGCTGCAAGCGTACCGGAGAAGCCGGCACAAAATGCTTTAAGGAATCTGAAGAGCAGCAAAGGCTGGGAAAAGCCATGGGAACAGAGCTTGATATACTGTTACTCTTAAGAGACCTTTCTCCGTCACAGGTGTTCTCCAGCCTCCTTTTTAAATAACTGGAGTTTGGCAGCTACATGAATGTGCATTAAACATGTAGTTCTGCAGTAGCTCCTGCATAAGTGAGCGGAGCTCAGCACCTGGCCCCTTTAGGAGTCCCGCAGGCATCCAGCAAGCCGCCGGCCCATAACCCTGCTCGCGCCGAACCAACCCGAAGGGAAGGGGGAAGGGCTGGCGGGCACCGCCGCTCGCGCCGGGCTGGGGACGGGGAGCCCGCGGAGCAGCAGGAACACCCGCCACCCCCGGCTTCGCTGCGGCCTGCGGGACGCTGCGTTACAGAACAGCGGCTCTCCTCCGTCACCAAACCTACGCTGCTGCTGCTGGTAAAAGAGATCACGAAGATCATGCTGGGACCCGAAGCAACCAGGCGCTCCGCTGCCCTGCGGTGGGATGGGTTCTCACTAGACCATGCCTGGTAGCTGTCCATATCACCTGCTCTGAAAAGGTACACACATGCGCCTGCAAGCTCTGAAAAAAGCTGTAATACGCACACAGACGCAAAACTTTTTATTATTATTTCTAATTTAAAAATACACTTTTTAAAAAATTTAATTAAGAATTTAATTTAAGCCAGAACTGCAGAAAGCACCCTGGAGAGCTCTGGAATCACAGCGCAAACCACTCCAAGGGCAGAGGACTCACCTCCTCCGTTAGAGCCCATCCACACGTGGGTCAGGATTTATGGGACACAAGATAAAAGACCTTACTCAGAAATAACCCAGCTCTTTCCACTGAGCCAAAGAAACAGCCTCAACAGGGAGAGCTGAACAACCGAAGGGCATGCTAAGTCCTGGGCTTCTCCTATCTGAGGAAGTTTTCTGTTTAAAACACTCAAGTTAATTTAGTGTTAAGAAAAAAAAAAGAAAGAAAAGACAAAGAAAAAAGCTTCTGCACTTTTTTTTTTTCAACAAGCTTTTGAAAGTGTACATAGACATCTGTTGTTTTTATTTCCCTAGTTCAGCCAGCAATATGGGGAGACTAATTTCATTTTGCGCCTTCCTTGCTTGTCATCTTTTGGAATGTATACAGTATGCTCTCCTTATTGGAAATAAGCTTTACAGAGCTCAAAGATGCTGTGTGTTGTACCTATAACTGCACTCTTAAAAAAGTCTAATTATAAAACAGATAATGCCACTGCTTTGTAGCTTTACAGCAAAAGTACCTACAAGCTGGTTCTGCCTTTCATCGTGCTCTGTCTTTCCTTGTGCGTTGCTCAGGAGACAAAAAAGGTTAATTCACATTTAAATATAAAAACTGCAATGTAATAACAGGTATTACGCTTTAATTAAGTTTTTAAATCATGTTAGCACTTCTGAAAAAACATGGAATTTCCAAAGAAAAATGAACTTTTTGGCATAGATTCAGAGCATCGCAGAATCAGTAAGGTTGGAAGGGACCTCTGGAGATCATCTAGTCCAAACTCCCCCCTCAGTCAGGGTCACCTAGAGCATGGTAGACAGGGTTGCATCCAGGCAGGCCTTGAAGATTTCCAGACAAGGAGACTCCACAGCCTCTCTGGGCAACCCGTGCCAGCGCTCCGTCACTCTCACAGGGAAGAAATTCCCCCTCGCGGTCAGGCGGAACTTCCTGTGCTTCAATTTCTGCCCATTGCCTCTTGTCCTGTCACACGGGACAACCGAAAAGAGTTTGTCCCCGTCCCCTTGACACCCTCCCGTCAGGTACTTATGCACATTGATCAGATCCCCCCTCAGCCTTCCCTTCCCCAGGCTGAAGAGGCCCAGCTCTCGCAGCCGTTCCTCATAGGGCAGGTGCTCCAGCCCTCTGATCATCTTTGTAGCCCTACGCTGGAGTCTCTCCAGTAGCTCCATGTCTCTCTTTCCAGCTCAGAGCCGGAGCCCAGAACCGGACACAGTACTCGAGGCCTCCCCAGGGCTGAGGAGAGGAGCAGGATCACTTCCCTCGACCTGCTGGCAACACTCTTCCTAATGCACCCCAGGAGACCACTGGCGTTCTTGGCCACAAGGGCACATCGCTGCCTCATCATCATCTTGTCATCCACCAGCACTCCCAGGTCAAATGCATGCCAATACACTTCAGAAGTCGGCGAGACAAAAGCTGTATGTCTCCTGATACCGCGTATGGCTCAGCCCTATCGCCAAAGCTGAGCTTTTCCCATTGCTTCTAATGCAAAAGACCCAGATCCTCCACTTCCACCTTAACATATCCACACCACTCGGAAACCTTCGGCGCTGCTCCATTTTAAGGGAAACGCATGCCGGCGGGACACGTAAAAACACCCTGGATGCCAGGGATTCCCTAGCAGCCCTCGGCCCCCGTCGCACAGCTCCGGCCGCAGTTGCACGGCTCCGGGCTGCCGGTGGTCAGAGTCGCCAGGGCGCTTCTCCAAACCCCACGCAACAGCTGGGCCCACGAGCAAGCAGAAACCTCCAGAAACTGCCCGCAAAGCCTGGCAGAGCCTCAGGCCCCGCTGCAAGAGCCATCGCAGAAGCCGCCACAGGCAGACCCTCCACGCGAGTACTCCGAGCTCGAACCACACGGACGCCAGACACTTAACACGGTGCCTTCTCCTGGGCGTTCAAAGGGAGTTTTGCAGGAATATCTGTCCCCTCAACACAAACCTGCAGCTCGTACCCAGTCATGGCAATTTTCCTGTGATCAGCCAAGCGAGCGTTAGCATCGCTGCGCTTATTAGGTATATTTATTTTTAATACGGCTGATATAAACACCAATATTAGCAGAAATTGGCAACATCTGAGTCTTACTCAAGTGCTTCTTACAAGCGCCGTGTGCTCAGTAAGTATTTGATACTCAAGATGCTGCGACAAGGACTACGCTTCCGGGCAGGTCTGGATGAGGCTCTCAGCTCCCATCCCAAGGCAATACAAATTAGCTGACTGTTCTGCAGTTGCTTTTTCTTTCAAAGCAAAAAAATCACTGAAAATACATTCTTCAAACCGCTCTACAACTCAAGTACATCAATGCACCGAACTGAAGAAGGTCAGGCGGGAGCGCTCGGTGGCCAGACGGCTGCCGGGCCCGCGCCAGGCTCGCCCCAGGACCAGCCAGGACCCGCAGCATCAGCAGAAGCTGGGGGACGCGTGGTGACGACAGCTACAGAACCACCTACGCAGAGCACGTGCTTATTCCCAACACCCAACGAGTACATGTTTTCTTACTCCACACACACTGTATTAAAGCAACCTTGAAGTTCATACACACATACACCTGTATGTGTATTTATACATGCATGCACACGTGTGCAAACACACACACACAGCGACTGCTTAAATCCTAGTTCCTATATTGTCAAACATTCTCATTATCCCCCAAAATATGCCGAATTCTACAAAGCTGTTGATGTCAATGTTAGCCTCTGACAGTTAATTCCACAGAATAATATAATATCATTAAAAAAAGACAGACAAAACCCCACAAACTCCAAAATAGTTTCATTATTTTATGTAGTTTACGGTTAAAAAAAAAAATCCATCAGAACCTCTAGCGCGTTCACATGTAAAAGGAAAACTGTAGAGTCTCCTGCACGAACCAATGCCTGCGCTGACTCTGCACGACCGCGGCGACGCCAGGCACCGCCTGATGCACATGCTCTCTGGTACCCCCATCCTCGACTTCTCTGTTAATAAAACACTCTTCACACATCAGTCTCAGCAAGTACAGCTCCTTTTCCCTGCCATCAGTCAAAACAGTTGCCGCACTCGTGTTCTCCTCTGTTCACCTGCACCACTACAAAAGGCAGAACAAACCTGAGGGGGAGAAACCTGGAGACACTTGCACCAAGAACCTGCCAGCGACCGCTGTACCCAAGAAAACTCGCGGCGTTACTCGGCGTCGCGCAGTTCGCTGTGCACGCCGGAGACCCCTCACTGCCAAGGGGCCACCCTTTCCGCCAGGGGGTTGTACAGAGCTGCTACTCCGTGTCACGCAGGAACGGTGATTTTTAGTTTCCTAATTAAACAAAACCCTCGGACAGAGGAATTAACACTGAGGTTAGCTACAGGGTACCCTTAATAACATCATTTTCCCAGTAACAGGCTTAGTACTCATATCTGTATTAACACTGCGTGAACATACCACGCTCCCTCTTACACAAGGCAACAGTGAAGAAATGATTTTCAAAGGCAGCATTTCAGCTTCAATCACGTAACACTCATTTCAAATATCGTCCAAAACTATTTTTCCTAGGTAGAGAATAACTGCTCCTGGGAAGCCATTAACCTCTATTGATTATGCAATGCATTTTTAAAAATTCTCTAAATAAGAGGGAGTGAACATGGAAAGAGTTATGGCTCCATCCAGCCCAGCACCTTCATCTGAAAAAGATGGGTTGCTTTTGAGCAGGTAAACCCAATACTGCCAACGCCTCCAGCCACTGCGACTCCTCTGCTGTGCCCAGCTCTGGGGCTTCGCTGAATGTGGGCTGCCTATCCCACATCCCACAAACACAATGCAAAAAGCCTCTTCCCAATTTAAATACTTGGTTTTAATATTTTTGGGTCAGGCTACCAAGCAAGGCTGGTATTCGTATATATGTATATATATTACATATATTGATATACAGCAATAAAACACATCACTGACTTGATTTTTAATAATAGTAATAGACTATAACCTCTTCTATAAATATTCCAGGATTTTGTGCACTTGCACCAGATTAGCTTAAGCTGTACACGCAGAAGAAAATATAGAAGGCTTATCATTTTTCACGCTGGCGTTGCTAGCTCTGCCAAACAGTGTTACGTTGATGCACGCTTCCCTCTTACTACTGCTTGCTGCGGAGCTGATCCCCCCAAGGAAGGCGACCCATGCCTCCTTGACCCGGCTGACCTCCGAACCACCGCTTCACTACCGGCATTTATGCAGCAGAGCTAGAACTAGAACAAGAAAAATGGGCTCGACCAAGATGTACAGTGCTTGCTGTTCTTCATTCCTGTCAAAATGACTTAGGTGATTTTATAAACTACTTCTCTCACATGGCAGCAGCCTTATCTTGGATATAGTTTTCTTCTGCAATGGCAAACACAACTAGTACTAAAAATGCTTCATATTAAAAACTTCCTAGTAAAAGGCACTTGTGTACATAGCTGCAATTTGGAAGCATTTTTTTTTTTAAAAAAGTTGTTTGTAGCTTACGTATATGAACGCTCTGTAGCAGTCAAGAAAAATATTTTTTTTGCAAACACTATCTTTCAGATCTTTTTTTTTTTTCCTTTTGCTACTACTTTCTCTTAGTCTAGGCAGTGACTTGTCTCCAAACACTTACGTGATTCAAAGACATTGCTACTGTAATGCTAAAAATCTGCAAAGAATAGTTGACCAAACTCCCAAGCTCAGCAGCGCAGATATTCTTCCTCTACTACATCAGCAGCACCAGAATGGCAGCTGGGTCTCGGGCAGAGCTAAGGAGCAATCCAAACGCAAAGCGGGAAGCAAAGGAACGACAAACAGCGGCAGTTCAGAACGGCCACTGGCTCAGTTATGAACAGCTATGGAAAAATGGCTTTGAGAACTAGGCCCTGGCTCTTCACTAGGATCTGAAAACCCAGACACTTACCCCACCAAACTGGGCTGCAACCACTGGGATCCCACACACAGCTACACGGCACAGAAAACTTCCAAATGGATTTATGTCATTTAGGAAACATTAAATGAGTCGGGCTAGGGAGGTTTCTTTCTTAAAACCAACTAGGCAGACTTTCAGCCATGCTTAAAAAATGTAAACAAAAAGCTGTATCAAAAACCCTCCAATGAGCAATAGGCCCAAATGAAAAACAAGCTTCTGAAAGCTAGAAAATATGTAGAAAGAAATTGTAATTTATACTGGTTAACATATCTAAACATTTTCAAATATTATTCAAATTAAGCCCTTTAATAGCAACTATATAATCTGCACTGTATCTTTTAACTTTCATTACACAAGGAGCAGTATCTAAAATATTGCCAAAAGACTAAGTATGAAACCAAAAAATAGCAAAATACACTATTTCTTCTTGCAAATTCATTCATCTCCTGCAATTTTAGACTTACATCCACTATACAAGTGATTATTTTTAGCTCTTTAAAAGAGCTAATCGCAACTCCATAGTGAAACACATTCAGTTTCTTGCAAATAGCTTCATTACTTAAAACATCAAAAGCATCCTGCCACCATGTGATATGACTAGCTTTGATCTCATGTTGTCCACTCACATAGACTTCAGAAGAGAATTATTGACCTTCTTAGAGTTTTTTCACTCAAACTGTATGCAAATACATTAACAATCAAAGAATTATGTTAATCAATGCAAGTCTTGCAACAAAACACTGAGCAGCAATTTACTCTATTAACCAGATTAACGCTATGGAAACATGCGGACGTATTTACATATATTCATTTGTAACTTACAAAAGGGAAATAAATTAAACAACTAATTATTTGGTTCATAAGATAGAATGATTAAATGTGAAGTTTCAGCACATTTAAGCATTTCCTTCTGGTAAGAATGGAGTCAGCAAATAAACAGATTGAGCGAGTTAGACACCTTGGTACCTTACTGAGGAACAAGCTATCAGACCATTTCTGTCATCATCTGTTGAGCTTTACTCATGAAACATCTTCTGAATTCTGCGAACAATTTCTGTACCTAACACAAACAATGAAACATGTGCACATAAGCATTGCCAATGAACAATCTACCCAGGAAAGTAAGAAAATCTACATAAATTTTGTGGCTAAGTTGCATATCCAAAATTTTCTTCTATCTGTAAATCCCTCATTAGCATACGTGAGCAGAAACTCGGCTAAAGAGACCCACAACCTTCATCGGCGTCTGCCCGCTCTCCGTAGCACAAGCCCAGGTTACGTGCACGGGGTGCTGGTTTGCGGGAACGCGGGGTGCTGGTTCCACCTTTGCGCAGTTCTAGCTTTGTTCTTAACACTAAGAGCAGGAGAACGAATGGAAAGATTTTCATCGTTTTATATTCATCCTTACAGCTGTGGCATCCTACCATCATCACACACACACACTCAGAATACAGGAAAATGTACACACCTGTAGCTTCTACACAATGCACCTGCAGAAAAGAGCACAACAGAGCTATAGCTAGGCACATCATAGCCTGAAGGAAGGTATGGAATCAAAATTTCAAAAGGCAGGTAAAGGACTTAGATGCAAAACTCCTATTGATCTTCATGGGACCTGTTTGGTCAGAAGCGACCTGTGTGATAATCTCTGCAGTGATCCTCCAGCCACAGTTGCTCATACCAAGAGATATTACAATCAGGGGAAGAATATTAATGTAATTTGTCGCTACTTCTCAATCAACAATTAGTCACCCACGGCACTCTAGACTTTAAATCAACACCTTTCAGTAAGACAAATAAAACATACTACTCAAGAGCTTAACTTCCATTTCAATATTTGATTCATTACAATGAAAACAATTTCATGACAAATGAAGTGAACTTTTCCAATTGTAAAGCCACATTTTTATTTTTACCCAGTAAAACAATGTATTACATCAATGCACCTAAAGAAATAGAACCAAAGCTTTCATCATGAGTTATAATTATATTTTATTATGGCTTGATAAAAGGATATTGTTATACAAGCACTGAATATCCTATAATCCAAATTAAGGCTCTATTCACTAACAAAAGTATTTTTTATGCATAAGCTTTAAAGTCAGAATGCAAAATGAACAGCACACTGAAATATGCTATTGTTTGACTAAGTAGTAACTATGCAGTTCTTTAGATCTTACTGAATAACACTAATGTAATTTGCTATTGTTCAATGATTTAACTACAGAAAAAAAGGCAGCTCTCAGATTTTAACATATTTCTGATCCCATTAATATGTGACACGAGGAAGGAGTGTGCAACCTAAGACACCTGCGAAAGCACTGTCTGTCAGCAGTGCTCTTTTTCACGAGGACGCGAAGAACGGGAGCGCTCCGAGCACCGCTGCCGAGCGGGCGCTTCCGCGAATTTACGTTGACTTTTATTATTTTGGTGATCTTACTATATTGACTACTGATGACACTGGAAAAAAACAAACAAAAACACCCCCCCCCCCCCCCCAGTCTCAGTAAGAGCCCCGTTCCTCTGACCCTAACGCCACCAGAGCATCCCAGGGGGAGGCCTGGCCCCTTTGGCAAGCAGCTGTAAGCAAGCAGACAGCGAGCACCGAAGGGATGCCCGTTCCACCGTCAGCAGCAAGGCCTCGGGAACGAGAAACAAAGGAAAGGACCATTTTCAGACTGCAGTAACAATTAGCATCTGATACCCTAAGATGTTTGGCAACAGCAAAGCTCTCTGGCACTGTAGGAGGTATTAAGAGATTTACAGGACTTGGCTTGCGCGTGTGCGGATACCAGATCAAAGCAGGGAGGGAACCGCACAATTTGCAATTGGAGTTTTGAAAATAAAGCCACTGTAGAAAAGGGAACGATTAAAAGTGTTCTTGGAAAAGCAAAGCAGATGCAGTTGATGGAAACCTCTACTCACCCATCACCGACAGCTCTGCAGAGCCACTGCTGTTCTCATTTTTGTAGGTGACAACACAAGTGTATGTCCCCGAATCGTCATCGGTCACATTAGATATGAGTAAGTTACTGCCAGCCAGTAATGAATACTTTCTGGACCTGAAACATCAATAACATACGTCCAGAGAAAGTTAAGATGGTGTATCTCTCTTTCTAGAAAAAATACACATCATAAATTATCCATAAATATTCTCAGCTGTGATTTTACTGCTAATAACTTTACACTTCCATTTTAAATGTCAGCCTAAAAGTCTCTCATAACAGATGATATTTATGATCAAATTCCACCCTCGGAGTTTATGCAGTGATGAAGCAGACCAACAAGGGAAAAGCGGTGCCCAGGCTCGTTATTACCCGGGGGGAACGCAACGGCCTCCAGGAAACGCAGGGCCAGCGCCTTGCCGGGCTCCGCCGCGCTCGCGGGGACGCGCGCTGCCCGAGACGCCGGCCGCGCGGGTACCTGACGGGCAGCACTTCGTCTCCGCGCAGCCACGTGAAGGTGGGATGGGGGGATCCGGAAACGCAGCACTCCAGAATGGCGTCCTTCCCCTCCACGGCCACAACGCTCGACGGGCGCTGAAGGAAAAACTGCTGCCTGTGCAAACCCGGATCTACAAGAGGCAAAAAGAGACAGTTACCGTCCCGAACGAACAAACAGAGAAAGAACCCCCCCCATGCTTCTTTTTTCTGGAGAAAGGAGAATATAAAACTGCTGATCAATAACGGACCCAAGAGACTGCAGCTTTCACAATTTCTTACTGATGGGAAAAATGGAAAATCACAGCGGAGAGACATAAAAAGTCTATCAAGTGGCAATCTCGCAGAGCCGCTTACGGGCTGAGCCCAAGGGAGCAATTGCACGGCAGAACACCACCATCCTTCTGGAAGGCGAGAAAGGAGTGTTTATACACCGGGAGAAAAATTGGGTCTCGGAAAGCCGCAGGAAAGGGTACAGTTGTGGCAGGAAAAGACAAAGACAGATATATACATGTGAGGTTAAGAGAGGTACCGGATTAATGACACTGCTTTGGAGCTGGAAGAGGGACGTTCATAAATGTGAAAGGTGAGAGAAGGAAAGCTCCAAGTAAGGGTGAGGAGAACAAGGAATATGAAGAATGAAGTAACTCAAAAAATCTAAATTGAAAAGGAATAAGGAGAGAGATGAATTGTCCCAATTTTCCACTGCCCTATAGGGAAAAAGACAGGAAGAATTAAAGACTGGAGAAAACAGGGCAATCCTATTTTGATATTGCACATAGAGTAAAATAACACTGAGGAGTTTAAGCACAGAGTGGGATCTAGCTGAGGTTGAGGCCCGGCGCTGCTGGCCGGCTCCGAGCAGCTTTCCAACGCGGATGTCAGGAGCCATCTGGGATGCAAGGAAAGAGGGTCACTTTGCTTCGCTTTTTAATGAGTCTGTTCCTTCTCTAGTTAAAATTACTTCTCCTTATCGCATATATTGAAAATAACATACTGAGCTACAATAAACATTAATCTTGTTTCCTGACAGCATCATATAAACGGCACGCTACCCATGAATGTTCCTACCAAACTTCGCAACGGCTTAAGGCATCCAGGATCCCTTCCGCAGGACTCAGCCGGTCCTCGCGCCCGCAGGGATGCTCGCCGGGAGCACCTGCCGCCGCTCCGCAGCGGCCCAGCGCATTGCAGCTTCCTACCGCAACGTCCAGCCACCAGGCACCACAACCAGTGCGGGAACTGTCCCCCAAACTCAGTGGCTGCTGTGGCCCAGGAAGTCCCCAGAGCCGTTCGGAGGGAATTACGTAGTTTCTCGTAATGCAAAAATGGATGTATATTATCACCTTACTACATACAATTAAGTAAAGGGTAGCTATCAAAGCAAAAAACAAAGCATTTTTCTTTTTCCTAAAGTCAGCTGCCCAAAGATGAAAACAAATATGAAAAGGCAGAATGCACAAACACACATAAACAAAAACCACAAACTGCAGCAAAGTCTTCGTACTGGAGCGTCTCCTTCCCTTCAACAGCACTCCGCTCCGACATCACAGAAAAAGTCTTCTTTCATTAAAATAATGATCTTAGTCAGCATGGAAAACGTGCGCAGCAATAAAAAACCAGGGAAGACAGCAGAACGAAGATTAAATTCGGAGTTAGAAAAGGAGACGATTGATAATGGAAACGGAAGGCTTTAATGGAATCCAAGGCTGAAAGGGTTATTCAGCACAAGCGCAGCTCCAGGGGTGGCACAGGCTGCGTATTAGACAAAGCCGCAAAACCCTAACGCACACAAAAAAATAGTTCAACGTGTATTTCTGTTGTGTACTTTGAAAAAGCAGGATGGCACGTTCTTACTTTACAGTGATGTGAAATACCTCCTCATTGCACTGGCAACTAGGAACAACGTTAATGAGATTATTATTGTTTTAACTCCTCCAACGAGCATTTTTATTATAACTGTCAAAAAGATCTGAAGATCCGTTATTAAGTAGAGCAGATTTGAGCAATAGCATACTATTTCACGCAAGATAAAAACTCAAGTATTTTTGTTCTGACTTTTTCTTCTCACCTGAAATTTGCTAGGTAAAATTGTGGATGCTTCTGAAGGGAAGGTAACATTTTACAGCAGTTTCTGTTGTAAGCCAAGAGGGCACCAAGACGAGAAACTGCTGAATATTGCGAAGAAGGGAAGGGGAAAGGGGGCCCAGCACCCGCCTGGGACTAAACTGATTTGGCAGAAAGAAGAGAGGAAGGAGGATGGACTAAAAGCTGGGCAAATATATATGTACAAACATACTTGTATATACACACATACCTGCACACACACATATGTATATTTTATTTGATAACCTTATTAACCTAAAACCTTAAAATTTATCTGAAATTAATGTTTAGTTTAATTGTCAGCTGAGAAACATCACTTTGCCGCTTGAATTCAGTTTGAAAGGAGAGCACAAGGTGAGGCCCAAGTTTGCAGATTAAAGGTAAATAAAGGGCTGAAGAAAACATCATTTAGAAGAAGGAAAAAATGAGAAAATATATCTTTCCTTTTGCAAAATAATAGGAGGAAGAGAATCGTGGGCTCAAACCACAAAGACAGGAACCTCCTCATTACTCAGGCAAGTCCCCAGGAAGGGCTTGATGCCACCAGGAAGGTGTCCCCCAAGGCCAGAAAGACTTGTGGGTACTTACCTTCAACAGGCCACAGAAATAAAGATCTTAGTCTGTTCTTATGTCCAGACAGTTCAGGCTATAATCAGATTTACTACCAGAGGAGTCCGGACAGCATAACTAAATATATTTTAAGTGTCAGAGAGCAAAATCACAGTTTTCATGTTATGCAATGCAAATCTTGCTGTCAGGACTTAGAAAGAAGACTCAACCTGCTATCACAGACATATCAAACAAAAACACTTGAGATAAAAATCTTGCATGGAATAGTATGCTATTGCTCAACGAAAACAGACATACCATAACCTCCAACTCTTTGCCACCTTTTGAGGGAGGAATAAAAAAAAAGTGGACTGCCAACCCTCAAAAAATAGCATAGGAGCTCAAGAACTAGGATGGGAAGGACAACGTCAACCAAAGCTACAACCACGCAGCCACAGAATAACTAGCACCTTGTCACAGGTGTTACAGAAGTCCTGCTACGTAAGGAGAAGCCCAGCTTTTAGCAATACTTCCAGTCTGAGCACGAAGTACGTGCAGGGCGCTGGCAGGCGCCCAGTGGTTGCTCCCGTTGAAGATCCCTTCCCGTTGGACTTCACTTCTCAGCTCCATGGGCAGTCTAAGCAGCCCCAAGAGCGAGCAGCATTAACTTACATACGGAAACGTTGTATTAGGGACTGATACGACTCTGCAAGAGAACCATTGATTGTACAAATTCACTGTTCTCTTGTTTTGTTTAGCAATAATAAATAAATAAATCAATACAAAATATTTTAAAGTGTTTTTTTTAAATCATCATCATCAAAAATGCTTGCAATATTCAAAAACAGGCAAAAGGAGAAAGACGACGGAAGCAGCACACCATCGCGCTCGCCCCCGCGACGGCCTCCTGACACCACGGCCTGGGGCAGCCGGCTCCGACGCCCTGCCGAGCAGAGGAAGGGCGAGCACAGCACCCAGAGAGGAGCAGAAACTATGAAGCATGTGTGGGTAGGCAAGCAAATAAAAAGACAATTTTAATTGTATTACTAGTATTACAGCTTTTCCTGTAAATAAGTATTCTAACTGCACTGTTGTTCTGTTTTCTGTGATAATTAGATCTAGGCGGATGATGATTCTTGAACCAGACTGTTAAGATTGTCATTAAACTAGCAACGCTCCTGGCTGTGCTTTTTATACATACACAAAAGGGGTGCTTCCTCTTTCCGTGTAAATAAGATTTTGAGCATCAAACACTTAGAAGAGTGCTACTGCATATCGTGGCTCTGTACGGAGCTGGGTTAAGCGTGCACTCGCCAGACCTGCTGGATTAGCTCTTTTGTGGTCCTGCTCGGGACTTGTGTCCCCACGGGCACTGCACGAGAGACCGTGCTGAACTCGAGACACACAGGTAATTTTCAGGTCCAGACTGGAGGTGCCATTCGGGAACACCAGCAGAGAACAGCGCTGCTTTTGCAATTAGCCTTAGAATTAGGCTTTTCTGACACTGCAAAGGGGAACTCAGGAGCTAAGAAGCCTCTGTGTGGCCATATGAACCTCTCTATTTCTTCAATGCTCTATGCGATTAAACCAGTTATTTCCAGCTTAAAATAAATAAGATAATGTGAAAATGTCATATTTGGTAGATTTTTCCTTTAAGTGAAAAGATTCAAAGAGCAAAGGACCCACACCAAGCTCAGCAGCATCTCTCTGAACGAAGCACGCTCTTTGGAAGGCACGCAGTTGTGGTTACAGAGATACAGAAGTTCCTGTCATGCCCTTCTCCACCTGATCGAAGAGCACTCGGTATATTCTCCCTGACAAGGCTCTTGTATGCCATAAAAAAGCCCAAACAACCAACCAACAATGGACAAGCTTTAGCAAATGTAGAAGTAAAGAAAGAAGGTATTAAGGAAAATCCTGGTTCTACCATAGTCATGATTCTGTTCAGCCACTCAATCTCTTACCCATCACGTCACGCATAGTCTGAACTCACAGCTGCATACCCCCATCACTGGGCACAAGACAGGACATCTTTTGGTCATCTTCAGTATTGGTCTATAATCAAGCAAACTGCAAAACGATACATAACGATCCACCTCTATCAGCAAGTGCCCCTGAAACACTTCCGATGCTCAGAATCTCCCGTACATGCCTTCAGCATGAGATTTCTCACATGAAATCCAGAGTTGCTCTCTCCCCTTGCAAAACTGTCATTTAACTAACGCTTAAGAATGTACCCATACCTAAAACTAATTACAAAACAACGAGCTGTATGAACTTATTTTCCCTGAACAAAGCAAAACCTCTCATTTCTTACTGCATGTTGCGTTCAAGAAAAATCTTAGGTAAGGAAGTTACCGCTATACATCTGCCTTCCATGCTCCTTAAACTGACGGCACACAGTTAAAATTCGAAACTACAAACTGGACTTGTGCATGTGAATTCAATATTCTCCAATAACAATGATTTCTGTGAATATCAAGCTACTTGTAAAAAGTACATATTTTCATAAAGCCTTATTAGGATAAGTCATTTTGTCTCCTTTTTAGAGATGGGCATGGATTAACTGAGACATTTTGTGACGTGGCTAAGGCCACATACGCAGGCCAAGGCAGGGAAAGAGCTTGAATTAATTTCCTCTTTCCCATTTTTATGGGAAAGGCATAGCTTCTATTACATATTATTGGCATAATTAATAGTCAATGACTGTGCTCTCAGCAAAACCTCAGATTTGCATCAGTTTACATTGACAGGTGTTGAGGACGTATATGCTCTATCAAATTGGTCTTAAAAAAGTGTAAGTCAAGAAGGTGCCACTTTTTTCTGCCTAAAAAAAATAACATTGCAAGTTTCCTTGGATTCAGCACTTCAGCACTAAAGAGAAAAATGTTACTGCAGTATGTTAGCAGCACTGTATTTACAAAAAGAAAATGCTCACATAAAAAATAGGTTGCATCCTATTGTATTGCCTTGTACTGTGCTAAGCTACTTTTGCGCACTACAGTGCATTTACAAATGTTGCTCGGTTGACAAAAGACTCGCATATTATGCCCATGAAATTTTTCTGAATGCATTTGGATAATATCGTACTTGGCCAGTAAAATTTTATTTTTCATTGGAGCAGTTTTTATATTGCAAACTGCAGAACTGAGATGCCTTTAATGTGACACTGATGTGATGGAATATCTCTAAGTGTTCATAGTCACATTTCCAAATTCGATTAAAAGAGATAAAGATTTATACCAACTAAAACCCAATTTTGCTCTCTACTGTCAGTGAAGAAAGGCCAGCAAAATTCCCCGACCTGATCTCACCATCATGCCTGGAAGCTGAACACTTAATCCCAGTGAGAAAGCAAGAGTTACGTGTGAACAGCATTAGAGAAATCTGTGATTAAAGTGATACTGATCTCTCAATATACAGAATGCATTAAAATGTATAACCAGAATGTGGTTACTGCAAGGGGATTTGCTTCTCGCCCTCCAGCCCCCTTGCTAGCAGCTTTCTGCTCCATCCTTTCTGTGCTCCCCCCCCAAGAAACACAAACCTGGCTCAGCAGAGCTATAGGATGCGACAAGTCCAGGAGCACATAAGCAATAAGGAGACAAAGATTGTAGCATTAGCACTGACACGTGTCAGGGCATTAAGGTAGTAACGTCAAAACAGATTAACCAAAGTGGGAGGAAAACGGTGCCAAGTTGCTGCTGGAACCCAGGACTATACGTCAGGGATCCTATTTCCAACTTTAATGATGACTTGTGCTGCATTCAGCTTCTCTCGAGCCATAATGAAGACAAAATATTTACAGGCCTTTCACTTATTCTTTGGGACCCTTTGATAAAATGATAACATAAAATTTATTATGGATGTGACTGTAGAAGCAGAGAAGGGACCTTCTTTTGTTTTGCCTTTTCTATAAGATGAGGAAGAAGCCTTTTCTCTGACTATTAAAATTTTAGAGGCAAAAATGTAACAGACTGAGGAACTGCTCCACAACTATGTTCTCTTATATCCTTAAAATTTTAGGGACAAAAATGTAACAGACTGAGGAACTGCTCCACAACTACGTTCTCTTATATCCTTAAAATGGAGAACGGAGCTGAGACGATAAACTAGAGATACACGTTAGCATTCTTCCTTTGAGCCATACAGCAGAGCTCTGGCAAATGTTATTTCAGACCTGCGTTGCCCTTGAGACGCAAACAAAGATGCAAGCAAGGGAGCAGCAGTTTGATCCAATTACTAACTGGATCTAAAGAGCTGAAAAAAATAGATTTTTAATGCGACCCCATAAATTTAACTTGAGAGATTTTAAATTAAGTTCGCATACTCCAATCCTTGTCCAAGCTGAAAAGATCAAAACCAAGCTTAAACCAATCCTCAGAAACGAGCTGTAGCAGACTGATTCGTACCTTTTAACAGGTAAGTGGGACAATCTTTTAAATCCTCCTTGTGGCTATCCTCTAAGCCCTCCCCAATATTTCCGAAAAGGTGGTAACCCAGCAGACCCCCCACTCCAGCGGGCCCCAGGCAACCTCGGCCCAGGACGACGGAGCTCCTCCGCTGCCCGCCCGCGGCCGCCTGCTTGGCCCCGCGTGCGTCTCGCTCGCCTTCCCCCGGCAGCGGCTCACCGGGGCTGCTCGCGGCTCAAGGAGAACCCCAACGGCTTTCGCCTGCGCCAGCCCCGGGGCTCCTGTGTTATGGCCCACCCTGTTTACGACCAGCCACATCCAAACTTTCTTTTTTTTTTTTTAATTCTGCCCAGTTTACCAAGTTCTCATTCCTCAGTACTTACTACTTCCCCTGCTGCCCTATCTGCAAATCTTTTTCAACAGTAGTTTTGTTTTCTTCCCACTCATGTACAGAGCTGCTAAATGGAATATTAGATTACGTAGGATCGAGACTACATCCCTGGCTCTTAGTGAGGACTCCCAGTAAAGATATTATCGGCTCAGTAATCATCTATATTTAGAGATTTAATGGCTATAAATTTGACCTATTATATAGGTGCCACATTGATTTTGTGATTTTCTAATTTCTTAGGTAAGAGGTAGAGCAGAAATCCTTACTGGCGTCTACTGTACTAACAAAAACATCACCAAAAAGTTACGTAGTCATCCCCTCCGTTTTCATACAATAGCGTTGACTGATTTTAATTGCACTGGTGATTCTATTACTGTGTCTTCAAAGCTACAGGCCTGATAGACCAAGGAGGGCTGATCATTTTTGCAGGGGGATGTGTTTGTTTTTAGAATCAGTACCTCCAAGAGGTTTCTTCCAGTCCTCTGGAAAATTTTCAGTATTCAAAATTTATAGTCAACAATTAATGGGCCAGAGGATATCTCAAGATCTCCAGAACTCTAAGGGTTTTTATTATTATTATTATTATTTCAGATATGATGACCTTAAAATATCTTCTTTTGGACAAGATTTTTAAGTCAATGTCAAGATAGTACTGGACTAAAAAAACAGACAATACTGTTTAATATCCAATGCCATAAGCACCAACACTTTTAACTAAAACTAGTTTAGAATTCTTTTCTTGAACATTTCTGCCTTGCAGCCATAATTACTGAAACCTGTTCTACCACTTTCATCCTTTCAGAGTAAGTTCATAACAAAATTGCTTCAGTTTTATTTTAAAAACACATTTGTACTCTACTAATTTCTTGGCATCTTCCATGCCTTTGATTCATTCAGGTCTGCACCAGTCCTTGACTTTGATTCGTAATGACTGTTACCAGATCTCTGCCCCAATGCTCACAGCTTTCTTCAGTTCTTTTGCAACCAAACTGTGGGGTAGGACTAGGGTTTCAGCCAAGCCTCCCTCTTCTGTGTGTTACAGCAACATTGTGGGTATATATAAAATGTACTTAATTTCCTCAACAACCCTTCAAATCATTCCACTTTAATTCTCCCTGCCTGCTTATTTGACTGTCACACAGGGGAACTTTCTTCTATTTTAAAGAGAAAACTTTCCAAAACGTTGTGGAGATCAGAGTGTGCTTTGCTAGTAAACTTGCTCAGTGCCAAAGAAGAAGAAAATGCTTCATGTGCTAAAACACGCTAAAAAGCTGTGAGTTTGTAAAAAGCCCATAAATCACAAAAGCTGTAGGAGCAACACAAAATTCTCAATGTTCCAGAAACCCAAGGATGAAGGAGAACAAGATTAATTCCGTTTTGCCTCCACAAGCAGAAGTCTGGTACACAAGGGAGGATGCAGTGCTTGCCTCCCTCTGTTTCTTTTAGCAGCTTAATCCAGGACTTTTTAGATCCATTTACACTACAAAATAAAGAGATCGCTCTAGCAATCCAAGCATCCCTTCCTTACTTGTCCTTCTCGTAAACACATTGCACATTACCGCAGAATACCAGGCAAGGCGATTTGTAACGTGCGGCACTGGTATAACGCGGCTCTGAAGCTGGCGCAGATGAGGAGGAGAAGCCCCTGTACTGGTGAAGGCTTGCTCAAATGACATTTATGCCATTGCCTCCCATTCCTCCTACGGGCAAGCGATACCACAAAGACAGATGGACCTCTCTGAAACACCAGCAATCCCAGCCGCAACGCTGCCGTTTTGCAGCTTGGTAACAGTAAGTGTGATGAAAATCTATTTAGAGAGTACAGGAAACCGGCGTGGCATGCAGCAGGCCAAGGGATGAAGGAGAGGAACAGGGTTGCACGGACTTAAAGCAAGCACCCTTCAGCTGGATCCCAACCCAGAACCCGTCATCCCTGGTGTTCAGAATCTGTAAGAGTCAAAACATCACTAGTTATTAGCACCAATTTTCATTATTAAAGCACCGGTGCCATTATTTAGTATAAAATAAATCTCAAAGCAGGAATGCAAAGGCTGTTCCAGCACTAGAGAATTCCTTTTGCTTGAAATTCTCTTGGCCTGCATTTTGAGAGCAGATGTACTGATAAATTCAAATTCAAGAGAACCACCCGGCTGTTTTCTGCATACGCAAATTTGCAAGCCTGCCTATGGCCCGCTAGTTGACAGCATCAGCATCTTCAAACCTAGCTCAGCTTCACGAGGTTAATCACGCACTGGGAATCTCCAAAAAGCAACTTACGCCTTCAAATCCATTCAGAAACACAGTCACACAACATTCTTAGGGCCCTTGTTCTGATCTAAGTCTGGGCTTCAAATATCTTAAGCGCTGAAAGCAATCTCATTTGACTGATCACTGAAACTCGTACATATTTAATAAATCTAAATACTAATTTGGTAACTAGCCAGAGATCATTGAGCTGACAGCAGCTCTTTAGTAGACATTAGTTACTGTTCTTATGGTTGCAGTGATCCTGAAACGAGCTCAGCACTAAAACGGCACACCACTAACTACAAGCACGTCTCTACAACTCTGCTTATTCTATAAAATATATAAATTTCTATACATGCTAAACTGTGATATTTACTTTTTTTAATGACATATATAACTTATTGTAGAATGTTTGCAGATTTTAATGATAATATATATATATGGCAAATTGCTTAACCTGTTGAGAACACTCCCTTGTTTTGCACTGTAATCAGACTCCTCAGGGGTAGGGATCATTCCTCACTATGTTTAATAAACATAATTTGAATGTTAACAAATTTTTGTTGGAAGTTAGAATATAAGTAGCTTATAAAAACACACCAGGGGCACCGGCGACACCGATCCTGGAGAGCTTGTCTTGGTAAATGCTTGCAGACCACAATAACGTGAGTTCTATTAAAATCTCCTGTACAAAGCACCAAAAATCCCCCACATTTATCAAAAGACGGGCTTTGTACTATATTTATTTTCTGAACTATTATTAATTTATCAGCCTTCACTCCCTCAGCTCCTGCTGCTGGCTGGAAGCTTGTGCTCCACTGTTACCCACCCACGCAGCAGAAGTCCTCCCCAGAGCAGCCTTGGCTCTGGCAGTGACCCTGCACACCTCAGTGCCTCTCGCTGCTTGCAACCAGTGCTGCAGCACGCCTGCTGCAAACGAGCTCAGCTTCTCACACGAGCCACATGCCTCTGCAGAGGGGACCTGTCTCTGTTACTACGTAGCACTCCCCCAATTTGGGCATCTACAAACAACAGGTCAGAATTAGGCCAAGAGATGCCTGCAGGATATAAACACCGGAGAATATATATAGGGTAATATTTTGGTCTAAAAAGATACTGTGGTTAAGGTAAAGCAGTGGCTTGGACACTTACCAGCTAGGAGAGAACGTACAACAGCGTAGAGAGATCCTCGCTTGGTAGAAAAGACGAGATCTTTAAGCTGTCTCTGCATCTGATATAACCTCAATGTGTTGCACGAGAAAGTGAAGGCTGAGCTTCAACAATGTCAGAGGCTTAAGCTTAGCTTGATCTTCCTTCAAAATTTACGGTTGTAAAGTATGTATGATACAGCACTTCAGCACTTCCCATAAAGACTGCTACCAAACATGACGCCTTCAGGCAAGCTGCCTACTGTATTTAGATCACTATTCAAAATTCAGCCAAATTTGTGAATCTCATTGAAGAACAAAAGTAATTCAGATATTCTGTCCCTACTACAATAGCTTATTTAAGTAAGTCTAACATCGTAGTTTATCATCTTGTAAGAGATAGAGTCACTTAGATATCAAAGTAAGCCCTAGCTTAAGAAGCAAATTTTGTGTATTATTACTTAAATATGAGCATCAGCTTTCCCTCTGTTGCTGTTCTCCCCTCAGAAGTACAACTGCAAAGAAGGAACTGCACCACTCAGCTGCACCTTACCTCTGTTTGCATTAGATACGAAGAAACGGCATGATGTCCTTAGGATCCTGCACTGCAGCTCAGCCGGCAAGCTCAGACAGGCAAAGAGAACCACCATAACAGGCAACAGTACAACGGCCAATTATTTTGATGGCTAATGATAACGCAGGATTGTTATTTCTAAATAGAGAATGAATAGCATTTTGACATTGAACTATTCAACCTTTCCTTTTAAAAATCTCATGTGCATTTCTGAAGTGCATAAACAACCAAAAGAAACTTGCTAATTCATTTACAGAAGCAATGAATTTGGTTAACAATTCCTTAGTACTGAGTGGTGTAAAATCTGAGGTTGTTTGTACAGTAATGATATTTCCTCTAAAATAATTAGGAAAGGGTATGTAGTTATTTGAATATGTCTTTTTTTTCCTCCCCCGTTTTCAGTATTTACTGCAACTTTTCTCTTGAGATTAAGTTCCTGGACCCCAAAGGAGAAAGAAGCATTTCAATTAGAAAGGTGAGAAAATGTGCACTCAAAACAAACTTTCTCTGAAAAGCTGTGAGGGCTGCACAGAGAACTGAGAAACAGACAAAAATCTCATGGAGAGCTTTTTGATCAGGTTTGTTAGGAATTTTTATACTAGTTCCTCTTCAAAATCTGTTCTCGTATGGTGCGCGCAGTCCTACAGGCAGATGGTTTCTGACAGAGGGTTTAGGAGGCTGAGCTGTTTGCAGCACGGAGAAGGAAGTGTTAGGAAAACGTCTCTTAGCTTGAACTCCTCCCGCTGTGGCAAGCGCTAGGGACTGAGATGTGAGATATACAGATACAATCCAGAAGAGCTCTTCAGGGAGCCCACTCAACCCTGCTGAAGATGCCACCACAAGGGCCCACCCAATGGAGACGCCCACCGCAACGCACACGGACCAATCACCCTCTTCGAGACACTGCATTCTCTAGCAACCTTCACCCCATACCAAGGTCCCAATTAGTTTAATAAAAAGAAATAAAGAAACACACACTGTCCTTGCAAGTCTGCCCAACACAGTTTGGGTTGCCACTATTTAATAATCTTCCCTAAAGTTCTTGTGTGATGTGGTAAGAGATGATCACATTTATGGAGTATATATATGCAGAAGGCCATCTTTGGGACGGTAGCTACATCCAAGGGCTGAACACTGAATCGAAGGGAGGATGCAGCAGGGGCATTTCATGATGCACAGTTTGCAGCTTATCCCACTCATACTCTACTTTCAAATTGAAAGCAAAACTGAAAGATTTCCAATTCTGTCATTTCTGCTTTCTTATTAACACCTAATTCCTACCACCAATGACCTACTGTAGATACTCATTAGCACTGGTTGAACAAATGGAAGTGCCATTTATTGGATTAACTAAAACTATTCACAAGTCTATATTAAATTCACTGCTATAAATAAAAATAAATAAATGAAATAAAAATAAAAATCTTCCAGAGTAATAAAAGCATTTATATTGAGGAATTTTTCCCCCAAAACTGAATTTGTGCATACTTAACTGAAGCACAGGAAGTTCCACCTGAACGTGAGGGGGAATTTCTTCCCTGTGAGAGTGACGGAGCACCGGACCAGGCTGTCCAGAGAGGTGGTGGAGTCTTCTTCTCTGGAGATCTTCAAAGCCCGCCTCGATGCAACCCTGTCTACCATGCTCTAGGTGACGCTGACTGAGTGGGGAGGTTGGACTAGATGATCTCCAGAGGGCCCTGCCAACCTTACTAATTCTGATCATAGAATCATAATTTGCAGGTAAAGCTAAAAAAAAAAAAAAAAAAAAAAAAAAAAAAAAAAAAAACCCAAAGAATCGTATGTAAACAGATTTTTTTTTCCCCTGGGGAAGAGCCTGTTTCCCGATAGACTTGTGTTTTCTAGTATAACTGATGCCCAATGAAACCAATCATTCACCTACAGCTCAAATGTTCAAAAATGATAAGAGAAAATAATCTGTCTTTGAAACAATTTAAAAAATTGATCCAACTTGCAGGTATTCAGTAAATTCCTGTGGAAAAAAATTTCTTGGCATCCTCACACATTTGATATGCAAAACACAGACTTTAAATATGCAAAACAAAATGTAATTTCAATGTTTCAATTCTTGGTCAAATGAGTGCATTTTTGTTTATATTAAGAAAAAAAGTCTCCTGTCAGTCCTCCTGTCTTGGGAATGCTACCAGCTGGGTATCCCTGAAAGCAAGGAGTCAACTTACAGTAACATATAGGAAAGGATATGGGAAGAACAAAGAACAGATTCTAAGATGTGAAGGGCATCCGCTGATAGTTTTTGTTCACTTCGAAACACTAAAAGCTAATTGTGCTTCATCAGAGAAAATTCCAGTGAAAGCCTGTACAAGCAAAGATTAGCCAGCAGACAGAGAAGGGCTAGAAAACACCAACACTTGGAAAGATACTGTATTCTTGATAGCCTTATACAGAAGGAGCTACACTTGTGCTTTATGATGCTGCCCATGAATGCCGAAATCGATAAACCCAACTACACAGAGTTTCTTTTAGTGATTAGGCTAAAAATTTCCTGCCTAATGCCCTGTTCTATCTGCTAGGCATGTTAAAGCATCTACAAAGTACTTCCTTTTGGTAAAAGTGGTTTGAAGGCTTATCATTCATTAGTTTATACATTGGTTTTGTGTTGTCAAGAGAAATTTTCCTTTTTCTTTTGTCCAAAAAAGCATTAATTGCTTCATCTAAGTATTCTTTTTTCTTCCCTCTTTTTATTTTTATTTTTATTTATTTATTTTTACCAAGAAGAGATACATCTTCAAGAGGAAAGATATCTCCAGACCCACCATAAAAATCAAATCAAACCAGCAGCCCTTTGATCAAAGAAGCAAAAGTAGTTTCTCCCTTTTTATTTTCTCTTGAGTTGTTTGGAAACTGTAGAGGATATCAGAAAATATTAGCCAGGATCATGGCCAATTTTGCAAGTACCATTTATTATTTTAGGAAGTACTGGATATTCCAGTACTTCTATATTCACAAGCAGGTGAAATAAGAGCTCCTGAATGGACTTCTTGGTACTTGTTGCATGGACTGCACATATAGAAACAAGAAACCCTACTTCGGGACATGAGAATTCAACTTTGGCTGTTCTCTCTATTTATTGTGCAAATCCTGACAGTTCTGCTGAGTGTTCAAATAGGTCACAACCGCTACAACAGCAATATTTTTAAAATACAGAGAAGTACGATATACTACCTAAGGCTCTTCTTTTGGTGCCTATTCCTTTGAACAGGAATTAAAAGATTTTTTTCTTTTTCTTATTAACCAGGAGAAAAGACCATCAACAGTATTCAGCCTTCACTAGTTGTGGAAGAGAATTGCAACTGAAAATGGATTTTTGCCAACAAACGAAAATAGGAGAGGTAAACTTAACAGCAAGGTATCAGACAGTGCTGAACCAACGAATGCACGTGAGATCAAAATTCACAAGAGGCCCAATAAAATCCGAATTTGCTTTTCAGGAACACCAGTCATTTCCTGTAATAAGTTATGTCTGCTCACATTTGCATAAAACGAAGCTCTTACTACATGCCCAAAACCGAAGTCCAACTGACTCCTCTAGTTCCTTGTGACATATTTTCCACATTATTTCCTCTAGGGTTTCCCTGGTACAAAATTTTAATGTATTGGGAAAGAAAAGAATTCCTTTCCCTCCTATGGAAAACCTAACCCAACCTGTCTATAACGCATCAGAAACGTGTAAGAATGGGGGGGGAGGGAGGGGGGAAGTAGTTCTCCAAGAAGCTGAAGAGGTTGAGAGAAGCCCTTCAAGTCTATGTAAAAATTTGAAGTTTTGTGATCTTAAGTTTCATTACAACTGAATTCATCTCCCCTCCATCCCCTCAATGAACCTCAAATTACCATTAACTATCCAGACGCAGGAAAGTCTAGGTGCTCCTACAAGCATAAGGAACAACCCATGGCTCTACGGTTCCTGGAAGCCCCAAGAACACCAGCTCTGTGGCAGCCCATCACACAAACAAGTGAGGAACAGCTCTGGACTGTAGAGGTCTGGCTCAAACACTGGTTGCCAAGAAGACAGAAAAAAAACCTACAGGGTGCAGGAACTCCAGGTGACAGTCTTCTCCTGTTGCCAGTGATAGCTGTTGTTTTGCTTTACAGCTCTAAAAAAAGATCAATACTTACTGCAGCAGAAAGAGAGGACCTGGGCTTGGGTTTTTAATTCCATATTTACAGGGTTGAGTTTTTTTTTTTTTTTTTTTTTTTTTTTTTCTTTTCAGGTATCAAATCCCAAACACAGAAGGTTTATTCTCCCATATCCACTGCAATAAACTCCAGAGCTATTTACTAGCCCTGGAAGGGAGAATCAATACTCTCATCAAGCTTCACATAGGCAAGTGCACGGACACTTCCTCAAGAGCAAGTTTGGCCATACTAATTTCCATGGCCCCTAGACTTCATCTCTGAAATCTGGAAATCCTGCACAGGTGTCTCACTTAATGAAAAAAAATCATGAAAACTAACAGGTTATGATTAGAAAAGTATATTCAAAGATATCCTAGAAGTGTAGTGGTTGACAGCATCCTTGACCCATTTAATCAGTGGTTACGTTATTACCGTGCAGAACTAAAAAGAAAGGGGATTTTGCAGGAGGATCTTCTTCAGACCACACTGTCGATACTCAGCTCCTGATAATATTTCTAGAAACATACTGCAGCAATAATTGTTTACTTAGCTGATAAGTTTAAGAGAGAGATCAAGATGTTCATTTGGGCATGGACTGTTATGGTTAAACTGTTAGATCCCAAACTGTGGTCCTGGAAACCTGGCAGATCACATCAGACACTGAAGTATCCAAGCAACCTAACTTTGAGTACATAAATTCAGCAGCTAGTCTCAGATTAACTTTCTAGTCAATGGAGTAACAAGAATACTTCCACAGAGTACTTTGGGACAGCAATTTGGGTGTATCTCCAACACTGAGATAGGAAGTACCTGTCTCTCACCATTGACTTTATAAAGACCAGCTTCACACACTTCTGAATTCACTACTTGAAGTTAGGCAGCGTGAATAGTTTCCTATGGTGTCAGCTCCTCACCTTTGCATTCAGCTGCTTCTAAAGGTCTCCAGGCTCTTCAATGTGAAGAAGAACTTGGAAGCTTGTAGAAGTAACTGGAAAGAAAGTGGGATAAATCAGCCTAGCTGCCCCAGAAGGAGTGACTGCTGTATCACAGAACAAAAGAATATGATCAGAAAACAGAAAAAGGCAGTGTAAAAACTTGCACTTCTTACCTGCCAAAACTCTAACTTCCGCGTCATTTCCGATTCTCGAACTTGCTGGATTTTTTGCAAGGCATCGATAGATTCCACTGTCCCCCGGCTGAATTCTGCTGATCTGTAAAGCTCCAGAAGGCAGGACAGCAACCCGTGCGTCCGCTGGGCTCAGGAACAAGTCCTCCTGGTTTCGCTGCCAGTGTACCACGGGCATGGGCTCGCCAACAACTTCACACTTCAATAAAATTGTGTCTCCTGCAAAAGCTGTGACAGATTCTGTCTGGGAAAGAAACCTCAGTGGCCCTGAAAGCACAAATAAAAGAAGCAATTACACAGCTGCTGAAAATAGAAGTCGCACGCTGTTTCCATGCTGATCTGGATTTGGTTAAGAATTCAGAAAAAGAAAAAAGTGATATTCTGAAAACTGCTCTGAGATTGCAATAATGGCCGGGTGACTACCACTCTTCCCTCTGTAAATTACACTTATTAACAGCAAAGAAAACATATGCTATCAGCATAAAAAGTAATAAATTGTAACCTGTTACTTACAAATCCACTCGGCAACAAAAGCACAAATATGCTATCATGTAATACAAACTATTCAGACCAGGATGACACTCAAAGCAAAGCATAACTAAGCTTATGTAAGACTAGGAAAAGCACTGCAGCCACATCTTTGTTTAATGGAGTCTTTACTGAACTGCATAGAGTGACACGTGCTCCCCAGGGATACTATCCTTCGTATGGAAGAAATAAGTAACCGCACCGGTACGGCGTGAGTGGGAAGAGATGAGCGTGGCTGGCAGTAGAGCCACTTCCTGTTAAAGACGATCCTTGCAAGCCATCTCTTCCAGACACACAACTGGGCTGGCTGTATCTGTCTTTTCTGACGAGGGAAGCTGAAGTGCTAGGGCCAGACCCAAACGTTTTCCTCTCCTTTCATATTTCATTCAACCATGACATGCTTAAAACCAAAACGAGACGATTACGACTCAAAACTTCCTGTGCATCTCGTGCCTGCAGAAAGGGTGAAAAATTGTCTTCAGTGGACCACTGAAGGCACTCAGGGTACAGGATAGCAAAACCTGAAGTCCAAGTCTCCCACATGCTACTGAAGAAAAAACTTGCAAGAATAGGACACAAGTCTGCAAGATTCAAAGCCCAAGTCAGAGGTGATCACGGACTTGAGTTACTACAAGGCCGGTCATTTGCTCAAATAACGTACCAAGTCCTGAAAGCATAGGAGGCTTAAAAACACTAAAAGCAACTAAAGAGCACAGAGGAAACAAGCATCTAAATTCTCTTAGTGAGTAATGGCCTTCAGAAAGCTGTTGTCAGTAGAGAACTGAGCGAGCAAAGAATAAAGATCCTGAGTGTCTAGACATTAAAACACCACCCAAACATTCAGCAAAAGCAGCTTACAGGAAACAGTCACGTAATGAAAAAGGCTTTGAGTGGGAGCTCCAGGCTCATTTCCAGCTTCAGACGCAGATTTTCTTTTGCAATTTTGGCCAGCGAGCTGTTGCCTCAGTTGCTCTGCTCAAGCCCACTGCTCTTCTCTGGAGAGCCTGCAGGGACAGGCCACAGAAACGCGGGACACACGTGCGCCGGAGCTGCAGCGGGCGCTACTGAAATTCAGCAAGGCGGGAAACGGCTCCAGGAAGAGCCTCCTACCGGCGCGTCCGCCCGGGAAGAGGCGCCTATCGGAGCCGCCCGCTGCGCGGGCCCCGGCACTCTGCCGCGCCACGGTCAGGCTCGTTCTCCGCATTAGCCCGGCGCCGGGTTCGCGCGACCAGGCGGCAGCCGGAAACAGCTCTGCACCCGCACCGCCGCGGCTGCGGCCTGTGAAAGGAAAGCATTCGACTCTTTCAGCTTCCTAATAACAGAAATTGAAGATAAAAGCAGGGTGAGCAGTGAGATAGAGCTGTCAAGACCTGCAGCTCCGTACAATGATAGAGATTCTTCTGGGAGGAAAGACAGCAGAGTCTTACAACACACTGTAAGAACTAGGACTAAAATAATTGCGATAAAGAACCATTTTTTTTCTCAGAAATCCATGCAATAACCCCAGCAGCTACTTCACTAGGAAAGTAAATAGTGAGGGCTAGCTCTCGCACAGACAGACCCACTCCTAGCACGGACGTGCGGCAGAACGTTATTTATCCGTCAGGCAACCTCGCACGCCGCTGCTAACTTCACCTGGCACCCGCTCTTCCCCGTCTCGGTACGGCAAACTTGGCAAAGCCGCATCCAGCGCTACCAAACTGCGGCTTTAGAAACGTTTCAAGGGAATACAAAGAGTTATTGAGATTTTTCTTGTTAATAACTCAATCTGAAAATTCAGCTACCTTCATCCACCAACCTCATCAGAGCACAGAGGAAGCCATAAAACCTTCTTTCTCTTTAGAGATCAGAAAAAGTGTATAATAAAATTTATAGTTTGGCATTTCAGGGTCTTGCCAAAAGCTTTTGCTTTGTCCCAGCAAAAAGGCAGTAACCAGCTTTTCCCATGGTTATGATGTTCAGAACTCCTTTATCTCTCTGCAGGATGACAATATATGAGATCTTAAAGCTATCACTGGGTCTTTGCAGTCTCCTAGCTTACGCTAATCAATTTTAAAGACAGGTTTTGAAGCCACACAGATGTCTGGATCACAGGCAGCCGGCTCAAGGGAAGGGGCCAGTGAATGAACACAGAGAAAGTCACTTTTGGAGACAGCCCCTAGAATTAAACGTTACGCGTTCATGGGCACATGGGGCTCTGCAGCCGAAGGGTTGCAGATGTACCCTGCTGCGTTACACCCGCACCCACGTAAAAGAGCCTACTTGAAAGCAGCACCCAGCTCCGATTTACCCTGCAAGCTGGTTGGCAGCCTATCAGGATCCCCATCTTTCCTTACAGAAGACCCAATTATTAAGCAATTAAAGTTCACTTAATACAAAGGCTTATCATTTGGGGGACAGACCTCAGGGTCTGGAACACGTTTAGCTATTAAATATTCAGCAGTTTAGTAGCACTCAGTACAATCCCCCGGAGAAGAACCGCTTTAAATGCTTTGTTTGTTTCAAATTAAAGTCTGCAAGGTTACTTAACACCAAGACAAGACCTTTTTCACTTTCAATTCACACTAATAGCTGAAGGGCAGGAAACTAAAGTAATGAAAAAGTACGATTTCCTTCTGCTCAGTTCAGAAAACCGGAAAGAGCAAAAGCATGGGTGAGTGAATCTGGAAATACAAATATTTTAGAAACTGCTGCTTAATGCTCTCTCTTCCATGAGCTGGCTTCCAAAAAGTTGCTATTCTTTAGTTATTCTATACGCTTTTCATTTGCTCCAAGCCACAACTCTGAAAGATTGGCAGTGAGCAGCAGCACAGGGCCCCACTTATCAAATACTCAGAATAAATAGAATTATTATTAAAATTTTATACATCTTTGCAATTTTTATACTTAAGACTTGGGTAGTTATAGTTTATACAGAATAAAGTTAGACCCATTCACTACGAAGGGCCAAGCGAAGGAGAGTAAAGTGCCTGCCAAAGATGGAAACATGCTCTGGGGTTTCAAGAGCAGAGGAGGCCAGAAGAAAAGCTACCTGTGAAATAATTACAGGCCTATTTACTATGACCTGTTCCCAACAGAGAAGCATTTTAATCACTCCTGAAGCGTGCTCTCTAATACTGAAAACATTTTATCCTGCCAAGATCCTAACATCTCAAATAATACTTATCAACTGCCAGCTGGGACAGTGCTGCAAGTATGCTAGAGGAAGGGTGCCAAACCTCCAAGGGGAGACAACGGCGTGGCCTGCAGCCCCAGGCACCAGCTGCTCCCTTTCCCCTTACACCCACAGGGACGTTTTTCCTCCGCCATTGACACGGAGATAGAGTAGCACATATGATATTTTCATACTGGCATTGAACTTTCATCCAATTTGTACAGGTAAACCAAAAATACGCAGAAGAGCTGGTCAGTTTGTATGCATTTTTCCTTGACACCTAAACCATGCTGTCCATCTCCCATGGCCTCCTCCAGGGCTGAGAAGGGCCACCCTCCCCAGCGCCCAGCCAGGAACCTGCAGGGTCACCTAAAGCAGGCATCTCCACACTGATCATAATATGTATACACATATATATCACCAGCAAAGTAGGCAAGACTGCCCGAAAACAAGGCAGGATCATTTCCTCTGCTAGGCCCAGTTGGTGCACTGGCCACTCGGAGCATGATCCAACCCCACCACCGGTGCCCTCGGGCACACAGCAGCAGCGCGTGCACTGCCGGCACGGCCCGCCACGTGCCCACACACCTGCTGTCCGCCTCCCTTCTTCGCTAACTCCCTGTTCGTGCATACCCATATTTCCCCTACCAAACTCAGGCAGAAAACTGAGGCTGCAGGAGACTCTCCCATCTGTTTGTCCAGTATCCAGCACCACTTCATTCTTAGGTCTTAGACATCCTTCCTTGTCCAAACACATGTATCACAAAATAATATAAGATAATATGATACAATAACAAGTGCAATTACTTTACTCAGTAAAATCACATGAAAGCTTGACACATTTCAGATATTTGCAACGTAACAGAAGTGCTAAATGAACAGGAAGGCATCTGAGCAAGCAGAGCATCAGTGCCTGGGAACGCGTGCTGGTTGTGAGTTATGACCTCAACACGAATTCCCCTTCTCACGTCTGCGGAGATGCGTACGAGCAAGCTTAATGGAGAGTTAGCGTGAAATTATGGACAATGACAACACAGTCAAAAGGGTCAAGACTGCACCTAATCCTTGTACCCTGAACTGCTCCTGCAAGAAACAAGAGATATTAAAGAAAAAGGTATCCAGAAAGGGAGCGAGAATTTCAGAGAACCAGAGGAACACTTACCCTTGGCAACAAATTTGCTTTTTTTGCTCTACTCCGGCCTTTGCTAATACAGAAGACTAGAAAACCCCATTCTTGGTTCTTACTGCTCAGGGGGCACAGCCCAACACAGCTGTGAGATTTATCAGAGCTCTGGCACTGAGGGCCTGGCCAAAACCTCTTCTAAAACACCAGAAAGCTTCTCCAAGAGCATCGCTCTTTTGTGCTGAGGAGGGACTGGAGTGCTAGGCTACACCTAGAATCAGACTCCTGAGAGCCAGGAACTGGCCCTTTCGCTTCACTTGTAGGGCACCCTCAGCATTGCCTTCTCTAACACGACACAAGATGGAGAACACGCTGCCCTTCATTAAAGCTACCAAAGTGGTGCAATACCTACAAAACAGACACAAAACCACCCCCGAAGGTGACCAGAAAGTGCTCTAGTTGACTGGAACACAACACTTGTACCTATGACCAGGGAGAGGGTGAAGACCCTGCTTTTTGCAGAAGACAGCAGCCCTGCTCCCTGCAACGGGGCCTTAGTGAGGGAGACAGAGCACCTCCTTCAGCGCCCGCCAGCGACGATGCCAGCGCCTGCAGAAGGACCCTGGTCCTGTTTCATGATACAGAGCATTTCAGCGCCCCGCTTCCAGCGGCTGGACCGCAGGGAGAGCAAAAAATGCCTTTGAGATCAAGGCTGAGTGAGGCAGCCAGGCTTTAAGAGCGTGACTCTGCCCTGCGGCTCTGTCTCCAGGAAATAAGGACCAATGTGGAGCTGGCATTAAAGCTGCATATTGAAATTCAAGTCAGTGCTTACAAAGCACAGCGACAGGCCGGTCTGGAGAGCTCCCGCGTAACCGCGGCATAGCTGGTTACGGGTACATACAGCTCAGACATATGTACATATAAGTATATATACGCGCACACGCTGCATCCCAGTGCTTCACCATCTTCGACATGTTCATTCTTATGCAAGCAAGAGAAAATATTTCAATTTTACAGACAAGGAGTCAAGTCTAAGATGCAGGTTAAAATCCCGAGTAGTGGCAGGGGTACGGAAACAGGCACCCTGTTGGCTCCCAATAAGTGGAGGCTTGTAAGCCAGGAGCCTTCCTCAGGATTTCAGGCACTTCCAAAAATGCTACAGCACCTTATGTGCTCAAGACCACAGAGAAAGCCCAAGCAAACCAGGGATCTGAACCAGGGCCTCCCAAGCTGGTTTGCAAATACTATTTATTTCCTTTCTATGTGACCTAGTGGGGGTCTTTTTTGGGGCGCTGCAGAAACCCTGAAGTATAGTTCAGAGACAGCCAAAGAAGGAAAGGAGGTGGAGGGTCATGCCAAGTTCCCAGCTTTCATGAGAAAGGAGAAAAAACGCCTAGGAAAGGGGTTGGTTCCCCCTGCAATTCAAGTCTGGGAGCTCTGTCGAGGAGGGCCTGAAAGTGCACTTTTTGCGAGCAAAGCTAAGAACCACCTGACCACAATCAACACTTTCTTTAAAGGAGAATAAAGGATGAGTTTAAACAGATAGTTTTACTTAATATTGAATAAATGTCAAAATTACCTACTTAATATGCTTTTCTGAAGTCCTCTTCATGAGTGTCTCATTGCCTTTCGATAGCAGAGTGACTCATCCTATTTGGCACCAGGGGAATGAAAGAAACTTGGCTTTTTTCAGCCAGATTCATCCCAAACTCCAAGCCAAACAAAGCATTTGGCCTCATTTCAGAGGAATCAAACTGTGATAGCTTTTTAGCCCACACATTTGAGGGTGAAACTGTTATTTCTTCAACTTGTATTTAGCATTCAATTATCACGCTGGAAAATGCATCTTGACATTCTTGCTGTGAAGCCCATTAAACATCAGACAGTCCCCAGTGTGCCACTGGGAAACCTGAAGGGGCAGCTCCTGAGCTTCTCTATTTGCAGCCCTCTTTGGAAGCCCATTTAGCCAACCTCAGCTAACAGCATAGCTCAGTCCCGCTCCTGGAGGGAATCTCTGTACTGTGCCCACATACAACAGTCCAAACAACAAGCCACAGATTTTACAAATAACTGTAAAAGCAATAGCGACGCTTCTAAGAGCACTCTTGAATACAAGTCTAGTTTTCTGAAAATGGCCTGAGAGTTTAGGAGCCTTTATTCCACCATCCTTCACAGCCACATATGATCTAAGGTACTGCACCTGAAAGGAACCGCAGTGGGCACTAAGACTTTAAATAGCCTTCAGGATCTGGGTCTAAGGCTTCTGTTAAAAACAACCCTAAGGGAGAGTTTAGGCTCAACCAATTAAACTATCTAAGCTGCAGCTTGGAGCACGGTGATCCTATCTAGCTTTGGCAGCACCTCAGTTCCACTAGCATCCTCACTTTGAGTTTTCAATCCTGCTGAAGCGTGCTGTTAGATCACATTCCTGATAAAACATCAGGACAGCCACCAAGTTTCCCTTTGAAATGCACCAAGAGAACGGTCAGAAACCACCTTGTCCTCCAGCAACCCTGCCCCTCGTCTGGGGGCATCTACACAGAAGCTGCTGAACTCACCTCAGATGAGAGAGCAATCCTAACTCATGTACAAACATTCAGAATATCCTACGGGGGAAGGAAGGAAGGTTTCACCTTTCCCAATACAGAGGCACATCAGAAGTCTCCTCCAACACTCTAATTTTCTCCTGGAGCACAGTCCATTATAAATATTATAGCACCAATTCTTGGCAGCAGTCTAATTCCATCAAGAATGGCTAACTCAGGAAAGATGGAGCCAGAATCTGCTCTTTGATGCCTCTTACCTATCACAGGAAATAAATGAACTTCTTGTTCTGAAAAAGACTTTTCCCTAACCTGTGTTACTGATGTCAGCTCAGATTATCCAAACTGCAGGAATTTTAAAATCTAATTTACTTGTCACCTTTTACATGGATTGCTTGCCTGCTGCATTCCTCTCAGCATAACGCATGGAAACAGAACCTATATTTTCCATCCACGTATTTATGCTGCAGGAGGATTTTCATCACAAATTCAATGTCTTTATGGTCAGTTCCACTTAGTCTTTGCAGACCTTTCTGATTCAAAGCGCTGGCACAAAGCTGCTGTGCCTGAACGTCCCACGCGTGTGAGATATACACAGCACAACCTGAATTTCAATTTCAACTGAATCATTCAAATACAAACCTCAAGATTACATTTCTCTTCTTTCTACAGATCTGTCAGCAGAGCACGAGAGCACCAAATTTCTCATTCTTCAGGATCACGGTTAGAAGCCGAAGGCAAACCGCGCCTCGCCGGATCCGCACACCCAGAGCGCTCTGATCACTGGTGTCTGTTCCAGCTCCGCGCTCACTCTTTGGAGCTTTTGCTACAAGATTTCACTAAGACAGAGCCACAACTCCCAGCTTTAGAGTATTTTCTCGTTCTTTGAGAAATCTGCAAAGAACAGTAGACCCTTGGAGCAATGAAACCGTTAACGTTTATTAGCATGTTTACATCGTACTGTAGCTGCGGGAGCGTGGCTCCCTGTCATCCACAGCAGTTCAGTGACAACACACCTGGGGGGGGAAAGGAGATCCTACTCTTAGTTTTCAGCATCCGCTGACAAGCCCACATACTGCTTTACCCCTGTTACTACAGAAATCAGAGGGTGCAAATCTCATCATCTTCCCGTCAGTGCTTCTTGCCAGTACTCCTGGCCTGCAGCCAGCCACCAATCACAACGCTGAATCTGCTGCTCACGCAGGAAAACAGGCCTTTTCGTTGCTGAAGAATCTAGAGAGGGGCATATTTCAAAATCCCTAATTAAAACAATATTAAAAAAAAAAAAAAAGGAGGTTTCATCACGCGTGTGCCCTGCGCAAGGCACAAACTGCTGTCAGCAGCACCGAGGCTGCTGGACTCATTAGCCTGGTTCTCGGAGCAGGGACACTGCTCTCCCAAGCCACCGCAGGAGTAGTGGGAAGATGCCCTGCACAGATCTTTTCATGTAAGGGCTGACAAAGTATTTTTGTGAGTTGTCTTGTTTAAAATACTTGCCCCAGAATCACCTTGGGAAGACCTTTAGAGTAATTAAATTCCTTTGGCTACTCTGTGAAGTCGTTTCTCAGCCCATCACCTGCTCCCACTTGGAGCTGAAATGATCAGTTTTTACCCCATTAGGCTGCCCGGAAGATTTTTTGAGCAATGTTGAAGGAAAACACCAATTACGTCCTCCAGTAAGAGCCTTCAGGTAGAGCATGCCTTGCTCCGGAGAAAGCAGCAGCATGCAGTGGGGCTGCCTCTGAGGAAGAGGAGCAGGAGGAAGAATTGCACCTGTAGCCGCCACAGCACAAAGCTTAGCCGTGCCATGGGGCGGCAGCAGCCGAGGCCAAAACGCTGCTGAAACGTGCCGGCGCACGGGTAAGCCATCGCACAGGCCAGGCGCAGGCTGCGAGGCAGCAACGGTCACCCCGGCAAACGCAGCAAGGGTCACTGCGGTTGCACAGCTGCCGTACAACCATTTCTACCACTCAGATCTTACTCCTTGGGGCTTCCGAGTCTAGTTGTCATCTTTGAACTGCAGCTTTTAGAAATACGAAATGCCTAACATGACGTGTGCTGTGGCTTATTCTCCAACGATAGCTGCAGATGTTTCTCATGCAACAGACCAGTTCTGACATACTGAAGGTCAAACTCCTCAGAGAAAGGCAGGATAGGGTTCTGCTACCATGAATCACAGATCCTGCCTAGACAGCAGAGAAAATGTTTATGTATATCCCCTTCCCTCTCCTAATTCAGTTCAGGGACTATGTCTTGAAAAGCCAGAACATATATCAAGCCCATAGTGGAACTCACAGCACCAAGCTGCTTCTCTGCTCCCTCCTCTGCTGAGTCTCCATGGAAGATCAAATCAAGTTCAAAGTCTCACTCCTTTCTTTTAAGGCACTCAATAGCACAGGTTCATACCACCTACTAAAAAAACAGCCTCAAAACTCACAATTGTCAAATAGCACTCATCTTCAACAGACACTCATCTCATCTGTGCTGGGTGAGACTTCCTAAGGGCCTGGGACAGGCTATGGAGCAAACCCTTGCAAGAATAAAGATCGAGGTTTCTGAAGCTTCCAGCCCAAAACAAAGGTGAAAGTTACTGTTGTACCCAGTCCCGTACAAGTGCAGGAGATGTCACGTACATAGCAGGCAATGTGTAAGCACGCAAGACATAACAGGATCTTTCATTAGGACCTGAGCGCAGAAAGGATGTGGCCACACAGACCAAACACTTGGGTGGCCTAGGAGAAGATGAGGAGAGGACTACACAAGACAGTGACACACGAGTAAGAGGGGGGCACTGGACTAGAGCATGCAAAGGCAATACCTGAGAAGGGAAGGCCACTGTCTATTTTACTTACTTCTAGGTATTTTATGCTTTTAGGGCCAGCTTCAGTGGGTGTCCGTTCTCAGGACTGTTGCCTCGAGAAATCTCTGAACACCACTTACTCCATTAAAGCTAACTGCAAGTCCCCGAGGGAGGTGAAATGCCACTAGTGATTAAAGGGACACTACAAGTCAGGAAACTTTGTTTGGACAAACTTCCAGGAGTATATCAAGTCTGTGACTCTACAAACTTAGGCTACAAATGTCTTATGTCATTAAAGATTAAACCACTAGGATATTTAGTATATTCAAATCTGCAGAAGGTGAAGCAGCTCACCTCTCAACAGGTTTAACTATGCCAGGACAGGATTCACTCTCTCAAATGCTGTAACAGAGTTCAAAAGAGAAGGAAAAGAGAAAAAGCCTAAAAATTTCTTTTTTTCTAGGTAATTATCTGACATACTGCATGAAAATGTGCTTTCATTTTACCTCTTCTCATCACAGACATGGGGAAGGTTCAAAGCACATGCACCGATTACTTAGCATGCAGCCGTCCTGACGAAACGCTGCCCCGACACGACTGTATTTATCCCTGAAAATCCCTCAAAGACGGGAATTGCTCTCATTGCCCCATTAGAGATGATGGATCAAGGTCATAGGGGGATTTGCAACAGACCTAGAGGCAGAAGCAGATGAGGCCCACTGCAGGCGTCCCCCCAAGCACCCGCTCTTCCTCCTGCTCCATGGCTGCGGATACACGGCATTTCACAGCGGGATAACCCATGCACTCATGCGTTCAACATTAAATGGAACATTTAATTTACTAAAGTTCCGTTTCCCTTTTGAACTCAGAGGTCAAATCTTTAAGATCCATTAGGGCTATCATCTTTCCCCTTCAATTATAGCCCTGCGTTTTCTGACAATCCCAAGGATATACAAAACTAAAGATTATGGGAAAACAAACCTGGTATTATCTATCAGCACACAGCCCATATCAGACCTAGCACCAGATACTCCAGAGTTGAGCACATGCGAATCCAATCATTTTATCTTTTAGAGGTAGCATTATCTTTATACAATAATCAATTCCACAGTATTTACTTATTTATGGGAGAGCTACCTAAAAGTACTTTCCACACATTAGGATTCAGCCCCTGCCCTCTTTTCTAAAGCCATTAACTAGCAAAATTATTGCCCTTATCCCCAAGAAATTAGCATCTTCCTCAGGAAAGCAGCTAAAAAGAGCAAGTAATTTGGATCCACCATTTACAAATGCATCTGCTGGCCACAAGCACTGGAATCACGTGATGTATATTTTTACGAGAAAATGGGTAAAAGCGCGTCAAGGTCCAACCCTGGAACGCGGCACAACAGACGAGTTAACCGAGCGCAGCCTCCTCACGCGCCGCTGAGGAGGAGGAGGAAACGCGGAGTCAAACGCCAGCTCGAGGCAACGCAGCCTCCGCGGCGCTTCGCCGGGCCCCGGCGGCGACGCTAAGGCGCCAGGCAGCGCTGCGCACGAGCGGCCGGGGCGCCGGCTGCCGCAGAGACGAGAGGGACTTGAGAGCTCCCTGCAAAAGCAGTCAAGCGACCCAGGAGGGCGCGGAGGAACGACAGCTCCTTCGCTTCTCTCTCCCCTCCCTCGGTCCGCGAGCGCTCTCCTCGCCCCCGCCAGCGCCAACACGTGCCCACGTGCTCAAAAAGCACAGGGATTCAAGCTCACGCGCTCGACGGCGCGCTGCAGGCGCGGGAAGCTGCTCGCACAGCCCCGCGCCACGGCGCGCACGCCCTTCCCTAACGCGCTCCCCCTCCACGGGGCCGTCGCGAGCTGAAGCGAGCCCACCTGGTCCTCCGGACAAGGCAGAGGCAGCGAGGCAAAGCCCTGCCGAGTCGCTGCCTTGGAGACGAGCAACGCTTTTTGGCAACAGGATGGGAAAAAGTTCCGTAACACCAGGACTAAGGGAGGGAAAAGTATTAAGCCTGCAACAGAAGCAGCCACCTAACACCAGTTCAGGGAACGCAGCGTGACGCGGTGCCCCGCGCTTTGCTTTCGGGCGGGCGTTACCTGCGGGGGTCCCGGAGCCCCACAGCCGCCTCCTCCTGCCCCTTCCGGGGGGCGCGATGCACCCAAAGGGCAGGCCGGGCACTGGAGCAGCGCGATGGCATCCAGCCGGAGCAGCCCGCACGCCTTTCACTGCCTTACCGTCTCAGGAGATCAAACAGCACCCAAGAAAAGCCACCGGCTACTCTTGAAAATCTTGCACGCAAGAAGGTAAACCCTGCTTTAATCATGCAAAAGCTCCCCATGACTTAAGTGCTGCTGACTTTAACGGGACACTCCTTTCTATCACAGCCTGCCTTCTTGCCCGCAGCGCCAAACCTCTGTTGATAAAATGGTCTGTTCTAGCAGCGCTTTGCTCTTCTCTAAAAGAAAAAGATATAAGCAGTAATATCATCACTGGAAACCAAAGCCTGTTAAAATGCAGCATCCTGCCAGCGCTGTTCTGGTTGAATACTACAACATTGTCATGCCTTACCACAAACCCAAGATAAACCAGCAGTAGCCTTTAGCACCAATAAGTAACATGAATATTTAAAGCGTAGCATGCCTGACTTCAGGTTTGGTTTTCGTCAGACGTGCAGGAGAGGTTACATCAAACGGAACCGCCCCAGCGAGTTCCTCAGAATTACGTTTTCTGTGTGGTTACTCTCATTCCCCTCCTGGTTTAAACGTGCACAGAGGATGTTGTGCTTAACGCCAGCATTGCTCTGCTCTATGTGTCTGGGTTAGGTAAGGGTATGAGGCAGTGACACTCAGGGCAAAATAAAGAAAATCGCCCCCAGCTGCAGCTCAGGTGGCCTTGTCAGCTCAGAGGACAAGATAAAATGTATGGAAAGCGATCTTCCCTCCCTCCCAAAGTGGGGATATTAACATTTTGGAAGAAGCTGTTCAAACTCAGCCTTCTAACTTGAAAAAAAGATATTAGGTAGAAATAAATCAAACCAGACAGGAAACAGCATGACACACAGGAAAAGTGTGGTGGCATCTTTTCAGCTTTTTCAGGCAATATACAGTGCTTTTACACAAGACTATTTATCCACTGATCTCAAAGTAATTTATAAAGTGTTAATTGATTCATGAAGCTTCACAATCTTCCCCTGTAGAGAAAGTTAGAAAACATTGTTCATACCGCAGAAAAGCTGTTTGGAAATTTTTTAGTATGACAGTTGCTCATCACAAGGTTTGAGCTGCTCGGTAAGTTTTCTGGCATACGTAACCGCACTGTTACAGTACGAGCAGACGAACAACTAGATTTTTGCTAACACCCTGGAAATCCAAAGCAAACGCAAGCCCTCCACACCCCACCATCTGCATGCACTCTTAGCAGCTGCAGCATACTAGTCTTGCCAGAAATCTGCCGTCACACTTTGCAGCAGGCCTTGCTCCATAACTTCCGTTATCCGTAACCCCGATTTGGGAGCTCTTAACCTAGCGGCATCTCTTTCCCGCTGCCTTGCCATCCCTCCCCACTACCCCCGTCTCTAACCCCAAGGTTATGCACGTACTCCCCTCTTGCCTTCACAGGTCCTTCTTGCAGCTGCCTTATTTGTGAGAACAACCTGCTGACTGCTTCATTTCGGCACACCCACTTTTCTGCTTTCGAACCTGTACTATCTGGAAAAATTGTTTCATCTGGAAAAACTTGTGAGCTAATTCTCTAGCTTTTAATTTCTGAATCGGGGGGGGGAGGGCTATTCCTAAAACCACTGATGCCTTCGAGAAATTTATTAAAATATACAAAGACTGTAGTGCACAAAAATAACCCTTTGGTAGTCCACAGATCAAGGCACGAGTCCTCTAGCTGAGCTATCTTGACCAACTAGGAAACACTAGGAGGAAGTGAATCGAAAGCCCATCAAATTCCTGCAATAATTAGCAGAAAAGGAGCAGCAAGGTACAAAACCAGGAAAACAGAGTAATTTTGTCTCTCTGATATATAAAGGCCAGAATCCCCTGGAACATGATGAAAAATGGAGCTCTAAGAAGGTCTCTTGGAGCAAAGACTACGGAAGAGCTGCATTTCCTGCTTCCAGCAGGACAAGGACTGTGGAGAAGAGCCTACAGTTTCCAGACTTACAGAAGGGTTCACATCAGTCTTTTCTTACTTTACCTTTGGAAAGTAGGGTATTGCAACACCACTCGCAAGGGTGAAAGTCCCATAATCAAAATCTCCAGGTGTTACAACAGAATACCTTTTCCTTCACATGTCACTGTCTTTGAGAACATTCTTCTCCAGGCAACAGTGGTCCTTTTAGTTCCTCTTTGGTCTAATTTTAAATCATAATCTTCACAAGGGAGAAGGCTCTACTTGTACATCACACACCATCTATCTCTGTAACTGAATAAAAAGTAATATGAGCTTCACGATACTTGAAGCCTCTATCCTTCCATCAAATTGGTTTTAAATCAGACAAAAAAATTCAAAAGTCACCATGATGAAGTAAAAATACATATTTCCTTAGTCATTTCCTTAGGAAAGGAAAAAAATTGAAACACTATTCAGCACTATCAAGATAACACATTTTTCATCTCAGGAATTACTTTTCAGTACCTTTCTACATTTCACTGGAGTATGATTGAGCAGATCAGGCCATTTTACAATATCAAACTTCAAAAAAGTCTAAATTGATTCTTCTCTGAAATAAAAAGCTAGAATATTTAGACAATTCTATTGCAGACTATTTCTTCTTCTCAATGGTACCTTGCAGGATATAGAAATAAATACCAAGAATTAACCAAGAATATAGTTATTTAAGGTCAAAGTTCTATTCTCCAATTACTAGAAGGTTACTATTTTCTTTTTTGGTAGTGATTTGGACATGAGGGCGCTAATCACCTTCCTTCATCCCACAGAAAACGGGTAACCTTTCTGAAACTTTGCTAGGAGTATTTGCTACACAGCTTCTAAGGTCAGTCCTATCCCACTCCTAAAGGCTGTCCCACACTGTCACCACCCACGAATGATCCCAGGCAAGGAGCACCTCCTCCTGCAGGCGCTACCAGAGGGCACCCGTGCACGCTGACGTGGGGCAACTACAAATCCGACAGGAGCGTGCAAACAAACCGCGTCTCGTTATGTCCCCGGTAACGCCTCGTGACTGTTGGGGATACGAAGCATGGTTGGTATTTGCAGCTCCTGAAGACGACAGGGCTTGATTTTAATTATGCAGTACATCACAGAAGTGCCCAGCAAGAAGATTCTACCTACCTCCAGCTTGCATCTTCCTAATGCCTGAAACCCTATAACCACCAGGACAGTCGCAGAATTCTGCCATGTGAGTTAAAATAGTTTAAGAGGCAGCAAATCATGCACCGAAGAATTTGCAAGAGCATGTTAAAATTATGACATCTATTATTTCAAAAACAAATACCGAACACTAGAGCAGTTTTGTTACTGTAGTTATCATTCCAGTATTTTGTGAGGGAAGTCACTAAAACCAGTTTTACAACTCCATCTGTACCAATAACACATCCATGTATCACATAGCTCCAAATTATCACCAGAGCTTACCAGCAAAGGTTGGTTTGTTTGTTCTACCCCTTTTTTCACCTTTCTCACAAAACTTTGTATTTAAATCAGCATTTCTTGGGAAGTAAACAGAGAATATATTATTCAAATTCTGAAGTGATTCATATTCTGAGCTTAACATGAGAGCAATGCTGTAGAAATCTGTATGACTACTCACAGGTAATAGAGTTTCTGCCATCCTTATATGCACTGAACATAATTTTATTCCATAGGCAATGCTACTGAAGTCACTGCCGAGAGGATTAATACTTAACAGAAACGAAGGCGGGAGCACATCTAGAGAAACGCAGTAAATGCTAGGTTTGCTGTTCTAGAGAGAATTGATTTATTTTCAGTAAGCCAATAAAAACTATCCTCAGTAGTGGAAGTTGTTCAGCATTAGGTGTTGGAATAAAAAAAAGATCTATGCATTTGCTTTAAAGTAGTACTAGTTATTTTATTCCTCAGAGACTATTTGTGAAATGAAAACTTATATACCAAATGCTCTGGGGGCATTTTTTTGCAGCCACTGATCAAGGCAGGACTAAGGGCTCACCACCAAGGCATGAAATCTGTACTTCCACTAGACTGCCTTCTCCATCATCATCCTCTGATAGCCTGGCACACGTTCCTGCGACATGTTTCTTGGACTTCAAAATACATTAACAGAGATTACCATCCACTTGATTAAGATTTAGTCCACCTTCTTGAACAAATCTTGCTCTGATTCCATTACAAAACAACGATGAATCCACTGTTTTGGCTTCATATGTTTAAGCGCAACCAAAATTACTGCAAACCAGTGCAGAGACTAGTTTTACACACTCACTATTTTATCCTCAGCATTGTATTTAATCCACTTTTTTGTTTTCTCCTTAAAAGCAGTGAGAATTACTTTATCAATCCCTACTGTGCTGAAGCAGAAGGCTTTTTTTTTTTTTTTTTTTTTTTTAAGCAGTAGGACAGTTACATTACTATCACTTGCCAGCCCGACCCAGAGACCATCCCAGCGGGACGCGTGCCCCTCCACACTGGTGGGCATGGACGCAGGAGCACAGCCACCACGGTACGCGTCAGCTCTCTGCGCCTGTCCCCTTAGCAGCCGAAACTTGCACATAGTGAAATTTGAGCAGAAGTCTCGGAAGGGGGCTTTGCGTGCAGTCCCCCCGCTTTCACGCACATGTGCCACACACAGAGCACGTGTTAGTGTGCTTACCTCGTAGGGCTCACCAGTGTACTTACTTCTCAAACCAAGCACAGGTCACTGACTCACTGAATGGTTGAGGTTGGAAGGGACCTCTAGAGATCATCTATCCAACCCCCTTGCTCAAGCAGGGTCACCTAGAGCACGTTGCACAGAATCCCATCTAGGTGGGTTTTGAGTATCTCCAGAGCAGGAGACTCCACAAAATATAGATATTATGTTAGAAAGAGTGTGAATGAAATCAGCCTAGAAACCACGCTATTAATAACCACAGAGAACTGGGAAATCATAGAATTGGTAAGGTTGGAAGGGACCTCTGGAGATCATCTAGTCCAGCCCTCAAACAAGTGGCCCATATAGGGATTGAACCCATGACTTTGGCATTATTAGCACCATGCTCTAAGCAACTGAGCTAAACCTAACCCCTTAAATAGCTAATTCACCTAAAAACAGGCTCCCTGGCACCTCGGTAACCTGACCATTTCCGAGAAGTTACAAAAGTTCTCGCTTAGGATCCTCCAATTCTAATTGTAATTAGTTCCAAGAAAGAAAAATTTCACATGTAAGCATATCCACTTCATTGGGATTTCTTCTATGGGACTCAATAGCTACTAACTGCAGTCTAAAGGGTTTTGTCACACTAAGACTATGAAAATAAAAGTTCTAAACTACGCAGTGCCCAACAGCACGTGGTTCAGGATTGTTGCCATCAGTGTTATTTTACCTAGGACTAGCAGAAGAATGCTCGGCACACTTTCTGACAGTTTCCACGTTGGGTTTTCTTTGGTTGGTTTGTTTTTCAAGTTCTACACTGGAATTATCAGTTTTGAGGAAAATCAGACCCATGTTTTAGACTAATGTACCGCCCTGCCAACGAGCCACAAATAATATAATCATTCCATCCCTAGTGCCAAACAATTTTATAAAGCATTTAAGAAGTGTTAATAGTTTCTATAAGCAACCTTGCTCCTATATTTATTAAAGAGGAATATTCAGGCTTGTATACTCATTGCAGAAAACATCTGAGCTCCAAAGGCTAAGAATACCAAGCTTGTCTCTAGGAGAAGATCATTTTGAAAATCCTGGACACCACAGAACAAGCAAAGAAGTCACTACAAGCCTTTTCACAAGCTGATGGATGAAAGAAGAAGAATTTAAACTAGAACAATATGGCTATGAACTGGAAGTTAAACTGGTTCTTCTAAGGAAATACACTGATAACTGAGTCTAACATTCAGTATATATCCGGCTGAGGACCAAGTGCTTACTCTGCCTCAAAATTTTAACAGATGTATCAAGTCCTAAATTTATGAAGATGTAAATTTGCCTGAACATGAGATACTAAATTTCAAAAGTTCACAGTATCCAAGGGCTAATGGCTACTTCAACACAAGGATCCTTTTTTGTGCTGGCATACAGCAGTATGTACACATCCATACCTTTCTGCTTCAGCGGCAGCATCTGCTTAGTCTCAGTAAGTGATAATTTACTGCCTATGCATTAGGCAAAATAAAATAGTATATCCCCAAAATTAAAGAGAAGTCATTTCATTAAGATGTTTATTAAGAAGATTAGGAAAAGTCTATTGACATACTCTTAAAATCATCACTGAACTGTGAATAACCTGTTAAAATACTACTAGGAATATAATTTCCAAACAGATTTTACAGACTAATTTAAAGACTAATTATATTTAGGAATTATATGAACAGTGAGTGCTGAGATTAATTAACTTCTTCCCTAAGAACTGGGAGTACTTCCAGATTTTGGAAGAAAGATGACTAAACTTCCATGGAAAACGCAGCCTAAGTCCTACCTCGATAAATGATATCAGAGCTACCTTCTCAGAAGGTAAGTTTAAGCACAGAAATAAATCCAAGTCACAGCTGTCTCACATCACTGTTCAGTAGCTCCAAATTAACATCGACGCAGCTAAGTAGAGACAGTTGTGATGAGAAGAACATCTTGAAACAGCCAGGAGTAGAGCTCCCCTCCATCGACCCCATGAGAGCCTCTGACGAGCACAGCTGATACTCCCCGAAGGCGAGACGGAGAAGTAGCAGGGAATGGAAAGAGCCAGAAGAGTACTAGGAATTAAAAACCACAGAGAAATTAAGCGTACCTCACCGTGCAGCTATCCATGCAACATGAGCTACGCAGGCAGAACTGAAGCGCCCGTTCACACAACGCTACACGTTGCCACGGAGCAGAAAGCACGCAACGCGCCTAGCAGTAGGCTACCCATATACGTCAGAGAGATCCTAATGCCCATGCGCAATTTTGTAATACAATACTGTGCTTTAACGAAAGGAAACGAACAAAAAGGAAGAGGAATGGACTTTTCAGTGCCTAATCAAGGTACAACAGTACCATTTACAAGCCAACGCACAAAAAGCAATCTATTATATTGCCTGTAATGCTTCTGCTGATTTAAATGTCAGTCACAGTATTCAACTCATTTATATTTAAGTGTATTATTTTGCTCACTCATTAGGAAAATATTTGCATGGGCTGCTTTACGCTTGTGGTTATTAGATTTAATAACTGTATCTCAGATAGCATCAGTGAATGGCTACAGAATTTCTCTCAGGGGTAAAGAGACGAAAGGCAGCAGACTACGTAGTGATGCACATGGAAGAAGCAAGACAGACAAAACCTATAGTTATATTTTTAAGACTAACCAGAAGATATATATATGTGTGTAATTAGTCTGAAATGCCATAGCGTGGGTAGCAGACACTAACACACAGTGCAAGGTTGTCTATCGAGCTACAAAACAAATGTTATACAACAGGACTGCTGAAAATCAGGCTTTTAATATACGGCTACCAGCTTAAATAGAGTAAAATTCTGGATACGAAGCTAAACAAAATACATCTCGTTTTGATTTGGAAGGGGAAATAAGATACTTAAGTCCCTCAAGCTAGCTGTCAGAATATGTAGTTACTTGGTTAGATAGATCAAAATTAGAATCAGTGATATTTTTCCAAATTTAACTTTTGAAGTTCAGATAAGCTGGATGAATCTGAGTTTTTTTCCCACATCCTATTTATATTTTCTTTTTTTGGATAGAGTTTGAATGAAAATTTCTTTACATCTCAGTTCTTCCCAGTACACTCTGCCACCAGTACACCATAGTGCCTAGCATTAGTCACCAACTGAAGTACTAACAACAGGAAACTCCATATAATGAGATTTCTGATTTGCTTTCAAGATACACCAAACAGTACTAGGGTACAAGTATTTGCACAATATGAATGATGTAGTGCAGATATATGCATACCTTATGCTCAATCATCTAGAGAACAGCATGACCGAGATGAGATGCACAGCCAACATTTAGGTGCACATGAATATTATCGCATCTCAAGAAGGAATCCTCTCTACTGATCCGAAACTGGCATCTTTGAAAGACTCGGCCACTGTTGACTTAACTCAACTAGTCATTTTGGTTGTTTTTGAAGTCATATTGATATATGCTCTGTCTTAAAATCATAGCATCACAGAATCAATGAAGTTGGAAGGGACCTCTGGAGATCATCTAGTCCAACCTCCCTGCTCAGCAGGGTCACCAGCACGGTCACCTACAGCATGGTAGACAGGGTTGCATCCAGGCAGGCCTTGAAGATCTCCAGAGAAGGAGACTCCACCACCTCTCTGCGCAACCTGTGCCAGTGCTCCGTCACTCTCACAGGGAAGAAATTCCCCCTCGCGGTCAGGCAGAACTTCCTGTGCTTCAATTTCTGCCCATTGCCTCTTGTCCTGTCACATGGGACAACTGAAAAGAGTTTGTCCCCATCCCCTTGACACCCTCCCTTCAGGTACTTGTACACATTGATCAGATCCCCCCTCAGTCTTCTCGTCCCCAGGCTGAAGAGGCCCAGCTCTCGCAGCCGTTCCTCATAGGGCAGGTGCTCCAGCCCTCTGATCATCTTTGAAGCCCTATGCTGGACTCTCTCCAGTAGCTCCATGTCTCTCTTGTCCTGGGGAGCCCAGAACTGGACACAGTACTCGAGATGAGGCCTCCCCAGGGCTGAGGAGAGGGGCAGGATCACCTCCCTTGATGTGCTGGTAATGATCTGCCTAATGCACCCCACGATACCACTGGCGTTCTTGGCCACAAGGGCACATTGCTGGCTCATGCTCAACCTGTCATCCACCAGCACTCCCAGGTCCTTCTCTGCAGAGCTGCTCTCCAGTAGGTCAGCCCCCAGCTTGTTCTGGTGCCTAGGGTTATTTTTCCCTAGGTGCAGGACTCAGCACTTGCCCTTGTTGAACCTCAGCAGGTTCCTCTCCGCCCAGCTCTCCAGCCTGTCCAGGTCTCTCTGAATGGCAGCACAGCCCTCAGGTGTGTCAGCCCCTCCTCCCAGCTTGGGATCATCAGCAAACTTGCTGAGGAGGCACTCCGTTCCCTCATCCCGGTCACTGATGAATAAGTTGAACAGGATGGGACCCAGTCCTGAGCCCTGGGGGACACCACTAGCCACAGGCCTCTAACTAGACTCCACACCACTGATGACGACCCTGAGCTCTGCCTTTCAGCCAGTTCTCAATCCACCTCACTGTCCACTCGTCCAACCCACACTTCCTGAGCTTCTCTAGGAGGATGTTCTGGGAGACAGTGTCAAAAGCCTTGCTGAAGTCAAGGTAAACAACGTCCACTGCTCTGCCCTCATCTACCCAGCCAGGCATTCCATCAGAGAAGGCTATCAGATTGGTTAAGCAGGATTTCCCCTTGGTGAATCCATGCTGGCTACTCCTGATCACCTTCTTATCCTCGATATGTCTGGAGATGACATCCAGAACGAGCTGTTCCATCACCTTCCCAGGGATGGAGGTGAGGCTGACTGGCCTATAGTTGCCTGGGTCCTCCTTCTTTCTCTTTTTGAAGACTGGAGTGACATTGGCTTTCTTCCAGTCCTCAGGCACCTCTCCAGTTCTCCAGGACTTTTCCAAGATGATGGAGAGTGGCCCGGCAACACCATCCACCAGCTCCCTCAATACCCATGGGTGCATCCCATCCGAGCCCATGGATTTATGGATGTCTAGCCTGCCCAGAAGGTCTCTAATCCTATCCTCCTCAACCAAAGCAAAGTCTTCCCTTCTCCAGACTTTCTCCCTCACGTCCAGGCTCTGGGATTCTTGAGGGCTGCCCTTAGCAGTGAAGACTGAAGCAAAGAAGGCATTCAGTAATTCTGCCTTCTCCGTATCCCTTGTCACCAGGGCCCCTGCCCCATTCAGTAGCGGGCCCACATTCTCCCTAGTCCTCCTCTTGCTGCTGATGTATTTGAAGAAGCCCTTCCTGTTGTCCTTGACATCCCTTGCCAGACTCAATTTCAACTGGGCCTTAGCCTGTCTTGCAGCATTTCTACATACTCTGACTGCATTCCTATAATTCTCCCAAGTAGCCTGTCACCTCTTCCACATTCTGTGTATTTTCTTCTTCTGTCTGAATTTGGCCAAGAGCTCCTTGCTCACCCATGCAGGATCTGTTCAGATCTGTTTGACAGGCATCAACATAGAAACAGATGCATTTATGGGAACGCTCCAAGTTTTCAATCCATTCAGGAAAATTCTAGATGATCCATTCATGTGCTCTCAGTGAGCACACAGGTCCCAAGATGGCAAAACCTTGGCTTTCTCTATAGAGAAGCCAAAACCAGAGTAACAGCATGATACTTTTCACCATACACTGCAGAACTCAAACTGCATACAAAGTGACAAACCCAGTAAATTAAAAGGCAAATCTAAGGCTAAGATAAAAACTTCTAGGGTTTATGTTGACTCATACACAATTGCCTTTATTGGCAGTAAGGCTCTATTGTGCTGGAAGCTATCCAACCAGAAATGAAGGGACAGACCCTGCTGCTATGCAAGGTGGTTGTGAGAACCACATCAGTGCAACAAAAAGCCGGCTTGAAAATTAATGCAGAATCAAGCTTTAAAGAACCTAGGAGCATCCAAATGTGACTGGGTATAAGAAGTGCTTGTATGTGCGTGTACATATCCTTCAGTTTAATGAGTACGATATATATTTTGTCAGCTATCTAGGTCTGCTCCTCATCATAGCTTCATAAATAAATAGATTTCTTACAGCTTCAGTGAATCATGAAGAATAAAACTGAAGGATGAGAGAGTACTGCTTCATAAAACTATTCTTTATAAAAAGTGTTGTGTAAAAATACAGAAGAGATTAAAAGTATCCAAAAGCTGGGAATTCACAAGCTAGCAAAACTAGAAAGAGAAAACAAGAGGGGAACCTAAAACAGGGAGGGAAAGCATTTTTCTGCTGATCGGTCTGCGCATAACAGGGCAAGGGAATTTTCAACGCGGGTGACTAAAAGCAAGGGTGGCCATAGAGAGATTAAAGGTAGGAGAGAAATTTGGATTGTGCTAGTAGGTCCACAAAATATAGGAAGTGTACTACATTTTGAAAAGTTTTGGAGGAACAAGCACCAAAATCTGGAAGTACAGATCAGAAAGAAGGTGAAAGATGGTCTTTAAATGCTGCTCACAGTGGTAGAGCAGATGACAGTAGCCGGAGGGCTGGGCAACATGCCGGTACATCAAACAGTAAGAACAGGAGTTTGGTCTCTTCAGAGCAATTCAACGCTAGTCCAGCAGGTAAAACAGATCTTTTCTACTATGGGTCTCACAGGTTTGTATCTCTACAATAAGGACACTACCATACATAAAACTATTCTATTTGGCCACCCGACCCAACCACCTGCTCTCTGACCCAGAGCCTATGACTTGATTGACAAGTCCTAAAAAAAAATCTGGCAAGGTTTTTCCCAGCACAGGCAGCCAGCCAGGGCCCTGGCAGCACAGCACCACGGCTCGCACCGTGCAGGATGTGCTCAGCTACAGGGTCCCTCTCAGAACAAATTTCAAAGTCAAAGCAATCCACATGAGAAAGACTTCTTTCTGTGCTGGGTAACAGAAATTGATTTTGCAGCCAGCTAAATAAGCTGTATTCTGAAAGTTTGAATTGCACGGCTGTATTTTTCACCAAAAGGGTACGTATTCAACACTTAGGGCTATTTTAAAGTCTACATTAGCATTAAGACAGATCTTATTTACTTTTTTAACACAGAAGCAACCTTTCTTGTGATATCTTTTTGTCAAATCTATTGAAGTGATATTTGCATCATAAAACACGAAGTGTTGATAACATCTTCTGATCACCTACTAAAATGCGAAGAACATGTAGCAGACGATTGTAAAACTCACCACTTAGAGGTATTACAGATGGTTATTAGCATCTGGTTAATCTGCAAGACTCAAATAGTCTAACAGCTGATTAACTGTTCATTTTAAGAAGTGTTAACTATTCATTAACCCTTTACAAACTTTTTATACACAGAGCCTTAACGTACTGTGTTGGCAGCTCCCCCCTTCCCAAGGGGTTCATAACATGAGACAACTATCAGGATCCTGAGCTGCTCATGCTGTTCAGGGATGCTTCTGGAGTAGAGAAACCAAGCTAAATGGACTCTATCTGCTAGACCACAGCATTTCCAAAGCATCTGTTTTATCTGATTTGATGTACAAAGGTAATTACTTAGACATCTGTTTCACCTTCACTGTCATCTGCCAATATTCTGGATTTTTCAGCTCTCAAACAAGAATAGCAGCAATGAAGGCCTAGTTCCCAGCTAGGCTCGTGTCCCCTGTACTTCTGTTTGCATCCCGAGAACCAAGTCATGGAGCGACGCCCAAAGATAAATGGTAAGAGATAGAGTTAAAGTGTCCCAATGGACAATTTACATTTAACAGTGATGATTCTGGGGTTCTCTCACCGATATAGCAGGAATTCACTTCGCATCTTCCATTAAATGTTACTACTAAGATCCCACTCTTCAGCTCCACGTATTTGCCCCCGAGGAGTTTAAAGCTGGTCTCACCAGCACTTAAGCTGCCTTATAACAGTTCTCTCAGACCCTGGCAGCATTACAAAGGTTACATGGATGAACAGTTTCTTCCAAAGTGTTAAACACCAAAAAGACTTCTTTCCTGTGCCCTGCCTGCTTCCCTTTGCATCAGAGCTTTTCTTCAAACACATGGTGATCGCCAGCAATACCAAGTGAACTCTTCACTCTACGGTCATGCGAACGCACCACTGCGTTCCACCTTTTCGTCTCATGTTGGGGAGGAGAGACCCGCAATCAAACAGGCTTGGACACGTCTGCACCCACCACGCTGGCGGGTTGGACTTGCTTGGACAGAACAGCGGGGCAGCATGCGTCACCCTTGCCCCAGCAGCCCCACGCAAAGGGCTGGGCTCGGCTTGCAGCAACATCGCCGTTAACCCCGGCCTTCAAGCTCTGCTATGAAACACTCTCAGATGCAACAAGTCTAATTTTCCAAAATCACAGATTATCAAAAGTTATCTGCTAGCAAATTGTCTGGCTAGGACAAGAAAAAACAAGAAAAGGAAAGAAACAACCCTGTGCTTCATACAATAATATTTAAATTCAGATTCCAACAAAAACAGCAATACGATCAAATAATCTGGTTGACAGATATAGCTGTATTCCACCCAGTCAGAGATAGGCAACCACAGGAAACCCAGCCAGCATTTTGTTAAGATGGTCTATATTATCAGAGAAGTTGTTTTGAAAAGGCATTTCTACTCTGGCAAAGATTTCGTTGGAAGAGACCTTCCTGCTGGGGGCTCTGACCTAGGATGTAGGACAGCCCAGTTCTCATCCATGAGTTGTTATTCTGTCCTAACTGCAAAAATCAGGGAAAATTTGGTAAAATCTGCTCCTCACATACCGAAAGCTGAAAGCCAAGAAGAGCTAGGAAGGGAGGCAGAACTTTGTTATCTGCTCCAGTGCTGTAATATTTTCTTTTAGCCCAAGATGGACTCTTTCATTTTGCTTGTCCCTCTTCTTAAATGAGCTCTCCAAAGAGCCATTCTTAAGTCTACTGCACTGGGGAGTTAATCCTGGGAACGTTAAGTCCTGGGGCTGCAACATACACAAAAATATATAAGTGCACACACGTTCATATGTGTGTAGATTGATTATACACAGATGTGCGTGCATGCACATACACACACTTGGTATCATCCAGCGCTGAAATTCAGACCATTTTTCCCAGGTCTGGGACCATGTGGGGCCATTAAGAGGCCACAAACAGGCCTGGACCCCACCGCGAGATCGTGGCAGCGCACCCCATCCGCTCTGGTCAGAAGCGAGAAAAGATGAGAGGGCTTTAAAGGCAAAGCGAACAGCTTGCTTTTGGAAGTGGAAACCATGGGGAGACCACACAGAGGAGCTTTGCTGTGATCAGAGAAACAGGCTACGAAAATTTAGGCAACTCCACTGTGAAGTGGAGAGTCAAGGATGACTGCCCTTGTGAAGGTCCTGGGAGAAGAAGGTAGCAACAGTGGGGATTTGGAGGACGCAGCAGGGAGGAAGAGAGTTTGGAGTGCAACATGATGAAGAGAAGGCAAGGAGTCAGATCCTTACCCTAAAGATAAAGGGACACAGTCCGTCATTTAGCCAAGACGACAGGAGCCCCAAGAAGAGAGAGGGATTGCACAGAAGCCAGTACAGCCCAAAATGCCCCAAGAGGAGGACTGCCGGCCTGGCCAGAGGAAGAGCCAGAGCGCAGCTGCTGAGCAAAGGGCAGAAAGAGCCAGGAACAGAGAGATGAACACCATATCAGGAAAAAAGAAAAAAATAGGAAAGAGAAGAAAAATCAGACAAGCACATTTTGAGCCTGTGCTGGCAAATGTTTTTGACTATTCTGCAACACTATATTATATAGATTTCATCATGCTACCAATTTTCTCCGATATTGTCATCATCTGCAGTTTGATGATAACACGCCAAGTAATATTCGTATCAATACTCCTTCCGCAGTGCAATTTCCAGGGCTCCCAGTCTGTGACATTAACATGAGGGTACAGAAAGTCACCAGAACAATGCAAAACTTTCCTCTTGCATTTGTATATGCTTACTCTACTTCATTCTCAGTAATGAATACAGAAATAAGAGGAGGAGCTTCCCTCTAAATAAACATACACCTAAGCCAAGTAGGTTCATGCAGCTGGAGCATAAGGACTGCTATTCTCTGAGTACTTTTTCTCCAACGCTAGCACAGCTTTCACACGCATGTAGGATGGATATCGGTCATGATTCAATTGTCAAATGTGGTACTTGACACTGTCTAGCAATAGTCACTGTGTATTTTAACTAGTATGCATACAATAACTGACACTGAAAAGAACAGCAAGATTTATTATTTATCCCCAAAGGATAAGTACCGACCACGGGTTTGTGGTTTTGTTGGCTGGTCTGTTTTAACCTGGGAGTGCAAGTCATACGAGGTCCACTGAAACATGAAATTGTTATGTGACTAACCACAAGTATTTCTGGGTCATCAGGAAAATCCTAGTCTCTCCCTCCACTCCTCCAGTGTGCCTTATCAGAGATGTAAGGACCTGTTTTATTCATCCACTGTTGATTAATCTCTATGCTTGGGAGAGAAAAGAAGTTTAAAAGCTATTACTCATATCTACAAAGAATTTATTTGGATGGAAAACGTCACCTGCCCCAGGAACAGCAAACGCTGCTGTGATGCACCGCGGAGCGGACGGGGGCAGCACCCAGGCTGCCGGCCCCTCCGGACTTGTTCTCTTGCTGCTCCAGCACTATATAGCACAAATGGTGCATCCCGTCCTATCTGATTTGTACGCATCACCTCACCACATAAAGTCTTTCCGAAGTTTTGGAAAGAAATTAGAAGAGCTTCTTTGTTTCAAGTAAGATTTAGGACCTAAACCAGGAGACAAAGGGAGAGGCACCACAGCTGAAAAACAAAGAAGTCTGATCTAGAATTCAAATTCAGCCTTCTTTTCATTTTCCTCCAATCTCCACATGTGCACACCTGAATTGAAAATTAACGTCTGAAATATTAATAATCAATTCCCTCTTTAGAAGGCTGATTCAGCTTAGCATACAATGGTAGTTCATTAAACTGCACTAGAATCTTTCTTCTAAACATCACTACAACATTTGAAGGTTTTGCTTTTTGTTTTGAACCAACTGGGGATTTATACAAGAAGTTATGATTAAAATCACTGGAAACTGAAAAAACTGCTGAACAGTCACATAACTAAGCATGCATTTCAGGATTACATATGTTTACGTTAAGGGCTATCTTATCCAAAAATAAAAAAATAAGTTTAAAAAGCTGTTATCTTACAGAGAAATTACTTTTAGTTGCCATCAGGAATATTTGACCATTGCATTCAATTAACATTTCCTGAAAAGCCCTGAGTACACTAAGTAATAGAGAATGGGCCGAAGGGAAATGCAGCGACAGTAATTCTGATAACAGACTTCTGCATGTGCCATGGCTCATTGACAGTAACGCGTCACAGAGCCACAAAAGGTCCAGAATTTGTTTAGTTGAATTTTGGCACTCAAAATTCACTTTTCTCTTCTTTCACAGGTAGGAAATTTGCTATTTACTTGCTTTAGAATTAAACATACTGATCTGCTCCACAGGCCAGCTCATACGATCTCATATTGTCTATGCCTGAAAAGCGACTGTGCTATGGAAGAAGCTCTTTGGAGTTTTAATATTGTGCAATTCTGTTTTGTTTTATTAGGGTGGAAAAAACAGAACTTAAGTATAAGTCTTATTCCATTTGCAACACCAAAAGATTGCACCCTCAAACTGTGATGCATTTCACCTGTTCACAAATCAGGTGGCAATGTTTTTTTAACATTTCTCTTTGACAGTAAATTAAAATGCAGCTTTCATCTTTTATTTTAGTCTTTCACTCAAGCAAACCATTATAAGCTTTGGATGCATAATTCCTTTACACAGTGAATACACCGTTGATTGCAACATCTTCCCCCTTCTCAAACTATTCTTGGTGGAGGCAGCAGGGGGGATTCTCCACAAGGCAATAAGGAGACCAAATTTTCAGAGATATCAAAAATCCTTGTTTTAGGCAACATTAAAGTATTAGCTCTAAATAATACTTGCTCTGCTACACTTACTACGATTATTTTATAATAGTGAACAAAAACAATTCCGTAATAAAAATTCTGAAAATTTCAAAAATGACATTCTTCCTTTCTTTTGTATTCCACGGTCAAGATTTTATTCAGACTATCACACAACTTCAATACTGAAGATGCTCATCTGGAGTCACACTGATGTGCCTGCAAGACTACTCGGAGACGTACATTGGACATCTGAGTGTCCGTGATAAGAACTCGGTTAGGACACATGTGGTCCTAATGCACTGCTCAGTCACCTCTGCCACCAGCATAACCTGCCACTTGAAGAAACATCCACTGGACTACTAATAAAAAAAATCCCTGGTTCAAATAAAAATCAATCAGTCCCTACCCAATTAATTTCAGAACAGTATAAAATCTTCCACTCCGTGGATTTACATGTTCTTGTGCATTTTCTAACCAAACCAGTACTGTGCATCTTGCTTGTCTTAATCTGTTCAGGGCCACTCAAAGCATTCATTAATTTTGAAATTCAGCCATGCAAAAACAAAAACCCACTCCTGTAAGAAAGCTGAACTGGAAAAACTGAGGGCTTCTCCCTATATCCTCCATACACAGCAGTTCCCAAATTTACGTTTAATCAGCTGCTCATTAAAAGGCACTGACTATAAAAGTCAGGAACAGTATTTCATACAGTATCTTATATTTGTTCCTGGAAGACTGGTTCAAGGACTCATCAAACCATCAATTCATCCAAATCTGCTTTATCTGAATGAGAGAAAATGGCACTAACTGCTGCTTAATAAGTATAGCATTAGCATCCACTCTGCTCTGCCTGACTGCACTTGGCCAGTGCCCAGAGGTTAAGTGAGACTTATGCTCACCAGGCACAAAAGCCCTGGAGATAAGAGTATGCATTTCCATGAACTCAAGTCAACTCCTCTTTGCACATTAGCCTAGAGCTCTGCCTCTGCAGCTCCATGCGTCCTCTTCACCGTGCATCATGCAACCCACCTTACTCTCTCCACTTCTGCCACAAGACCCTGGGGAGAGGTGGCGATGGGCTGGACTCTCACCAGCAACTTCCTGGGGAGCCAGAGAGCTCATCATCTTCAGCGCAGTCCTCAGTAAACTCTGTTCTTTTCTACTACATGTCATTCCTTCCAGTCCAAATTCTGAGTTTCTTCTCTGAACTCTCTGTAACTTCGTAACAACTTTAAAAAGCTTGAATAATGAATGTGGGATTCCCAGCAGCAGTCCCAGTTCTGTAGTGCCATGCACAGCCACCCCTCCGCCCCCGCGCACTGCTCCTCTGCTCACCTGCAGCGTCCACATCAACTCTGAAACCCCCTGCGCAATCCTGACTGGCAACAAAGAGTCAAATTCAATCCCGAGGAGTCCAATTCCAGCAGTTTTTTTTTCCCTCATTACCTGTCCGTTCAATGTCTTATGTTGCTGTGGAAAATTTCCTTTTATGAAAAACAACTTTTCTTACTCAAAGCGATCAGTTTGCCTGCTGAGTTCTCCCAAACAGAAGATTCTCTCAATTTAAGTTACCTTATGGTGCTGATTTTTTCCGTTTGTAGTTAATATTCCCAGAAGTCTGTATTCTACTACGATATATAAGTATTTACAACCCTTCAGAGTCTTATGTCCTCCTTTGCTGCTATTCTGCTATCAAATTGATGTCTAGAACAGCCACAGCTCTGGACCAGTCTCCCTCTTGGTCAAGTGGCACCCTATGTCCTGATTCCTGTTTATAAACTTAATCTTCACCAAATAACAAAGGGCCAAAAGTCACTTTCTAACCACAAAACGTAGGGGAGTTTCAGCAGTACCAAGCATTAGTGACCATGGCAACCACAAAGCAATGGCTTGCCTTTTTTCTTCTTTTCTTTAAGAGAGCAATCAATACTACTGCTTCAAAGGAAAATCTGGGGCAGTCTCATATTGGCCTAGAAGAAGCGTCTAAGAGTAGAATAATTTTTTCATACTAAGTAAGATTAGAAATAGTTGTTATATAAAAAGGATGAGCTGTTAGCCACTAATGAAAAAATAAATATAAAAAAAGATCACATTAAACTCAAACTTGCATGCACGTTTAAACCTGGCAGTGTCTACCAAAGGAAGGCATTCCTTATCCACCTATTACATCTGCAAGTAACAGGACCCCATTCGTTCTCACAAAAAGAATTATTTTTTTTATTTTTTTTTTTTTAGCTGACGTGACACGCAAACGCTGCACCAGCATGCCGGCGTCTGACATCTCCGTGGGCTTTGCCACTCTTTGGGCGCTCTCGCCACTCTAGACCATTCCTCCCCGTCTCCCAGCGCTTTGCCTTTTTGCTATCCAGCCACACAAGCTGCCTCTTTCCACCAGGAAGCTCCCAGTGGCTGCGAGGACTCAGCACTGAGCCTGGATCCTGCAAAGCCCCCTCCCACCATTACGCAAGCACAGAAGAGATGTTCTCACAACACATTTTTAACCTACTTCTCTAAACATATCCAGTGCTTGTCAGGCCGTACTTGGTCAGGCTCCGAAGCTGAAAGGTTAAGTTTTTGCCAATTTGTTTGTTTTATGCTCTTCTCCTGAAAAGTTCACCAGGAGGGAAGAAAATCCCCTTGCATTCTGCTCTTCTTCAGCATCATCCAAGCAAGGCTCCAGCCCGTTCACCATGACAGAACCACAGATGGCTAATCAGATCTTACTCCCAACAGCAGGGCTTAAATATAATTCTACCGTCCCTGCAAGAGCCCTAGTAAGCAGCACATGTGGCCATGCCACCACGCTTAATAGTGCATGCATGGGCGTACCTGAAAGAGGTCCCTCTTTCTTAGTCTTGCACTTTTAATATATGTGGAAAGGATCGAACACTTATTTTTATCCCCGAAGTTCAAAGATACAGCTCCCAACACCGCGAAAGAACATGGTTGTTTAGTCAGAAAGTATCATTTTTACTTAACAACTTAATCATAGAGGAAAATCGCAGTTTAAAAATATAGCTCTAAGAACGCATCCGTATAAAAGCTTTCTCTGTTGACAAAGTACCTTGTGGTTTGGAGCATGAAAAATGCACTCCGTGAACAAGTTTCTACCTTTGGCAGGTCTTTTGTAGCCTGACCTTTATTAACCTTTTTTGGTTTCTTTTTAGAAAAGGAGTTTTCTTTTCTCGTACTGGAAAAATTGTTTTGTTAGACTTCTACCTTCACCAGAAACTCATACAAAAGGACATTACGCAGTTCACATTTATCTCAGAATTAAAAAAAATAATAATAAATCCTTTACTTAGCAGGTTGATCTTTTTAACCAGGAATTTCTCTTGGGTAGCCCGAGAAGAAGGAAGCATCCCTCCCTAGCAATCTCTTCCAGGCCTTTAACGTCTCTTGTCCTATCTCAAGAATTTTTTAGGCTTCTGAACAATGATCCAGATGTGTCCGGCTGGGGCAAAGCCAACCCAAACCTGGAGGGTTTTCCTCGCACTAGCAGTACAGGCTTTTCCTGTTTAATTGGCACAGACAAGAGCTGTCCTCAGGGAAGCGAGATGCTGGGAAACATGCCCTTTGCACCATAGTTTGAGAAAAGCTAGAAAAAGTAACTGGGGGGATTGCAGCAGGACCTGCTCCCTGGAAGAGCTGGGGCAATGAGCTGGCTGATGCTTCTGCAAGCACCACCCTGAACAGGCAGGAGCAGGGGGCGTCCCAATCCCCTAGGAAAATCCGGAGAAGCGTGTTGCCGGGGTGGCGTTTAAAGCAAGCGCTCCCTTGCGAACGCCCCTGCTCTACCGCAGCGGCAGGCAGGTTTCCGCTGGCCCCTGCCGATTCCGCGGCCCACCCGACTGATTACCTCTGATCTGCAGCCCACGCATCATCCGCTCCCAGCCTGGAGGGACCCGAACTCCAGAACACAAGTTTTAGGCTATAAGACCATTAAACCACAACACCAACCACTGTGTCACTTCTGACAACCCAGTTAAGCGATCCACAGGGACAGCTTCAGCTGGGCCCTCGCGGGAACAAACTGTTTCTCACCGCGTACACATTCAGGCCTCTTGTTACTGTCCTCCTGATATTTACGCTTTACTGGCTGTTTTTAATCATAGTAAAATGAAACCCTGTTGAAAGAATAGTTGTGAGCACAGATCTGCCAAGCTATGAAGTGCTCAGTCCTGCTTGACATCGTTTTTACTTGCCTCAGCAGCTCTTTGCAACGGCTCCCTCAGCAAGCAGAGGCTACCTAATAGCTTTGGAGAGACATTCAGCATTTGAGGAGGACTGAAGGAATAAAGAAAAACTCCCAGGATGAATCTGGTTCAGAAGTTGCTCATCACTCCGTCCACCAGTATGAAGGATAACGACATGTAAAAGGGTGAATAAAGTCCAGGCTACAAATTCAGAAGACTAGAGTAAGTTTTTCAAAGTGAGAAGGGCAAAGAATTAAAAAAAAAAGGAAAAAAAAAAAAAAAGGAGAGAGAGAGAGAGAGAGAGAGAGAGAGAGAGAGAGAGAGAGAGAGAGAGAGAAGTTGGCCAAAATACTAGTGGCTTCAAACCAGCATAGAGCCATTTCCTTCTGTATCTCCAACTGTCAGGAGAAAAGACAGATCACAACATATTCAAATTGATTTCAATCACCTCCGGATGCTGCTACTACCACTTCTGATAAAGAATTAATGTTTAATCACAGCGTAATATGCCAACGAATAAGTCTAACACACACCAAGCAAGAGAAAACACATTAGTTTTGGTTTAATTTTAAAGAAACGGGTTTTGGAAACAACAATTTGAAGGGAAATTTGTTTCTCCCGTCCTCCTCCCTTAAAAATCAATTATTTCTAGTTCTACCAACTGTGGAAAAAGCTGAAACAGTTGCATCACAGATTCCAAACCCAGACAACACAAAAAGCAATCAATTAAATTTCATAATTTTACAGTCCATTTCACGGCTATCTGGGGTCCAACTCACAGCTGTTTAATATTCATGCAGCAGAGAAAAGCGTCTGCAGCTGCCTCCAGCCAGGTAAAGCCACGTCTTATGCTAGGGTACCTGAACACTCAAAGATTTCTTGCATGCTAGATTGGATGTTCTTGGAAATTTCTTTAAGTATTAACTTCTAAATATCTAGAGCAGCAATTTGGCACACATTCCTTTCAGTAATTTAAGGACTTCGCATATTCATACAGTCAGGATAAAGCTAGGGAGAAAAAATTAAAAAAGAAAAAGGTCAAGCAAGTCATTTACATCACTGTTCTGTCCCACAAAAAAAATGATCAGAATGCTACTTCCATCTTCTGCAATTCAGTAATTCAGTTCAGAAACTCAAATTTGTCAAATAGTGTTTGCTAGCAAACAAACTGGAAGTTGCAATTACTGCTCTTTACTTGACAGCTCCAGGCCCTCAATACCTCCAAGTATGCAACACGTGTCCCCTCCTTGCCCCGGGGGGCTCAGCATCACCTGGCCCAGCCCACGGGGACACCGCTCCTCAAGGAAGCCAGCGCACCCTTTGGGGCACCGCTGCTCACTTCGCGTCAGTACGGCGCCGAGCGGAGTCCAAAGCTCCGGGACTCCGGGCCAGGCCACCGGAAGCCCTCCGTCATGGGCAAACCCACGCCCCACAGCACAGACGGGGCTGAACTAGCTTTAAATAAGACAAAGAGGGAAATAAGGCAAGAAAAAACAAACCAGATCAAAACAAAACCTCCCTGCTGCACTTCTATCTTCACTACTTAGTCAGTCTGAGGCACAATTCGCTCCCTTGGGTTTCCTTCCATAAACACTGGCCAGTAATTGTAGTCACTGATAACATGGAAAGCAACATAAGAAGAGCATCTTAAAAGTCTTACGCAAGTTCGCTAGCATTAGGACTGAGGAAGAGCAGCATCAGTACTGAGGAAGAGCAGCAGTGTCCATTTTAGACTCCCTACTTAATTCAGACGTAGCCAGATGCATTATTTTCCAAACGCATGAATTATTTCCGAGTTAAGATCTTGGATGCCAGACACCAGCCCGGGTGAGCTTTTAGGGCTGACTTACAAACCCATGAAAACAGGAGTTTATAATGGAAATGCTGACAGATGTAGCTATAGCTGCACTAGTGGGAACTGCTGCAATAAAATGAAAGCAATCACTCACCTCGTTTCACCAGGCTTTATTGCTGTAGAGAAAATTAAGAAACTTAACGTCTTGTTCTCCACTAAACTGCTTTTCTTCCCCAGACTTTTTGGTGTGCCCTTTGTGATACCACTTACTTGTAAACATCCTAATTTGTGTCTGTGTATTAAAACACATGCATTTAGCAGCTTATGTGAGGATTTTTCCCTCTATAGTGTTTAACTTCTTATCAGGCCACTTTATACTGAATCTTATTCAAATTAAAGCAGGGCTATTATGCAAGGCACAAAAGTTCAATTTGAGTAAAATCTGGGCAGGATTTTCTTTTTTTGCATGAAAACAACAGCATAATAAATGCTAATCATTTACAATCTTTTCAAAGTGAAAGCTTTTCAAGAGTATTTTTCCACTTAAGAATATAAAGTACGCTTCCAATTTACATGCTAAAGGTTTGCATAGAATAGGAGATTAGAGGTGGAAGAGACCTATATGTCATCCATTCAATTCCCTGTCAATGCCGAACTGTGTCATCTGCTGGTAAATATGGAATAAGATGGTTTAAGAATTATACATTTTAACTTGTAAAGCAGTTCACGACATGCAAAGAAGCTCAGAGACCTACATTTCTTTACTGCTTCACGTCAATCAAATCCCAAACCAGCACATACACCAACTACTCCTCTTGGCCAGATACAGGGACAAACTAGGGTGGAGAAATCTGACCCATTTTAATTAAATTGCTTGAATGATGTGGTTTTTGAAATTTGAAGAGCGACTCGGCCAATTTAAATCTCTCCCCTGCAGTGACACCCTCGCACCACAACTGACCTATTTCTCATTTGCCCAACAGAGGTCACCAAGGACAAATGAGAGGGTTGTAAAAAGCTTCTCTCATCTTATTAAACATCACCGCGGAAACGCGTATAGATTTCAAGTAAGCAAGGTCAAGAATCCATTAAAAAGGTTAAACTGGAAACAAGAGAGCATGCAAGGTGGCCAAAAGATTGTTCCAAGTCACAAAATTAAATTAACCTAAGGAAATCCCTGAAGGTGGCTACATCTTCGTTACGGACAAAAGTAAAATCAAGAAATAGTTGAAGACTTATTGGAAAACATAAAGCAAAGGCTACTGAGAAATGCCTTATGTTTTTATTGCATTTAACTGCAATTGCATTGAACGCTTGTTCAATGTTTTGTGTTTATTTCTCCTGAGCAATTTCTGGAGATTTACTAGTATGGATGTCAGCAGAAAGCAAACCTAAATCATATGAAGATACTTTAAAGTGTGCTGCATTTGCATTCTTCCTGAAATTCATTGCACTTGTCCGAACAGGGATTTAAAAAAAAAAAAAAAAAAAAAAAAAAAAAAAAAAAAAAAAAAAAAACCCACCAACAGAGGCAACACAGCATTCAGGTATCTAAAGAGCAAGTTCTCAGAACTTAACTAAATTAGAAAGCAAGTGACCCAAAAACACCCTGTGGGATCCACTCAAGCAAATGAAACTGTACAGATGCCCAAGCCATCACCAAAAAGCACACCTCAGTGCCTAAAATTGTGCCACTGATCTCATCCTAAAGCTTTCCTGCTCTGCTGGGCCACCTCCCCCAACGGGTAGGGGCAGAGGCTCCTGGAGATGACCAGGGTCCAAGGAGCACACCTGCAGACAGCACCACGTTCTACAGTCCCAGCCACTTCATCCAACACACACAAGGACTCCATCCTAAACTCACAAGTTGGCATCCTTGGCTGGACTAGTCCCAGTTTCAGTAGGAAGGAGCTGGAGGCTCTTCTGCTGATGGACCTAACAGTTAAGATTTTCTGATGGGAGAACAGGTGCAATGGGCTCAAACCTCCTCAGTCAAGGTAGGTCCAAAACACAGATCTCCCCTTTTCTTGGCCAAAACTTCAATAAAACAAAACAAACCAAAAAAAAAAAAAAAAAAAAAAAACCACACACACACACCCCACAAGGCTACTTCTTCCTCTAACGATCTATAATACGAATGATCCATCCAACTATGCCCAAGTGTGCTATATGTCAAGCACACCAGGTAGTCCCCAGCTCTGGAGCCCAGTAAGGGAAGGAGAGGAGTTCAGACATGCTCCTCCTCAGCCGCCCCAGGCTTTCAGCGTGCAAGCTCCTACCAGTCTTGCTCTCTGGCATTTAATTCTCCCCATTTGTTGTAACAGAAGCTTAGGATCCAATTCCCTATTACAGATGCTGTTCCAAGAGCCAGGTCTCTACTGTTCAGGGCATGCTGGGTGTGCAGGTTCACTGTGAACGTGGCTCTGAGTGCTATATCCAGCTACCCAAAACTACATGACACCAGGTTTGAAACGCAAGTACCAAATTATTATACTGAACTGCTCTCAGTTAAGAAAATAACATGTTTCAGCAAGGGTAGTCAAAGCATTTCCAAATGAACAGCTCTTTGTTCTTTTATAATTTTGGAAGGTAAATATAGCTACAAAATTACTTTTTTTTTTTTTTTTTTTTAAATGAGCCTTATCCTAGCTTTTCTCAAGAAAAGTCCTGATTATTTATTTTGTATTGGAAATGCATGCAAGATGTCTGCATTTTAACCCTTTTGACAGTTATTGCACCAGCTGGAAGCAGTTTCAAGAACATGTATTACCAAAGTGGAGAGGTGCTGCTGAGCAAGTGTCCTGCACTCCAGAAAGTTTCTTGCTACTTTGTGCCATACGGTACTGAGGAGACTGCTGGAAAAACACGATCACATAAAAAAAGAATAGTAAGAGATTCGTCAAGGTGATATTTGTGTCCGTTCAAACTAACCAAGTGTTTTAATACTTGGAGCACTGTACAGATGTGTGGGGGCAGCTCCTCTCGGCCTGGGGTGCTGGCAGCACCCCGGGGGAGGCCTGATCCTGCTGCCCAGGCCAGGCACACCAAGGAACACGCTGCGCCACCAGCACAGAGAGGGGACAGGCAGACAAATGCCTCATTTGCCCCCAGGGGAGGAGGGATGCAGATACGCAGCACGCACGGGAGCAGAGCGGCCAGCCCCCAGGCAAACGCAGAGGTCAAAGTTGCTGCAACTCTGCATTTTAGCTGCCTCCACCACAGACAGCAGCTGAGACGAATTTCAGGATAGTAAATTTAAATTTCAGCATCTAGACAGAAGTAAACTTCCGTTTCTTTGACGGCATTTTTTGTTTATCTTCCTACTTATATGACTCGAACAGTACTGCTTCTGACAGTTTTACTTGTGTTCCTCCAGAAGATCCTGCAACAACAGACCAAAAATGCACCTGAGGCACCTGCACACCACACTGAAAAGGTCCCGCAGGAGACCAAAGGAAGACTTAAACCCCTGCAGAATGAGGTGTGACCATCCTGTCTTCTCCTCACCTGATGTAGCAGCATTAACACCAGAGGAGGAGAAAGATCCTAAAAAAGAGAAGTTACAGACCATAATTTCCAGTGGCAAAAAAAAAAAAAAGCCCTTTCTAGAAGAGCCCTTGAAAGGTGAGGTGAGGCACAACCCAGACAGCACTTGGCTCAGCAGCCCAGCTGTCCCTCCGAGGGTGCCCACCACCGGGACGGCTGCTTCACTCAAAGCGGCAGAGGACAAGGGCAAGGACCACTCCAAATGGAAAACCACCTTCAGCAGCCTGGACAGAAGCTGACCCCTCCTCTGCACCAAGGACTCTTGCTCAGGAAGGTGGGCCGAGCAGGAGAGGAGTCGGCGGCACAAGCAGCAGTCTTAGACAAGCAAGAGGTGCTGCCCAGGTGCGAATCGTGCACCTGGTTTCTTCTCACATATTCACTGCATTAATTATCACCTCTACTGCCACAGCAGACTGCAGAACATAAGTAAATTAAAAGGTACTTTTACACCAATTTTAGGAAAAAAAAAAAAAAAAAAATCACATGCTAATTTATACTCCAGAAGAAACTAGAAGTTGAGCATTAACCTCCAGGTCTGGAACCTTACACCCCGAGCACCTTTGTCCGGTACGATAAAACTGACATTAAGAAAACAGAGGTTTAATTTCCAGCAAAGCACCCTGACAGATCTATTAGATGGCAGCAAACAGTCCCAAGGGAGGCTGGAGAAACCTCATCACTTAGGACCTGTAAAACCAGAACAGACAGATCATCAGCGAAGGCGCTGCGGGGAGCAAGGCAGCCCAGGCAGATTACCCGTAAGCTGATCTCCCTCTCTAATGCCTATGATCTATTACTCCTCGTTCTTTTAATTCACTTAACTGCACGCCCTCGCTAGCCGGGGCTGCTCCTTTTTCAATCCAATCTCAAGTTCAGTCTCAGTAAATCTCTCCAAACATCAAAAACAAAAGCAAAACCTCTTCCATAAATGAAGTCTGTTAATTAAAACTGCATTTATATGCGGTACGAGGAGAGAAAGGAGGGGAACGGTAGCAGTGGGAACTCCTGACACTCTCCTAGTGCTGGGAGAGACAGCACGCCCGCCCCTGCCTTACTCAGAGCTGCAAGGACAACAGGCAGCTTCCCCATGGATGGGATGGGATGGACTAGAGAAGGTGGCTACTCAAATATTCTACTACTAGGGAATACTGCTATGCTTGAGGTTGATGAGCACAGGGCTAAAAATGACCAAAGAACAAACATACTGGCACAAATTCTTTTATCTTAACTACCAAATTTCAAGCCTCCCTTTTTACGAGCAATGTGATTGCTCATAAAATGTCCATTTAAGTCCATTTAAAGTAATTACAAAGGCCCCATTTCACCCTAGGTATTCAGGCGTCCTAAGTACCAGGGATCACGGAGTCACCTGAATACGAACATATGGAGCTGCAGAACAGAAGGCATCCAATTCGTTACTTGTTGAGCTGCCACCAGTGCCTTTATTCCAGCTTACTACCTCCAACGCAGGAGCCTTCAGAAGAGCAGCCAAGAAGCAGTGCAACAGGATGAACATACATGAAGGCACATCCACACAACACAGCAAAAAGACTCCAAGCTAGCATGACAACTGCCATCGGCACAGACCCTGAGCTAATTAGCCCTACAGAACAAGACACAGGACTAATTAGCTCCACTGCAGTGCAGCTCGGTGCTAGGCCAGAGCTATGCTGCATGGATGTCCCCAGCCAGCTTCCAGCTAGACTATTGGATCATGATTCAATTCAACGAGACCCCTTCTCAGAGGTTACAGACTCCATAATCCACGGAGAACTACATGATGAGCTGAAGTAGTGAATTAGAGCCTCGGTCACAACAGACACCACAAGTGCTTCAAGTTGCACAGAAAAAAAAAAAAAGAAAGAAAAAAAAAGCCCCTGTCCAAAAATGAATGCAATTGAGGTAGGAGGTAGAAGAAAGGATAGAGCTGGATGGACTGAAAACATCACAACCAACAACGAAGTTGTGGAATCTCTGTCCTTGGAGAGAGTCAGAAGCCCTCCAGACATAGTCATGGCAACATGCTCTAGGTGACCCCGCTTGAGAAGAGGAGTTGGACTAGATGATCTCCAGAGGTCCTGTCCAACCTCAGCCATTCTGTGGTTCAGTAGGTAAAAGCACTGATACTAGCATAGCAAAGATATTCAGCAAGCTGAAAGTGGAAAATAAGCACATGAAAATAGCAAGACTAGCCCTAAACATCCATTACTCAGTACCAGATTTCTACTCAGCATTCAGAGCTGAAGGGAGGAGGAATATAGAGTAGAGCCTTGATGGCTATCAACCCTGAAACAAGTTTGCCAAGCAGCTTTGCTGGAGTGACAGAATAGGCACCAACACTGGGGTATGCCTAGACCGAGTGCCTGGGGTGTCCCACAGTGCTGCAATATTGACACAGATGAACAGATAGCTTCACATTTCTGCGTTATGTATACAGTTAATTGTTCCTCCTCCTGAAAGAAAGCGTACCCAAGAGCAATATGCATGGATATACACCAAAAAATCCGTGACTGAAGCAGGCCTCCTGTCCTGGGGAGACTGCTGCTCCAAGTCTGGTCCTAAAGTAACTCTGATGTGCCAACAACAAAAGTAAAACTGAGAAACTGATGAAAGTAAGTCTGAACTCTTGTGCTCACATTTAGGCACTTAAATATAACGTGCAATATTAACCAAGTGTCTTCAATATTAACCAACATGTCTTCAGCCATGGCCTAGCTCTTCACTCACAATTTTGTGACCATTGGAACATACTGACTTCAGTGGAGCTATTCCCAATTTGCACTGCTGAAGGAGGCAGGAGGAAGAAATCATGTCAGCCTACGTTTAGTGGAAAGGCATAGTGTTACAAGGGTTTGTCTTCTGTGCAAAAACCAAAACACACAGAAAATGAAAGAAGAGCAGAGAGGATGCATAAAGAGTTAGAATAGCAAATGAGTGAAAGCCAGAATCCTGTATTAGCTGGACGCAGGTAGGGCCCGTCATGGACATGCACCATCATTGCCAAGGCACCCCCAAGTCACAGGGCTCTTAGCACATTGAAAGGGACTTCACTTCTCCTAATTATTTATAGCAAAATAAAGTGCACACTTAAACTGGCATATTTTTGTTTTTGCTACGTATTTAAGCAGTACGTATATTTAAAGTGAAAGTTGAGCAAAATATTTGAGTAGTCAAGAGCAGTCACATGAAACTAACATTTCCCATACATTTTAACCTTATATGGTCAAATCAATAACCATGAAGCACCTTGAAAATAACCATAGAACAAATCAATGACTACATTCAGAGGCCAATAACCACTTTCCTAGATAATACGTCGCAGGTTCAGTTTGAGTTTTGTGGTTATCTCTTTTCCTCTCAGTGGAGGAGGGGAGGAGGGGAATGCACAAGACAACGGAAAAAAAATTAGGACCAAAATGGACATGTTTTTGCCTGACTTCCCAATATTTCTTTTCAGGTTTCAGATCTGCTTCTAGTTTTTATTACAAAAGTGCTAATGAGCTTAAATGGTGTGCTAGAGCATACATTTGTGTGGGGTGCATGTAGATCTTAAATAAAAGAGTGGAACATTAAACAGCAATAGCGTGAAGTGAACACTGAGGAACTGTCTATTCCATTAAGCAAAAACACTATTAAGCTCTATAGGTCATCAAGTGATGTAAAAAATAGTCCCATTAGTACATATTATTAGGCTATGCAGCAAAAAGAAAATTCAGAATCAGCTTGTCCTTAAGACCCCAAACTTAACCACCTCCCGATCGAGTGCTAAGCAGTAGCCCGTGCGCTAGCACACACCGCACATGCTAAGCACACGTCTACACTTACTGTATTCACAACTCAATACCTAATTGAACTGTGTCAGCTCAGACCTTTATAGAAAGTTGAATTTAAAATAAAAATTCCCTACATAAAAAGGCATACTAGAGGAAAACCCATTGGCCAAAAGTTCATAAAAGTATAGCCATTTCACCAAATTTGTTGTTCAAAAACATCCTTTTCAGTTTTGCTTAATAGTCAGATTTTATTATGGTTTATGGAGTCATACAAAACAGCCCAAGATCTACCGTGATTCTGGTAGGAATAAAAAAAAAATAATTAAAAAAAAAGGTTGTAATATTGAATGGGGATTAAAATTAGATTCTTCTCAGTCAAAAGATTTTAACCTTGGGTTCAGCAGCTGTCCTAGTAGCTGTTCTTCCATTAAGAGAAATCTGACAACGCTGTTACAGAACCAGCACGGTGCTGCCACGTGCCAGCTCTGTACGTGCAGGGCTGCATTTGAGTCCCGTACCTTTCCTCTTTGGCAACTGAAGGTGCTCTTTCCAGACAGGTACACAGCAAAGGCCTACTTCTGACTCTTACTAGCACAATTATAAAACACGCTGGGATGTTAGCAGATGTACTCTGGATCTGCAGTAGTCTGAGCGCCAAGTTAAGGTGACCAGTGTACTCCAAAGACGAGCCCCAGGGCTCCCCGGACAGCTGTGCAGTGCAATCCTGAGGAATGAACCACAGTGCCAGCAGCGGGCTTATTCCAAATCCAAGTTGGGGGACACATCGACAGTGTCGAACATCGTTTAAAAATACCGCAAGGATCATTATGAGATCTCGATGAAAAAAAATCTCTATTTCTGTTGACTGCCTGCCAAGTAACAACTTATTGTGAACACTCAGGCTGACTTTCAGCTCAAGGAGAAGGCTGTGATTAAAGTTTCGTTTCTTCCAAACGGAACTTGTTTGACACAATTTAGTCCTAGAACACACACAGTCGCAGTGGGAACCTGAAGACCCCTTTTTCCTCCCTTGCTACTCCCACCTCCAATACAAAAACCTACTTCCAAAATGAAGTCTGTTAAGACTATGCACGACAAGCATCTTATGACACCTGCCATAACAACACTTTAAAACATTTTCTCAAAAAATAGTCTTCCAGGAGGCCAAAGGGCAATACCCGCAAGCTGCATTTCTCTGCCAACTTGATCAGGTAGGATGTATTTGACAAAGCCTGTCTCTTAACTGTTTTTAGTCTAAAAAGCCTCCTCAGCCTACTTTAAACTAATGCGTTAAGCTTTAAATGCTGAGGGTGCACGCTCTGCTTCAGCTCAAGGAAGATTACCTTGTCCAGCCACCCTTCCAGGGATGCTCCACACGCAAGATCCATCACCTTCGGACAACAGAACGGAGTTTCTGCTGCCTTATCAAACAGGATCTTCCTAGGTATTATTTTAGTTCAAAAGTAGCCTCTGATTTCAGCGGGGACTGAACTGATGGCAAAATACACTGGCAAGGAAGGAAATGCTAATGGTCTATATAGGTTAGAACAGTCCGATTCATTGAAGAAACTCATTTTAAAGGCTCTTAAATGTACAAATGTTACAGTTGTGCCTCAAGAATTTACTGATGCACAGACCACGGTGGAGATGGGCAGAGGATTCTGCAGGTCATTTGCATGGATGCCTTGTCCCTCTGTTCTTCAGGCATGTGCCACTGACCATTGCCAAAGCCAGGACTTTGGCCTGGATGGATTTTTTGTGTGTAATCCAGCTTATCTGTTACAGTTTTTACAAGAGAAAAGATGACTTGTTTTCAGCAAGTTTCTCTCTAGCTACCAATCAATACAACCCCTCAAAAAATAAAACTTCAAACTTATCTCAGAGAACTAGTCTTCATCAAGGAGCCTCACGCTGAAGTGCAGAGATTGCTGTAGCTGACTAACCCTGGGCTTCTCTTTTTGTCATCCTCCAAAAAACCGTATCAAGCTAACATAAAGCCAGAACTGCTGAAGCACCAATTCTGCAACAGCGTATGAACGGAGACCTAACATGCTGTAGTGCGGTTTCTCTCTGAAAACCTACCAATTACAAGAAATACCAATAATCAGTAGTCTGTAAAATTGGGACTTCTAATACGATGCTAGCATAGGAAGCAGCTCTTAGTTTCTCTTCAGTGCCCTCATTTCCATTTCAGCCAAGAACTGTTCTGCAGCCGGTAACTGTTAAGGCCTTAAGAACCCTTGAGAAGTTCTTAGAAAAAAAAATGTATTTTCTTGTACATGGCAGGCTTCATGTATAAAATTGAGTAGTTAAAACAGTTTAAACTTGCTACGTTTTCTCTATCAAAAGCACTTTAAGCCATGAGAGCGTAAGGTGAAGGATTTGAAGAGAGCAATGTACTTTCAGTACCCCTGAACAGCTTGTTCTAAGCAAAGTTGACTGTTACCTTCTAGCAGCAATTGGTTTATTGACTGCTAATGCTTTAAAGAGTGAGATGAAATCAGGTTCATAGCCTTAACTGCAAAAAAGATATATGCCCCCTACGCATACCCATGGTTTGGCAATCTTGACCTCAAATAACATTAATGCTGATGTATTCCACACTGCCAAAAAGCACTGCAAATGCTTAAAATGCACCGACACAGTTTAAAGACACAACCTAAGATGATTTTGTAATTCAGTGAATGAATCTCTATCCAAATCCTCCCTGAAATATTAAAGCTCATGATCCTTGCTTTAAAATCCTGCAAGAATGAAACCTTGCATATGAACAGGCTCCTAACTGAGGTGTGAATAAGTGCTGTTGACATGATCACATTCTCCCACTCATCAGGATAGCGCAATCTAACATACCATCATGATCGCCTTTTGATGAAGGCATTAGGCTGTCTAGAAGCACTCTGTTTAGCAGTGATACCTTGTACAGCATATAATGGATCAGAAAAATTCAGCTTTCAACTGTTATAACTCTAAATCAAATTCTGTCCAGTTACCTTCCCCCATCTCTGTGAAAGCAGGCTTTTCTGAACATAAGTTTGTTTGCTTTGCCAAGCAATGATTAACACAACATACTGGAGTGCAAGACCTTCATTTCTCCTCTCACCCTCTTTCCCTTGCTCTGCCATGTTTCCATCTGCCAATGCCTTAAGTCAGTGATGTTCTGCCAACATTGCACAGCAACTCCCTCAAAAACAATCCTGCTCACTCAGGAATACGTACGTCCTTCAGAGAGCAAAAGAGCACTTCTAATTAGAGAATTTGTTGCCAGTTTTAAATGCTATACATCTTATATTCCACCTTATAATATGAACCATTTATCATGGAAACAAGGAATCCCTGATGCTGGGGAAGGCACCTCTGCGGAAGGCACCTCTGGAGACTGTCTAGTGCAGCTCCCCAGCAGAAAGCAGGTCAACTACAGCCGATTGCTCAGGATTGTGCCCAACTAGGCTTTGAGCATCCCCAAAGATGGAAACTCCACAGACTCTCCGAGCAACCTGTTCCAGTGTTCAATCACCTTTACAGGAAAAGTGGGGTATTCTTCTAATGTTTAAATGAATTACCTCTATTTCCCAGCTTGTGCTGATTGCCTCTTACTCTTTTCACTCCTTCCAATTAAGAAATTTTTATTAGTCCTTCCAGTTTCATCCAAATTGATCATGAACAGACCAAGACCCCTCCTCCTCCAAGCTTCCTACCACTACTAAAGAGGTGCAAGACCAGGATCTGCTGTGCAAAGGATAGTTGAAAAGCTCAGATTTGGGCACAGCACAACAGAAGAAAAAACCTACAGGGAAGTGTCACATATGTGCATTCACTCAGAGTAACTGGAGTGATTTTATTAGTTACTGGTTGCCCACAACCAAATCACGGCCAAACAGCACCTGGCAGCAACAAACCGATTGCCCGTTTGGCACACGCCGGCTCTGGGGGCTCCGGCCGAGGGCCGCCTCTGCAGGACTCTCCGCGGCTTTGTGCAAGGATCGCGCAGAGGCCTGCTGCTCCAGGAGCTCAGTTAAGAGCGCGCTCCCAGACGACCACGCAAGACTCAGGTGACCAGAGATTTAGAGAGAAAAAGTGGTGGAGAGCAGATATATTAGAGAAGAGCTGAAAAGCTACCAAAGGGTAGGGACAGCTATTGCCTATTGTAGTCACGTACCATGAGAAAACATGTCTCTTCTAGTTAGTAGAGCTGGGTTTAGACGGGGGATAAGACCTTCAGTTTAAAAACCTTTACGATGGGAGAGGACATTGAGTTCACGAAGGACACTAGAGACTGGCAGGAAGAACAGCCGCCTGGGCTCCAGCCGAGCGTAAGGGTTTAGCAAAGAACTAGACAACAAAAGTTGCAGAGCTCCTGGATTAAGTTTCACTTGTTTTCTCTGTCCTCGTGTTGTTCAAAAACTAAAGAGTGCATGGACTAGGTCCCTGGAGACCCCGAGAAAAGTGTATGTCTCCCTGATGGGCTGTGCAAGGTGCAGCCAGGTAAGGCTGAAAGCTTTACCAGCACCCGCCTTTGATTTTTTCTTTCTTTCCCTTTTCCTCTTCCCTTTATGTAAAACCTAGCCATCTCCTTCACATAACCAACAAGTTTTGGAGTGTTTACGCAACCTTTTTAACAAGCTCATAAGCTCAACCAAGCACTAAATGCCAATTACCATTTCTTCCCACAGCATTAAAAAAGGGGGGGGGAAGACTAATTTTACTCTGTCCTCTTTCTTCCCCAAGGACAATATGGGGGCACCTCTGCATGGGCGCCTATGAGGAGTCCAGCTCCATCTGTATCTATGCTAGGCAACCATAGCATTCTTTAAGTAGTCCATCAGAGCTCTCTAGCAACACTCAAAAGCTCCTTCCGAAAGGAAGTGTATGTAGAGAAACAAAAAGCATGTCCTCAAATTTGCTGATATTCTTAATTAATGATCCTAAAGAAAATTATTCTGAAGTCCAGCACATTCTAGTCGGCATTAGTTAAGTGACTCTGGGTTTTTTTGTACCCTTCATTCAAGGATTTCCAAGCATCTTTTTCAATGATTACATGATTAAGCTCTCATTACATCCATTCCAGGGAATAATGGAGAAGCAAGAGACCCCTTTAGACTTTCAGACATGAACATCTTTCACAAAGATATTCAGTAAGTCAATGTGAAGCCATAAGGGTTCTCAAACACCTGATAATGTATATTCCTATTCCTTCTGTCATATACCTACACAAGTACTTTAAAGGAGATACAAAGAGGCTGTCAATTTTATTAAGCTGCATAATGAGTTCTTGTCTATGAAAGAGTTCCTAAACCATAAAATTTGTACGTTCTATACCCTACAGGAGTTCAGCATTTTCTTTTTCTGATCTTGAATTCATCAGAAAAAGCAGTTAATTACCAACTTCAGAGGTTTCCTCTGTTTTGATGACAATAAATATGCAGCAAATAACTTACAGCAACAAAGAGTTGATTAGACATATTTAAACAAGAATAATACCTTGTCAGAAATAAATTACTGTAGTAAAAATGTCATATCCAGCTTTACTTCTTTTGAGGATGGGAGAAAAGAATCACAGCACTTCTACAAGTGCCTTTCCTTAAGCTTTTGCTTTTTAAACATCCAACTTGTCACAAACAGTATTTCCAGCAGTCTAAAAGGTAGGAAAAGTTTCTCCCTACCTGCTACCATGACCTTAGCTGTCCGACTGATGATAGCTCCAATGCCTTCTAATGATGCTTCACACTGGTAGAGACCTTCATCTGGCTTGTGGTGCCTTGAATGGACTATATTTTGTACCAAGAGTGAGCCATTGGCCAACTGCTGTCTCCTTTCATCTACTGCCAGGTTTAAGAAGACTGCATCTTTCTTCCATTTAATAATCGGAGCTCCTTGATCCGACTCTGCCGAGCAATTCAAGAGCACGTTGCCTCCACGCATAGTGACGACATCCGAAGGCTCAATCAAGAACCTCAGTGATGTAAATCCCTTAACCTGTGAACCTGAAACAAACAACAAAAAAAGGAGCAAATATTAGCCTGTCATTTCCAGGCAGAGAGAGATGCATGGTATCTGATGTAAACTCGTCAAAGTGCTAGCACAAAATCCCAGAGGCACCATAGATAATGCCTGGCAAACACTCTAGGAATTAATTTAATTGGTATTTACGTTTCCCCGCAAACTGATTAAGGGAGAAGTGGGGGAAGCAGAGAGGATATTTTTGTTCCATCAGCACAAAAATAGTATTTATAAGCAGATTATATATACACATGTGTGCTTCTATGAAAAAATATGGAGACAAAACAAAGATAAACCTGTACAAGTAAGAATGTGCCACATATCCTGAATTTTATTTGGGGAGCTTAATTACTTACAGAATTTGCTCTGGGCATATACATGGAGATGCATTTTGGTATGGGAAATACGAAAACTGCATTGGGCCTGTCTTCCTTTGCTGTTACCACCAAGCAGAAGAAAGCATGCAAGCAGGTAACCCTACTGACTTTCAGAAACACCATGAACATCTCAAAGCTGGTGCTGTTCCTTCCACCTCACCAGAGCAGCCGCCTCGTCACCACCAAGCCACCTGGCCATTGCTTTCCACTGGGTAGCAAGAGAAACACCCGCGCAGAAGGCAGACGGGGAGGCAGAGGTCTGAGCGCCACCGCTACGAGCACCACTTCAGCGCCACGGCAGCGCTGGCAACCCCGGATTTCCGCCCGCCGCACAAATCCAGAGGGAACGGTCTGCAGCATCGTGCTGGTGAGGGGACACCCACCAGCTCTGCGTACGTAGGTGACGAATCGGAAAGCAGAGGCAGAACGAGCGGTGCTCGAGGCAGGGCTGCCGTTGTCCCCGGTTTGCCCGTGCCGCCCCGCGCAGCCCGGCGGCGGCCGCCGAGGGCTTCCCGGGCTCGCGCAGAGCCGCCTGGCCTAGCTCTGCTTCCCAGGCGGAGCCCCGAGCCGCACGCTCCAGACTCGGCCTTTAAAACAGCTCAGGTCTCCCGCCAATGACCTCCTCTTTCATTTCTTCAGAGCAAATGAACACATGCAAATTTACCAGATTAAGAGGTTCAAGATACTTGTAGTCCCCAATAAAAAAATATAAAAAAATAAAAATTAAAAAAAAACTACTTCTGCATTTTACATCCCAAGCTGAAACTTCCTAATGAATAAATATAAGGCGGCACAAATAGCTATCCGGCATTTTCTTTACAGATATGAATTTTATTGCCAAGTATTTAGTTTCATCTACAAAGTAATTATTCAAGCAGCCAGATACCACCATTTGCTTGAAAGCATAGAAGCAAAGAAGTTAGGGCTTTGAAAATTAGTAAATGTTCAGCAAAACGGAAAGAGTTGGAAGCAGCAACTTGCAGTATAACTTATTTCAGCAACAAAATCAACAGCATGCTACAACCCAAATTGACAATAAAAGGTAGTGTCTAATAAAAGCCAGAAGACTTGTCCTGATTTCTTTCACCCACTTTAATGTTCTGATTTCAGTTAATGGGACAATTATGGAGCAATTAGGCCCAAAAGCTGCACAGGACTTCCTTGCCATAAAACATTTGTAATAGTATAGAGATATTTACAATGCACAAAAGAGTAATTATTTTAAAAACATGTGTTCCTTGCCATTCTCCCAAAGGCAACTGTGTTCTGTTTGTAAATCAGCAAATAGCTGATTTAAACAGCTTCTTGTTGGATGTTTTATTTATGTCACCAATACATATAATACAGCTTACCACAGATGTTTATGACAGCATGTTAATGATTTTATGTGGCTATTATCACAAGTAAATAATCCGCTTCTCCAGAAGAAACGGGGTTACAACAGTTCCCAGTGCAGCAAATACAGAAGTTACGGAAGTTAAACAAAGATTAATTTTTTCCATGTAATTTACCCTTGCAGTTCTGTTGCAATTTCAACTATTCGCATCCCTTGCGAAAGCCATATTTAGGCTAAATTGTTTTACTACAAGGAACCTAACAGCATGAATAACTTGGAAAGCTTTCTGCATGTGAAGAAATTCAAGTCATCTTGGAAATATTATTCCTGCAGATAGAAGTAATAGCGACATCTTAGAAATGTAAGAAAATGACTAGGTATTTTCAGAAAATATTACTTGGAAGTCTAGGAAGGACCAGAATCTAATGGCCAAGTTTTTGCAGCATTTAGGTGCTGAAAGAGAAAGGTAGAAAAACATTTGAAAATCCCACTGGTGCCTATTAGTATTTGAAGTACTGGCTCAGTGAAAACCCAACTACGATGTTACACCTGAAATCAAGGCAGTCTGGAGAGCTTTCCAGACTGTGCCATTATATTACACTCCTGACCGCAATAAGGTCTTCCTCCTAAAGTTGTACGTTGTACCCCCAGCAAAAAAAAAAAAAAAAAAAAAAAAAAAAAAAAAAAAAACACTGAAAACACTGTTCAACTAACTTCATGATATAACCTGGAATCAAAAAATTCAGCCTGTTGAATTAAGGGACAGAAATCCCAGACTTGACGGGGCCACACGGCAGCACACCTTGGTGTCCTCCTTCTGCAGGCACTGAACTAAGGACCATGATTTGAAGAAACCAGAAATTCCCTCCTCAGATCAAGTTTTAGACTGAAGCATTACTATTTATACTAAGAAACCAAACTCAGATACTGCAGCTGAGGAAGTGCACATAGCACATGCTCTAACCCAGCAGACACAAGTTCTAGCTGTTGAAGAAGATAACTGGCCATAAGGCAGACCTATTTCTAGAGCACTATTACAATAAGCCTTCCTAAAAAAAATAAAAAAAAAAATACACACACACACACACTTAGTTTTTTATTACTGAGTCTTCTCTGGGGAATGCAATTTCTCTGCACAGGTTTCTGTATTCATTGCATATGCACTAAGAAAGGGGGAGAGGGGTGTCGGTGCACACACAGAAACACACACACGAGGAGGTAACTTACTGCAACTTCTCCAGTAACTTCCCTTAATGGTGCATTTCTCTTGAGGCATAGGTACTTAAAAGCGTAGTTCAAAAATCATTTCCCTACCTCACTCTTGAAAGAGGAGAAGAGAGAATAAGTAATCCACCACTGAAACTCAGGACTTCACTCCACGCTCAAGCCCAAACCAAACACCACCTATGCTGTTTTTACACCAAGGTAAGGCAACTCAGTGAGCCTGGAAGAACAGCTGCCGCCTCCTTCTTGTTCTGCAGATCTTGCTGCGTCTCTACTACCTAAAATCCCATGGCTCTGAGAGCTCAGGATGAAAACGAAGCAGAGCTACAGAGAACTCCAGCTTAGAGAGGTCTCTTCTCAAGACACTCACTACAGCGTGCTTTCTCTTTCCATTTTCTGCAAAAAACAGTTCCGCCTCCAAAATACTCACTGCCCCCATTCCCACATGGTAGAAACCAGAGGTGAAAACCCAGGAGCACCGAAGGAGGCAGAAGCAGCCTTTCACACTCCAGCCAAAAGTCAGGGCTGCATGACAGAGCCCAGAGAGACAGCTGCCTCTCCAGCTACCTACTACACAGATTTTTAATATCTTTTCATAACTGGAAATGTGAGGATGAAAAAGACAAAACAAAAAGTAACTCCCAAATATAAAAACAAAACAACCAAAAACTTCAAAACTTCAGTATCTCTCCTAGTCCTTAGACAGCTTCTTTACTGTTGGGTGTGGTATAATAAGCATCACAGATTATCTAAAACAAGCTGCAACTATAAGCCACTTCGCCATTTTCGTAAGTGGGGTAGGGGACTCATTTTACAAGCCCGATAACTAAACTCACAACTTAAACTTTATTGCAATAGCTCAACTGAAACAGAAGGCAAGGAGTGAAGAAGGAAGGCAGCTAAACAGGAGAATGAAGAGATTAAAAAGCTCTTTTAAAACTTGCAGTAACACACGCTTGCGTCTTCTGTTCCTATGTTTCACTCACAGTGGGACTGAGCACCTGCCCTCACCTGCTATCTTCACTCATGTCCTTAGTTTTTCATCTGTCCTGACTTGCAGTCTCTCAGATCTCCAAGAATTTAAACAGCTAGGAGGTTATGAATACAGAATAGCTGAGTTGGGACATCTGCACATCATCTAGTCCAACCCCCCCCACACACACACACACACTCAAGCATGGTCACCTAGAGCACATTGCCCAAGACCCTGTCCAGACAGCTTTTAAAAAGCTCCAAGGATGGAGACTCCACAACCACTGGACAACCTGTCCCACTGTCCAACCACCCTCACAGGGTATGGGTGCTTTCTTGTGTTCATCTGGAGTTTCCTCCTGTGTTTCAGTCTATGCCTGTTGTCCCTTGTTCTGTCACTGGGCACCACTGAAAAGAGGCTGGCATCTTGATACTCCCCTCATCAACCATTTATACACACTGACAAGATCCCCCAAAGCCTTCTACTCTCCAAGCTCAATAGACCCAGCTCTCTCGGCTTTTCCTCATGAGGAATGGTCCAGTCCCTTAATCATCTCTGTGGCCCTTGGCTAGACTCACTCCAGCAGCTCCATGTCTTCTTGCACGGGGGAGCCCGGCACTAGACATAGCCCTCCAGACACAGCCTCACCAGTGCTGAGTAGAGGAGAAACACGACTCTCCTTGATCTGTTCACAACGCTCTTTTAGCCCAGCCTGGAATACTGCCGACTATCTTTGCTACAAGAGCACATTGCTGGTTCGTGTCCAACATGTCATCCACCAGGATCCCCAGGTCCTTCTCTACAAAGCTGCTCCCAAGTTGATTGGCCTCTAGCCTGTCTTGGTGCAAGAGATCACTCCTCCCCAGGTGCAGGACTCTGCACTTCCCTTGGTTGAACCTTATAAGATTCCTCTCTGCCCACTTCTCCAGGCTGGCAAGATCACTCTGAATGGCTGTGCAATCCTCATCAGATCAGCTTCTCCTCCCAGTTTTGTATAATCTACAAATCTGCCAAGAACACATCTGGTCCCATCATCCAGGTCATTATTAAAAGATGTTAAATAGGACCAGTATTAAAATAGGATCAAATATTAAATAGGACTGGCCACAGTATCTACTCCTATGGGACACCACTAATGACTGGCCCCCAGCTGGACCTTGTGTTGCTGATCACAACTGAGCCCAACAGTTCAGCCAGTTTTCAGTCCAACTCACTGTCCACTTAGCTAGCTCTTGCTTCAACAGCTTGTCTAGGGGGATGTTATGGAAGACTGTCAAAAAAGCCTTACTAAAGTTTAGATAAACAATGATCATTAATAGTCAGCAAGATCTGGAAAATACACTTAATCACATTTACACTCTGACCCAATTTTGATGTTCACCAGTACGGCTTAGAAAAAAAACAACCTACGTGAAGAAACATTAACCACTACGGATAATGTCTGCACCACAGAAATGAAGTCGCTGAGCTGTCTCAGGACAGCTTACCCTTCCTGGAACTTGATTCCAGACTCTTTGCCTCTTAAAAGCATTAAGAGTCTGAACAATAGATGGGAGTGCTGTTGTAATTGCTTCATCTGTTGCAGCAAATACATTCACCTACTGTATGCAAACACAGATATTATTTCACATCCAACACCCATACATTCAAAGAAAACTAAGACTCAAGGGAAATTAAAAGTTCTGCAAACCTGAGACTGTGAAAGTGATGGGTCCAGGCCACCTTATTGCTTCGTTTTCCTTCTTTAGTACTACAGTGTTCACAGAAAGACTGTGAATACAGATTTATGAGCTCTATGGCTTAACTACAAACTTGAACTTGAATAGAAAGATGTAAAGATTAAACACCTCCTGCACAAAGCAACCATGTCAGCTATTCTGAGCACATCTGTGTCAAACAAGCCTGTAGCACTGCCTGGGAGATCTGAAGCTCTGAGGTCAAGGAGAGCGCGTGGGCAATTGTCGAGGGCACTCTTTAGCCAAATAAAGGAGAGGGGAAAACTTGAGGCTGAAAAACCCCATCCTTGGTCCCTTGCTGCTTTAGCAGCCCAAGACATTATCCTACGCGATGACCTGTTATGTGATACAGGAATTAAAACTAATGGGTTTCCCACTCTGACAGGTAGCACGAGAGTAGCTTCAAGGTTATCGTTCTCCAGGCCACAGACGAAATTAACACTTGAAAGGTCTCTCTGATGTACTCCTTAATCCATCTCTTCCTTTGAATCCTTCACTTCCAGTTCTGGCTTTGTGAACTGTAGCCTGTCTGGGTGGGTTTGGGTCTCTCCCTGCCCCCTCCCTCCATGTTCTGCATTAGTCACTTCCATTACAGAGAGGGAAGAGATGTCACAGTGGCAAAAGCATTTGACTAGGCCACCCCTAGAGCTTTCTTCTTTTTCAAATAAACACGAAGTAGTAAGGCTTTTGCACATAGACCATTTGATATCTGAGAATAGAGATACCCCCCAGTCTAGCTGAACTCTGGCAGCAGAGCACTGTAGCTCAACTAAGTCTATTACAATGAAGTGCATTTATGGACACTCAAAGTATGCATTCTCTCAGAGGATATTTCTTCTGCAGATTCTACATAATATTAGCTGAGAAATCAGGCTAATAAACATCTATCCACATTTCTATGTAAGGCAGACAATACAGCAGAACTTGGTACAGTTCTACCTGTATGCACAAATACATTAATACAAAGCTTAATATATATTAGAAAAAAATCTTGTTTTAATGCTTTTATAACTTACACCTGTCTAATGGCATGCTGAACATTTCATTTCAGCTCTATGAAACTTTGAAAACCTAGCCTCATGTCTGCATTTTATGTTTAGACATGGAAATAAAATTCCTGCTCCAAGAAATTTATAATATAACACAACAGCAATTGGTACCCAGAAGCACAGTTCAATTGTTATACAAAGCTGCACACATGTAGGACTTTGTCCTGATGTTCCAAACTAATAAGTATTTAAATAATCTTATCACAGCATTTTGGACTGTACTGAAGTAAAAATGTTTATAGTGACAATTCCATTACGAACTCTTCCATATTCATTGAATCATTAGAAACATATAACAACTTGCTGCCTGATTTTTACATAAAAGCCTCAGTTTGATTTAAAAATTAGGTCAGGATTGTGCCTTCAAAGCACTCCACTGCCCATACCCAGAGTGCCTAAAACAGTAGTTACAGAGAACTTGTGGAGTGCAACTGATGAGTAACACCTTAAAAAAAAAAAAAAAAAAAAAAAAGGCTTTATCAGGGTCCAGTCTGAGACCACTGAACAGATCCCCATAGACAGCAATGACTATCCTCATCAGCTAGGTTCCACAGCCAAGCCACCTCCCCAGTGAAAAACCATGGCCATATTAAAAAAAGAAAAGGAAAAAAAATAAAATAAAATAAAGACACTGACCAAATCAAACGAGCTCAGTTTCGCATGCAGTTCTCCTCCAGCAACGAAGGATGAGCCTTATGCAAGAGACGGACTCCACGCGTTTGTCACCTCACCTTATACGCTCTGAGAGCTCTTACTTAGTCAGGCTGAGGACGTTAGAACATTGATGGGATAAAAGATATTAAAGCACACAAAAATCAGATGCTGCTTTCCACTACCTCTTGAGGACTGATGTCCTCAGAAACACTATGTACTGGCTTTATCTCCTTTCCCAGCAAGCATAACTGGAATAACTAATCAATTCAGGAAACAGCTCTATGGTTGACTTAAGGTCATCTAAGACCATGCTGCAGTGATGCACAGTGACATCTGTGCCATGGGCAATCCCAGAAGTGGTGGGATTGGTCTGGTCCTAGCCCTTTTTCCTTCTTCCTTCTCCAGACCAGCCATAAAAAGCTCCAAGTGCAGGCAGCTCCTCCCCAGCACACGCCAGCACTGCCCTTCCAGAAGTGCCGGAGGGCTCGCACTGCAGCAGAGTCGCTATTGCAAGTGGTGACAAAGCCTCCGCTCCCTGCATGGGTAACCAGCCTCCTTAGGTGTGCTGTTGTATATATACACACTGCTACAACCATAAAGTTTAAAAATATACCAGTGATTAATACGTTTTTCCCTACCACGTGCTACACACTGCCAGCTCCTGTATTTCTACCTATGCTGTGTACAGTGTAGGAAGGTAACAAAGCTCAGAAGTTTTAACAAGTCACTGCCCACTTAAATTACTGAAATAAAGTATCCCTGATTTCACAGTGTAAGACTGTATTTTGATTGAGGATAATAAATCAAGAGATCAACAGTCAAGTAATTTCAACATGTCAGAAAGAAACCCAGGTGAAAAATACAGCTCTATAATTGCGCACATTAATGCATGAAGAATTCAGAAGTCATCAATGGCTGAAAAAGAAAATCCCTGGGAAGAATTCGGTGCTAGAGACACAAGAAACAGAAACAAAGCCAGTATTTTCAGAGCTTGATTTTTTGGAAGTTCCAATGTATTCTGGGGAAAGAGAATGGAGGAAGTAACAGGAGGGAAAAGAAAAGAAAGTCTGAATAACTCTGCATTGAATGTAAGAACATGATAGCTCAGAACAGTCTATAGCACAAATAACACTGCTCAAGCACACGCTGTGGCACACAGAACGATGCCACTTCTCAGAAAGACAAAACATTTAGACAGGGGGTTTTTTGTTTTCATATTTGTTCATTTCTTAAATGCATTCCTCCTTCCTTGGAGGCCATTTAGTAAAGCAATAAATTAATTTGTACTTTAGAGTGAACTCTTTAATCCTTTTTGTTCTCTTCTCTCCCAATCAAATGCATACTACTGAATTTGCATGCATTAGCATAATGAAACATTAATTACATAGTGTTTTAGCTAGGACAAGCACAGAGCTTCAATCAATCTCAATAATTTGCATTAGGAAGGTGAAAGAACACTGGCCAGTCTTATCGGGACAACATAACAGACACAAAACACATCAACAGCACCTGTTACGGGTGCGATTTAAAAGCAGCATCCAAAACAAACTAAAAAAAAAATCTTAGAAAACTAAAAAATACTACAGATCGGTTAGCTTACTGATACATGGACAAATTGTATTCTCCTGGTTTTGTTAGGAACAAGCTGTGTTGGCACTGAAGGATGAGATGGGCTGATCTGGCACATCCCACCCAGTGGAGGGGATTATCTACTTTCCAACGTGTCACACGCTGTAGCTGCCAAAACAACGTGCGTATCTACAGAATCACAGAACGGCTGAGGTCGGAAGGGACCTCTGGAGATCGTCTAGTCTAATCCCTCTGCTGAAGCTGGGTCACCAACAGCACGTTCAACCAGACTCTGTCCGGACAGCTTTCAGATATCTGCAAGGATGGAGACTCCACAACCTCTCTGGGCAACATGCTCCAGCGCTCTGCCACCCTCGCAGGAATGAAGTTTTTCCTCATGTTCAGGCAGAGCCTCTTGTGTTTGTTTGTACCCATTGCTTCTCTTCCTATCGCTGGGCACCACTGAAAAGAGTCTGGCTCTGTCTTCTGTACACCTTCTCATCACATACTCACACATTGATAAAATCCCCCCTCGGTCTTCTCTTCTCCAGCTCTCACAGCTCTTCCTCGTAGGAGAGATGCTCAAGTCCCCTCAACATCTTAGTAACTCTCAGGGCATACACCTGAGTGGACTCGCTCCAGTAGCTCCATCTCTCTCTTGTATACTGGGGATCCCAGAATTAGACACAGCACCCCAGGTGCAGCATCACAAGGGCTGAGAAGAGGGGGGAGGATCACCTCCCTCAACCTGCTAGCAACACTCTTCCTACTTAACACACCCCAAGATACCACTGGCCCTCTTGGCCAATAGTAGGACAAGGACACACAGCAGGCTCATAGTCAACTTGTTGTCCACCAGCACTCCCAGGTCCTTCTCTGCAGAGCTGCTCTCCAGCAGGTCAGCCCCCAGCCTGTACTGGTGCATGGGGTTATTTCTCCCTAAGCGCAGGACTCTGCGCTTGCCTTTGCTGAACTTCATGAGGTTCCCCTCTGCCCATCTCTCCAGCCTGTCCACATCTCTCTGAATGGCAGCACAGCCTTCTGGTCTATCAGCCACTCCTCCCAGTTGTGTATCATCAGCAAACTTGCTGAAGGTGCAATCTGCCATCCAGGTCACTGATGAATAAGTTGAACAAGGCTGGACCTAGTACTGATCCCTGAGGGACACTGTTAGCTACAGGCCTCCAATTAGACTGCACCACTGATCACAGCGCTCTGTCCTCCGCCATTCAACCCACCTCACTCATTGCTCATCCAGCCCGCACTTTCTGAGCTTGCCTACAAGGATGTTACGGGAGACAGTATCAAAAGCCTTGCTGCAGTCAAGGTAGACAATATCCACTGCTCTCCATCTCCCCAGCCAGTCATGCCTTCAGAGATGGCTATCAGGTTGGTTAACCACTCCAGCAGTAAACTCTAGTGATTTATGCAAACCAGTTTTGGTCTTATCTATCATCCAGCCTGCAGTCTTCAAGCATTTTCAACACATCAGGCAATGTCACAAACATCTTGTGCTATCTGGCGCATCTTTTGGGTCCCACAGCCAGAAGACTTCACAGAGTAAGGTGAAGCAGTGTGCCCGTGTCTCGGCAGAAACTTAATAGCTGGTATATTTTGAGGCACAGCACAGCAACCTAGTCTGTCATTTGCTCTTTTCTCTGGACAGAGCTAGTCAGCAGCTATTGCATCAGGCCTCCCAGAAACAAATTTCAGAGCAGGTGAAGAGTTGGGGAGCAAGAGATACAGACACAGCTGCAAGAAGCTGAAGTTTTTAATCACATCCATTGGCACTGAAAGTATATGGAAACTGAATGTCAGTCTTCTCCACAATCTCCCATGTATATTCAAGACTGCCGTATCTGTAAATGTGCCAAGATGGGAAATGGACTAACCTTTGAAAACATAATATTACAAGTCAGTTGTGCCTTCTTTCTACTGCTGTGCACACAGCATCTCTATTATCATGTTCTCTTTGCTCCTGTTCATAGAAGAGAAAGTTTCTCGTTCAATTCTTGAAATTAAAATTCTCCCACTTTCATTTAGTAAAAGGCTTCTGGGAGAACACCAGAATGGTGATCATTAAGAAAACAAATAGCCCTGCTACAATAATGTATGTGAACGTTAAAGAAACAAATGGTGACTTCAGCGCGGATGTAAGGCCCTTCCCTCTTTACACAATGAAAGCACTCAGGGAAGCCGATGGTCTGCGCACCCTGAATGCATCATTTCAGCTTTTGAAAAACTCCAAAAAAGTCTAATCTGAGCATAATCTGACTCATAAAACATCCAAGAGCAATCGAGACTGCTGTTGTGAGGAATAACCAACGAATTTTAAACCGTTCCCATGGTTTTGTAGCATCAGCCCTTAATGCATCAGCCTTTCCAGCAGAAAAAGTTCCATTTTGTTTCAAAATAAATTACAGCTTCCTTGTCTTACTTTAACCCACCATCTCCCACAACTGCAGCAAAAGGAAACTTTTTTTTGGGGGGGGGGCAGGGGGGGGATTGATGACCTCCTGAGATCCCCTCCAACCTGAACCATTCTCTGCACAGGAAGGACTCCACACCTTCAGACAGACATTAGCTCCCAAAATATAACATCAGGAGAAGTTCGTCTGTAGCTCGTGAAGTCTGCCACATACCACAGCCCTCAGGACAGATTTTTCTCTGATTGAGCATTTTATCATTTGAGTACGTCCCTTACTGTTTTGCATCAGTACTAGAGGCATGATTTCTTCCACAGCATATGCATAACAGCTGTACAACTTAAACGAGCTGCACATGTTTTAGAGAAGATTGAGCCTCATGTATAACAGGTCAGATTTTGACTTGGACAATGATGTTAAACTGATTTACAATCACTAAGAATCTGGGCTTATTTTTTTTAAAGTCTGCATCATAACATGATTGAAAGCTTTTCTTGTGTACCACAAAACAGAAAAGGAGAGATGTTGTGCCGGATCAATGCTCAGAAGCCATTCATAAAGACGCAATGAAAAAGTATTAGTTTACAATTGTATTTCAAAGATATCATAACGCCTAAGAGACAGAAAATAATGTCTAAAGCTGTCAATATGAGTTTATTTGCAGGACGTATAGTTTTTATGTGGAGATTGGCTTTCTGTAACTACGCACAGTAAGCAGCATTTCTCATCACACCTGTCCTTCAGGCAGAACTGCCAACAGAATACAAAACTGTTTACGTCTTCAAAGCCCAAGCTTCATCCTCTGCTGTCAAACAAACTCCAATTAACTGAACATTTCCTAACACTGGGGGGGGGGGAACAGCTCAGCAAGTTTTGTTCACCGAACACAGAACACACCAGAAGTCATCTGCCTTAATTTCCAGGACTGTGCAATGCAATCTTCCAGCAAAGAGAGAGAAACTATTCTCACCTGACACTGGGAAGGGGATAAGCAACCCCAAATGCCACCTCTCTTCATTAGTCACAAGACTGCAAGGAAAATAACCTTCTATCAGGGAAGGTGTGGAAAAAAACCCTTCCTACCCAGGAGTCGAAACTGCTTTAACTAGTCCTCCAGCATTGTCACGTTAGACATGCCAAAACAACAGTAACTAGCTACATCATTTATTTTAACCCACTTGCAAAGTTTCTTATCAAACCATATAGCTTTCATAACGTATTTTCTTCCTGTTCATTCCCTGAATGTAAGCTGTATTTCAATAGGAACAAACAGCACAAAGGAAGTGCCCAGGTAAATCCCACCACCTCCCTCTCCCTTCCTCCATCTGCACTTCCCATGAGGAATGGTTGTAACTTGACTCAAAGGACTTTTTTTTTTTGGGGGGGGGGCTTCTTGCTCTATTTTTCTACCCAAGCTGTGTGTCCTCCAAAGGGCAGAGTCTCAGGCACTCCAGCAGAAGTTTTTTGCTGCGCTTTACTTACCTCCTCCTCCTTACCCCCCCCCCCCCCGTAAAGGTGAGGGTGCTTCCCCAGGCCTCCCAACGCCGGGACGCTCCACGGAGCCCTCAAGAACCGGATCGCTTTGCTGCCCCTCGCCCAGCCGCGGCTGACGGAGCAGTCCCACCGCGCTCCCTCGGGTCGCCCCACCGCCTGGGCACCCAGTAAGCCCAGCGGGAGCTACAAAACAAGCGAGGGCAGCGCCCAGCGCCCGCCCCAGCGCCCGCAGGCTGCTCTCCTGCCCTCTCCGCAGCGCCCGCCGGCCAGCATCCCGCGAACCCGCTCGCTCGGCCACGCGAGAGGCGGCAGCCGGACGGCAGGCGCACCCCCGCTCCCAGGGCTGCCGCGGGGACACCGGACCTGCCCCAAAAGGTTCGGTGTCATTTACACTGACTCACGCCCACTTGTTCCCGCAGGCTATCAAACCACCTCGGGGTCGCTCTGACCCCAGACTGTCCCTCTGCCTTTCAAGAAGTAGCTTCCAGTCCTTTTTTACGTTAAGTAAACAAATCCAAACCACTCCAACATCCTGTTGCCAAACCCAGAAGTTTGCTCATAATACAGTTATTTTTGGAAATTCAGAAGCTCCAAGGGAAAACAGAAGGAACAGTCCTACGTTATATTATTCACTTGAATGAGTTTCCAAATTGAAATCGCTGAGATTGCAAGTACCAAGTCGCAACTACGTGGGAATCCGTTTGAAATAGTTTCAGATCTGAATATTACCATATGGTCCTGTTGAATTCAATGAGGAAAACCTGCTCACGTGGATAGTACCATGCAGATGGGGCAATGGCACAGGGGCCTTTTGCCAAGGCCTCGTCTGCTGTTGGCCACCCCTGTAGCTAAATAACTTTTGATAAGTATTCCTAAAGAAAAGCTATATACGAAAATATTTATTATCCCTTAACTGGAGACTCAGACTTATGTTGTAAGCCGTATGTCCAACCTGCTTCTCTATTCAAGGTTCTCTGAAAATGAAACTTCTAGAAAATCTGAAAATCAAAACAAGTCCAAATGAGTATTTTCACAAAATCAAAACAAATCAAAACCGAAGTGAAGCTTGTAAAATCAAAACCAAACAAAATAAACCCAGCACGTAACAGCCCCAAACTTACAGAGAGCCTTGCAGGCAAAGCCCTGGTTGCTGCAAGCCTGTTTTGCCCTGCAGCCCAGGAGGAGGAACAACCTGTTACTTTGTTATTCGGATAAAGCAGAAGGGAGCAGGTAAGATCAGAAGTGCAGGTATTATCAGATCACAGTTCCAAAACCTTTTATAAGGTTGTGCCCCGTCTGCTTTAGGAGTTTCTGTTACTATAGATAACTTAAAATGGCACTCAGACCCTATGCAAGAGGATTTCCTCTAGCTCTAACACAAGCTAAGGGGTCTTTACTCACTTGTTACACACCAAATTATGCTTTAATGCCCATGAACACCTACACTTAGAGCAACCACGTGCACCGGCTGCTTTAGAGACCACAGCTGGTCTCTGCCTTCTCTCATCCAACCAATCCCACAGCTCCTTCTCTGATTTTATACTACATTTTCCACACATCTCTCTTGCCCTTAAGGCTGTGTAAGTGGTTTCTGCACCCTGTTTTCTTGTTCAGAAAAATCCTGGCTGAGCTACAGAAACCTGCTTTGGTGCATCCTACAGCAAACTCCCACAGCCAGCTGGGGCGAGACAGGTTTTATTTAATGTTTCTCTTTGGCATCCTCCAGCATGCCACCTGATTCAAGCTGGGCAAAAACTCAATTCAAACACTTTGAGAAAAAGGGAAAAAAAAAATCCAAAGTCTGAGCTTCACAAGAGGCATGTAACAGGGAAGCAGTTGTCATAGCTTTTCTTCCTCAACCTCACTGAAAATCACAACAGAGAGAGCTGGTCACAGAGGAGAAAGAAGCCCCAGACGTTGTTTCGTAACAGTGGCCATCAGTAAAAAAAAGTGTCTTCTACGCGCACGCGATGAAGCCATGGCACGCCGCGGTGCGCTGCGCCGCCCCGCTCCCCGGGGAAAGGGGGCTGCGGCGCTCCTTCGCTCCCCTGACCGCTGCCAAGCGGCCCGTGCGGTACGTCTCCCTCGGGCGGCCCCAAAGCTTCTGAAGCCATCTCCGTTCGGAAAACGGCCTTGACCGTAGCTCCACCTTGCAAGCCAGCCTCCGTGAACTGCTGCACCGGCACAGCTGGCCATGGCAGCTTTTCAGGTCAAGTGCACCAAAGGAGGGAAAAGAAGAAAGCTGAACCGAGGACCAGCTGCCAGGAACAAAACACAGGTCTGCAAATTCAGAACGTCTACTTCAGTTTACACTGCTCTTGGTAATTAATGAAATTAAAAGCCATTAGACTGCTTGATGTACCTGCGCACCTGCCCAAAGAGCTTTCTGCACGTTGGTTTTGCATGCCAAATAGTGCAGTACAGCCCAGTAGTAGGGAAAGCATTTCCTACTGAGCGGAGGGAAAACGTCAGAATCCAAAAGAAAGCAGGTGAATCCAAGAGCGTTTAGCTCCCCGTGATCAGTAAATCAGCACGTCTTCTGCTCCATGGTGCTCCGTTCAGCAGGATGGCATAATTACTCATGGAAAGTGGTTTTGAACTTTATTAACTGAAAGCAAGGGAACAGGAAAGGCTAAGGTTGGTACTTTTTAAAAAAAAAAAAGAAAAAAAAAAAAAGAAAAGCACCTAAAATCATGTTAGTGCTTATCATAATTGAAAAACTAGTCCATCATTCCTGCGTTTCCTTCCTTACACAGAAACCTATGTCAAAAGCAGAACCACTGAACAGTGGGAGGACAAGCAGAGTTTGCAAAGGGCGACTCTGGACGCTTGGCAGGACAGACCGCGTGCCGCACAGCCACCAGGACAGCCCAGGAGCGTCCCCCGGGGGTGACGGAAGTCCCTCGCCAGGCAAGCGGAGCCTGCAGGCGCTCCCCAGGTTAATCGCTCTCAGCAGGACACCTGGACCGTAAGCGAACCACCCAAGCGAAATCCAGCGGAGCTCACGCAGCCAGTTCTGCATCCTCAGCCAAGCCCAGCAGTCATGAGCTTCAGCAGTCAACCAAGGGGTACGCAGCACTTCCTTCAGAGCAGGGCAGCGAAAAACACGGGATTTCGCTCAATGCTGTGGTAACGCTTCGGACTGCCCAGAGAGCCTAAGCATGCACGTGATCAGAAAAGCACAGAAAAAAAACACGATTCTGCTTACAAGCCCCTAGCAAGAAGGGCGCTAGCAAACTCCTGAAGTCGAGAGGCCCCAAAAAACCTCTTCTAGCACATTAACCCTGAAGCAGCCTTGGGATTCTTCTTTATGCTTGTTTGTTTTCTACCATGAGGCAGGATAAGCCATTTGCATAAATTCACTCAGCAAATAATTTCAATCATTGCATTCACCAGGCAACCTCCTCGTATCAGATTTCATATGTGTATGAGCAACCACAACTCTGTTGGAGTGGCTCTCGCAGTCACACACCAAGCAGCATCCAGCAACAGACCCCAGCCCAGGCAAAAACGAGGATAACCCACCGAGGAGTTGCAGCCAGAGCCAGAGATCAGGCTCCCAGCCTCGTCAATCCCGAGTCCCCGGCTACGGAGCGACCCAGCCTTCCCCAGAGCTGGTCGCTTCCAAGCATCTCCTCCTCCCACAGCTCAAGTGCTAAAAGCCCAACTGCTGTTTCCAGTGCCAGGCCTGAACCCCACAAGCAGCAGGGTGAAGCTTGACCGTAACTAGCATAAACACTAGGAAAAAAAAAAAAAAAAGTGACACTGTCAAATGCATAACACTGTTTTCCAGACGCAAGCAGTGAGACTGCAGTTGCAGTCAACTTCTGATTATTTTTCTTTTCTCTCTCTCTCTCTTTTTTTTTTTTTTTTTTTTTTTTTTTTTTTTTTTTTTTAAAGGCTTAAAGAAAAAGAGGAGGAAATATCAGAACCCCAGGAGACAGGAAGCAGAGGCAGGTTTTGCTCTAGGACATGGAAATGCCACGCAGCCAGACTCGGACGCACACGCAAGCACCGGAGAAGGTGCAGCACGCAGGTGGCAGACGGGGCACCGGCGCCAAGGCTCGAGGGTACCTGTTAGCCGTAAGCCACAGGAACAGGAACCACATCCTCCTAAACACAATCCAGCAAAAGATGCTCCCTGGAAATCACAGTAATACTAGATATTTAAAAGCTACAGATATAATTAACATACTTAAAGGTTGCAATTTTTGCCTTTATTCCCCAAATAGCTTGCTAGAAGCCCTATATATTGCTAGTTATGGGCCTTTGAGACTTAGCTCCCCCCAATCCTCATCTGTTTTATGTAAATAGGAGCATGCAAATGCTGATGGTCTCTGGCTTCCTATATAAAGGGAAAAGGGGGAAGATACAAAACAAGAATTTGAGCATAGCATAATGGAAAGAAAATACAAATAAAATCACTTGCTGTGAAAAAAAAAAAAAAAAAGGTTAGAGCCAAATATTTTCATTTAAATTACCAGCACTTGTGCAGATAAACAGTATTTGGTAATTTCAGTTTGGTACTAAAGGGGTTTTTGCTCCCGAATGGCCCATTTCTACCAATTATGCCAATTAATTAAAAAAAAAAAAAAAAAAAGAGAGAGAGAGAGAGAGAGAGATGGAATAGCAGTGCTTTGCTTTCTCTATGAACAAAAATAAGAAGAATGGAGAGCCATTTCCATTAGCAAGTATTCATCAACACATTCCGACTGACAGTCGGTGTAATGGAGCAGTTACAGCACATATGGTTTATAACTGGTTCTTCACTGCATCTTTTCTGCACACTCTACAGAAACCTGCCGGTAAAGAGCTCCTCCACAACATGAAATAACTGCCGTTTCTGTATTAAGGATGGATGTAGCCACATAAAAAAAGGTACAAAGAAATATTTTTTCAGTTCAACCATCTATTATGATTTCCAATTACTATTTTGCTCCCACTGTCAAAAGGGTACCCACTTCAAAGCCAGCAAATATCATGCCTCATACTTTAACTTGTTTAATGATTGGATTAGGAAGAAACATCTATTAAGAACAGCTGTTTCTCTACAATTAAGTAGAAGTATCCCCTAAAAATTCCAGTCCTGTAAGCAAATTTCAGATAAGACTTCCTTCAAAACATAACTAACAAACTATCACTATAATTATTATAACTGGAAGAAAATTCTGATCAAGTATGTCTTCCAATTGCTGTATTTTAAGTTATATGCAAGCAGGCACCACTGGGGCAAAAGTCCCTGGGCTTAATTTTCAAGTTGAATTTTGGAGGGTTAAATACCCAGCTGAGGTGAGGCATGGTGCATTTGTACTCGCATTTTTCTCTTTTTGAAAGAAAAACCTCTGTCTTGCAGCACAGATCTGAGCCCGCAAAGGAGATCAGTTCCACCCCAGCTATCCGCACCGGGCTCCTGAGAGAGCCAGAGCCTGAAGATAACTTGGATTTGCTTGGACCACCGCTGGAGCCAGAGCGGCACAGGTCAGCCGGCAGGCAGCACCCCCAGCCACAACGCAGCAGACAGTGCCGAGCGAGCGTCCCGCGCACCTCTCCTCCGGAGAGGTGAGTTACAGGAGCTGCACCCAGCCTGCCCAGGGCACCCCCCCAGGGTGCTCCACCAAAGGGGTGGCCCTCCGACCCCGTTGCTGGTACTTCTGCAGGAGGAGCCCCGCGTTCTCCCACTCAGCTCCCCCCGCAGTCTAAAGCCCTCCGCAGAGGGCAGAGGCCCCAGGCACCGCCTCTGCAGAAGGCTCGCGTCCTCCGCTGCAGGGGACCTGCGAAGCCGCGCGGCCCTCACCGCCGTCGCAGGCACGGAGGAAGCTCCGCACGCTCTAACATCTTTCAAAGAGGAGGCTGCCTGCAAGGGATCCTCTGGATGCCAGATCCTTCGGCAGGCTTTAGTTTCGAGTACTCGCGGAACCGCTGCACCACGCGTAGCGCAGACGTAGCCCCTTTGACACCACAGCCTCAAAGGGGCGAGCTGCTACTTGCTCCCTAAAACAGAGATCTGCCACAGGAAATGCGGCTGGTTCCCCACTCTTACGAAAAGTGCCATGAAAACTGTAGATAAATAAGTAACTTCATATAGCTCATCTACGCTAAAAATTACATCAATTTGTGTGCAAAGCTGATAGTTGCATGCAACAAAGCAAGTGCCTGTGTTCTCCAGTGTAGTTGCTCATGCTTTATTTTAAAGTCAGACCTCAATTTTTGTTCAAGAAAAACCATTTCTCAGGTCCCCCTTCCAGGCTTCCACATAAAACAAAAAAAATATATTATGCCTCAACTTATGGAGACAAAGAAAGGCCAGAGAGATCTCCAGGACTCCGCTATACAGTTCTACATTGGCTAATAGTATTTTATTTCTCATTTTTCCATTCAGTACATAGATTATTTTTCAGAATATTTTATGTCAGAGTTTCCATTAAAGATTTTGGCAAGGATCACACAGGACTGATTCTTGGCCATGCCTCAGCTTGACTTTTTATAAACTAACCCAATTTTGAAGATGCAAGTCCCCATCCCAGTTAATCAAATGAGAACTTAATCCATTCAGCCTTTGCATTTCTTCCTCTTATCTACTACCTTTATTCTATTTGTTCAAAATCTGACTGACTTTCAGCAAAATCTTGACTGAGACTATGAACTGAATCAATGGATTTTCTCCTGTGAAGTCAGTCATATAAAAATAGTTTACCTGCATTTCTAAGGGTTTTCCCACTATTCCAGTCTTTTTTTTTTTTTGTAGTGTCTTCAGCTCTCATACAAGATGCTATAATAGAAACATTAAAAACCAAAAGCATTTCAGTACTGATTCTTCCTGCAAGTTTCTCCCCTCAACTCCCTTCCTTTTTAAAACATCAAGTAGAGACAACCAGTAGATGTAGGATACTAAGCTATAAACAAAAACACTATCAACGTAGGATGACTCAGAATAGTTATGCCCAGATCCAGCAAGCTCAAGGCTAATTTGGACAATAACCTGAACAGAAATTAGATCAGGCACAACGCGGCAGTGTTCAGTTCCCGGCTTTGGAGATGCATGGTCCTCTCCTGTTCCAGGCTGGCTCCAGGCCAACTTGGATGACGACGCAAACGCGCCTAACCTGACAGCATCCACCCTTCCCACCTCCCATCTGCTGAGCAGCAAGGCCACATATAGCACACAGGCAACAAAGTGACTGGCTGAAACTACTGCGTCACTCAGATTTCAGGACACTTTATGAGAAGCCACGGAACATTTTGATGAAATTCAAGAAGTGGTGAGGTTGGAAGGGACTTCTGGAGACCATCTAGTCCAACCCTCCTGCTCAAGTCACCTAGATCACATTAAGGACTGCATCCAGACAGTTTCTGAACATTTCCAGAGAAGGAGACTCCACAACCTCACTGGGCAACCTGTCCCAGTGCTCTGTCACCCTCAGAGGGAAGAGGTTTTTCCTCACGTTCAAACAGAGCTTCCCATGCTTCAGTTCGTGCCCATTGCCTCTAGACCTATTGATGGGCACCACTGAGAAGAGCTTGGCCTCATCCTCTCTACACTCTTCCTTCAGATACTTATATGCATTGATAGGATCCTCCCTCAGTCTTCTCCAGGCTCAACAGGCCCAGCTCTAGGGCCTTATTCCTCATAAGAGAGATGTTCCAGATTTTGATACAATATCAGAAGAAAGCATATTTAAACTCTATTATTTCTTCTCTTTCCTCAACAACTACAAATGCAACTAAAAATAAGAACATTTCCAAACATAAAAACAAACAGCATCAACTGTTACTATCATAACAACTGCTTTCATAGCAAAGAAAGTAATTTTAAGTAGTAAACTATACCCAACACCAATGAAGTTTGCAATTATATTGTTTGCATGCAACAGTAAAAGACATTTGAAGTTAAATTTCAAAGCAATACAGCAATACAATAATCTGTCCTGCTTAAAAAAAAAAAAAAAAGAAAGAAAAAAAGAAAACACTATTAGAAATGCTTGTACTTGCCAAGAAAAATTCAGAAAAATTCAAGGAAGAGTTTTCAGAAAAGTAGCTGTTGATCATATCACAACATTTACACCACAAACTTTTACTGATGCATTTGTTTTACAATTTAACTGCTACTGGATACAAATACGGATGCAAACATTCAGCACAGCTCTGAGACACCTTCTCCTCCCCACTGGCATCTTCACACTCAGAATTTCCAAGCGCCACCCCAGGAATTCATTAGATTCCAGAGGGAGAGAAAACCCTCCAAACCTGCAATCCAGCAGAATTTGGGATAGGAACAGTCCATATTTTACAAACACTGTTTCCTGAAATAAAGTTTATTCGTATCCCTCCATAAAATTGTAGTTAACACAGGCAAACACACACCCTTTTGCTTGCTGAATAGTTTCATTTCGTTTCCTAGCGGCATGCTCAGAGCTGAGCTGCTACCCAGCGCTCTCCAGGAGCCCCACAGCTGAGGTGCTGCTTGCTGTGACCAGGATGGCACATGAGGATGGACAGAGAGGGAATCTGAGCTCAGTCTGCAACACATTTCCAGTGAAACAGCTGCAGCCCCTTAGCTCAGCTAAGTCCCTGTCCTGCTGAGCAGCTAGTTGAGACTTCTTTAAGCATTATTTTCATGGATCTACAGAATTCTGCTTGGCAAATATCTCAAACCACAGGACACCTCTTCCCACAACTTCTGTTCAGTCTTTACTTCTTATTTATTTTCTTAACCACTGTTGCTATTCCCCATGCCACCACAGCAGTCTAAGTACTGCAGAATGCCTAAGTCACCAGCATCCTTCATCCACAGCTCTCCATCTATTAAATCTTTTAGTATACAAACATTGAAGAGAGATGCAAGCAATACATCAATCTCGTCACTGCCAGGAACTTTCATGACTCAGTGCTTATATGTTCTTTAAAAGGACATTATATAGGTTGGAAAGAACAACCACAGAGTCAGAAAGCTTGATTAGGTTTTATGTTGCTGGTCCTCTGAATACTCAAGATACTGAATTTAAAGGAAATGCAGCATGGTTGTAAAACACTAACTAACCAAAACCACTATCTCTATACTAAATCCCATTTCAACACCACTCTCTTTATATTAAATCCCATTTTAAAAGCAGAGTTGAAAACTTAAAATATATTGCAGTTATATAGCAGCTATTAGTAACACAGGTTATAGAGTTTTATGAAGTGTTAATAACTGAATAAAAGCATATTAATATATAGTGAAGTTTTAATTATAAAATGCAATTTTATTGCATTTTACAAGTCATTTGTTTGCTTTTAATCATTACGAGTAATTGGTTGCTTTGCTTCCCATCAATGCATTTCTCATTCTTTAGAGGCGTAGCTTTAACATAATATACGGCCAATATCATTTTATATCTGGACTAGATGACCTCCACAGGTCGCTTCCGATCTTACTGATTCTATGATCTACTTCAGACCTGTGCAGCTAACTGCAAAGATACAGGGCAGTAGTGACGTGGGCTTGCTGGGAATGAAAGGCCACCATCTGGCCATGCTTGACGTCCACTTTGCACAGGTAAAATTGACTATGGGGGGGGACAAGATTGGAGAACCAAGCTCAGCACATCTGGTATGATTTAGCGAGGCCGTCTATAGGACTACGGAAAGAGAAAGTTTATAGCACGATTTGAAAACCATCCGGCAAAAAGCCTAGCCAGAAATACCGATGGTCTGCAGCTCTCAGAACAAACAGGCTCCAATTTACAACATTTAAGATCACTCAGGTGTTATTCATTCTAAGCATTATTCTCAAAATCCTTCCTTTTCAAGCATGGAGACTGAAGCTTGCCAGTAGCAACAGATTACGAGTACTTCTGTGCGGCAAGGCAGGAGACGACCCCTTTTCGACAGAACAGAACATCCCCGTGCGGCACGCAGATCATACCGTGCAAACATCTGCTTTTGAGACACGTTCAGGAGCCTACGCGTAACTAAGCATTCCACCAAATGTGTTGACCACTGAACTTCTGAATCTCTTTAATGTTGTTTAAGCAGCAAGAATGAGAGAAATTTGAACCCAGAAGCCCTGGAACAGTCAGAAAATGAGTGTTGGAAAAAATCTCTAGGGCAGGAATAGAAAATGAAGCGCCAGAAATGGTCACTTAACAAATGAGAAGTTGTCAAATGAAGGAGTTCTTCAGATCTTTTAAGCAAAGTGTTTTTAAGTTACATCTTGAGCATATAATGGGCTCAAAGGGGCAAGTGTTCAGTGAACTTCTGAAGAGTAAGCCTATTGCGCTCAGCTACAACACACCGTTTAGCGGGGTCTAATTAAACAGATCCAGTTAACCAGATAGGCAGATAAACAGAGAAGTGTGAAGCCAATCCTTGTTCTGAGCTTCTAAGAAAGCCCCCACAGAGAAGCAGATAGAGGATAAGCTGTCAGCTGCCCCTGATCACAAACACCTTTCTCTTGTGTACTTCTGGATACAGATAATTGAGAGACCTTCCAAGCCCAGGGACAGTACGACTGACTGCCTGAAAAGTATCTGATAGCAAGTTTTATCAGAGATTAGAAAGGCACCATCGCCTACTAGCTCAATTTCAGGACCTTTTTTTCTCCTCTAGATAATTAACCTCAAATGAGACGAAGAGGGGGAACATCTAAAGAGTAGGGCTTGTTGATTGATCTCATGTTTGTTACTTTATTATATAAGACTACGACTGAATAAATATATAGTTCTGAAGTAGCCACTAGTCTGCTCAAGTACAATCAAAACAGTTTGCTAAGGCAACTGTTGTTGCCAGAGTAAGTCCAAAGAACATGTGCTATGGACATGAAGACAACAGTAAGTGCTACTTATCTTGGAGGACAAGAATTGTCAATAGCTGGTTTTGCTAGAATGGAATTCTTTCCCTTCGTAATTAGAGAAACTGAAAACTACTGCAGTCTAAGTGACAAGCCCTTTTCCCACTAAGTATGCCCTCATGCAGCCAACTCTGGTAGAAAACGCTAGCCAACAACATTCATCTGTCTTCAGAATAATTTAGTAATCTGTATTTTAACTTTTCCCAGAATATGAGACTTCACATGCAACAAAACACATGAAGGGAGTCTTTTTCCAGATGCCAAACCTACCTAAGAATGAATTTTAAGCCATGGTTGAAACGTTGCTGTGGACAGTGCAAACAAAACCATTTAAACCAACAAAGCTATTTGTCAGAAAGAGCAAATAGCTCTTTCTAGCAGAAACAGCAAAAACCGTATGACTCAGGAGCAAGTCCTCACCTCTGGCTCTCAGTACTGAACACTTCTCTCTCCCAAGGAGCAAGCGACATTCTGGCTTGGAATGACAAGCCTCACCAGTATGCTGGAAGCCTTTAGTTGAACTCAAATTCAATACCTGAAACACCTGAAACTGTAGCCAATACCACCAACCAGTTCTTGAAAAGAGAGAGGGACTAAGGATGCAGCAGGATCCCTAATAAAGAATTCCCTAAAAAAACATAACACAAATACACAGTGAAAAGAGTATCACAAAAACAGATGTGTAACATCATGTTAGTGGATGTCCCCTACAGAAACAACTATGAAAATACAATCTTTTAATGGGTTTTTTCTGTTTTCTTTCGTCATGCAATGGGAGTTAGATGCATCTGCCTCTGAAGAAAGTGGACACTGGCACTTTCCAAAAGGTCCTGCCAAAACAACCTCAAAGGTGGCCCTATAAAGGTTAGTATTTGGAGTTCAATGCCTAAAATAATTTATATGGAATTCTATTGTATTTTAATACAACTAGATTTTGTTTCAGCTTCTTAAACCAAGGCTTTTCCAGCTAGCAGATAATAAGTTTCCAGAGCTGTCCCATTCAATCCACTAGACATCCAGGAAAAACACTCCAAAACAAAGCAGTGCTTTAAAAAGCTGACTAGCGAGTTAGCTTTATATTGTTTAAACACTATTTTTAACAGATTGGAAGCTATTGCCTGCTATAATTAGTATTTCAGTTTGGAGCTAAAGCAACAGAAGGTCCCATTTGTGCTGTAGCTCAGCGATCCCTGCTGAAAGCGGGCAGCCTAGGTTACCTCAGGCAGGCAGAAGCCCAGTAAGTACTGCAAGTTCAAAAGGAGGGATCTAGCTTCTTCCATCATAAGAAAAAAAAAAAAACAAAAACAAACAAACCAACCCTGCTCACACCTGATTTGCCCATGCCACAAGGATGCAGACTGTCACCACTAAGAGGAAGCCAAAGCAGACAGGACTGGAAAAACAGGGAGAGGCAAGTGTGAAAATGCCTCAGTTAGCAGGTGATCAACCCGCTGAGAGGTACCTACTGAGCAACCAAAAACTCCAAAACTGGGGATCCATCTCGGACAAGACACAGACAAGAGCCATAATCTTGCAGAAACCTAAAGGCTGTAAACCCATCTGCATGCCTCAATTATTTTAATGAACAAATGCACAAAGCTGCAATAGCCCCTTACAGTGTCTGTCCTGTCTTGAAGCACCAACCTTGTTTACTGTACAAGCTGAGTAGCAATAAAAACAGTACTGGCCATCACGCCCATGTGGAATTACCCCACAGAACTTCACAAGAGCAAAGCTAACAGGATTTCATGTTAATTACTCTAAAAAAATATAGAAATACATTCTGTATAAAAACATACGTAATTTAATAGAAATCCTGGCCTTTGCTACAGGCTGAGGAGGCTGCTGTTACTATTTTTGAGCTATCCTAAAGAAGGTCTTCAATTCCGTAATATAGTCTTGCATATCTATAGAAAGACTCTTGTTCTCAGGAAACCACTACAGAGCTTTAATATCACAATAAACAGCAGTTAAAAAAAAAAAAAATGACCTGACTTTCATCAGATGTCCCAGCACTTTTTTAGGCAAGCAGACATCTTCCCAGCTAATGGCACATTATCTACCAATGGCAAAGCTTGCCCTAGTTTCCTGGTGGATAAAACAACTTAGGGTTGTAGTCCCTTTGCTGTGCCCACGCGCGCATACACACTTACTACGCTACCAGTTGCTGAACAGCGGGATGAAGCCACTTCGATCAGCCAGTGAGGGAAGACTGAGGAAGAAAAACAGTCATAAAATATTTGAAAGCTCTTCACAGAGCAAAGGTCTAGGCACCTCTGGAAAGACCGAAACCAGAGGTACCCAACCTGCAGGCTGAGGCAGGTAGTAGGTAAATCAGCTCCTGCACATCCATAGTTTACAAGCAACTTCACCGTATGTAAGTATGTAACAGCCTCCTGCCAACAACAGCTGTAAAGTGGCAAACCTTATGGGGGAATACACTGAAACTGAATGATCAAAGACATCAGGGAAGGCATGAAAAGGAAAGGAGATGGATTTTGCCATTTCCTTCCTCCCCGTAGCGCTAGGAATCATTATCACCTTATCCGCCAGCCAGCTCTAAGGCTCCCCAGCGTTTGCGAGCGCCTGCGTTGCTAATACTGCCGCTTTATCGAGTTCTTAAAATGCCAGGAGCTTCCCGGCTCGCGTTCCTTAAGGAGCTCAAGACAACTGTGTGTTTATTGATTCCTGTTTAGCAACACCCTGCTCGCGCCGTGGGTCCAGAGCGTTGTCGAGCATCACGCCCGAGCGCCGCTCCAGCCCAGGGCTGGGTGCATTCCTGCTTACGCCCCCAACGACTTCGGGTGCCGGCGCCTGTGGAAAAGGTCAAGCTTCTGGAGCTCGATAGGATGCCTTCTGATTAAGGACATTTGTAAAGATCTGTATCTAATAAAGCATAAATGATTTACCAACTCATTTTGATTGAGAGGCAAAAATTTGGCTTGGAGAAACAACGCAAGAAGCCAGTCTTACAGCCTTCGTTCCTGTAGCAAGGCTGGGAGACACAGACTGCATTAACTACTAAAAGACAGTTCGTCTACTCAACACTCACTTTTTATTTTCAAAATCATAGCTCGAGGGAACGAATATGATTTTCTGCATCAGCACTTGAAACAAACTGCCTGCCTCTTTAGGAGGCTTCTTTAAGGCGTTCTTTCGTGCCTCAGAAAGACACACTCACCATTGCTTTGAAGAGGAAACACGATCTCTTAGCTGGCTCATCCTTTTCTCCTGAATTTTGGATCAACATCTACAAAATGGACAAGTTTGCAAAACCACTGCCAAAGCCCCTTGCTTTACTTGTCTTGACTGATGTCAGACAAAATGCCAGAGACTCCAGAACTGCTCTTGGCAGTGCCCAGGATGGAAACCATCCAAACTCAAGCAGCTGACAGGGAGAGACACACTCACCACGCAAGGGAACCCATGTGCTGCATACTGAAACTGCGTCAGCGATTACATCTAATTGCATCATTACCTACAGTAAAATTAATAGAAGTTACTGCTCAGAAAAATACGAAAAGTTAGCTTTGACGTAGCATAATGAAAGGTTATAGAAGAAATCAGTAACCTTTTTAAAAAAACTAATGGTTATAGTGCCAAATATACACTATCCAAACCCCGATTATCACTTGGGCATAAACACTTTCTCCTTCCTTTGAACTACTGTTATTTTACAACAGTCAAGCATGAATGAAACTCTCTTCAATCCAATTTCCAAAAGTACAGACACACACACATAAATTTTCAGGTGAATGAAAGAACTGGATTGTTAGATCCATAAGATAGTATTTACATAATCTCTTACAGACAGAGTTCAATTCAAATGCTAGTCAAGCATCAAATATCCAAAGGAATTGCACCACCGAGGAAAACTCTGCAAGCATCTCTTCCACAGATCAACAACATCCAGTAATTGGTCAAAAGCAGTTTGTAAGGCATGTTAAAAGAAAACACTGCTACTGTTAAGGAAGAATAAGCAAGACGGCTTGACATCGGTATCACAGACTAGGTCCAGACAGATCCTGTGGTGAGCACTTATGTACATGGTTCTTGGAAATATGCCCAAACTTAATTTTAATTAAACTGCACTATTTCTAAGAGTTAAGTTCCAGTTTGAGACATTAAAATTCAAAAGCTTGTGCTGACCTGGCCAGCCAGTAAGACAGCTCCACATCTTGCACATTTACTAATTGCAAATTAGTAGTGTTTACAAAGCCGAACACATCTACTTGGAAGTCAGTTACAATTTGCAAAGCCTTCAACACAACAGAAGTTGAAAGCACCATTAAACTCCAGTCAACTAACTGGAGAAAAACACATTACGGAGGCCAGGCTGCACGTCCTTGGCCTCTCCGCAGTATTGGAACTGGATCAGTACAACCGCCAGGACCAGTGTCGCCAGATTTTCACACAACGAACCAAGGGGAAACGCACGTGAAGGCCTTCCGAGGCACTTCGTACTACGCCAGCTGGAGACTTCCCCCAAGAGCTGTGCTGAGACTTCAAAAATCTGCCCGATAGTTTCTAGCAGCAACAACATAAGCTAGACGCAATCACTGCGTTACTCTTGGGGACAAGTTGCTATACAAACAGGAAAGTTTCTAAGCATCCTACATACTGTGACAGCATTGTTCAACAACCTCCTAGCCTGTTATTGCAAATAACCAAACTGTCTTCCTCAATTCTGACACAAACTCGCACAACACTTTGTAACATAAGCTTTTTACATCTTTCTGCCTTTGTCAAGAGAATTGCCATCTCTTGAAATTTTTGGTTGCAGTTAAAGGGAAAAAAAAAGCATACATCTGTCACCTGCTTCTGATATGAACCCGTAAAACAACTCTTATCTGAAACCTGAAAGAGAACCACACAAACTAACTTGTGCCTACAGCATAAATGATTTTATGCTGATGTACTGTTGTACTGTTAAGCATAAATATACAAATCTAGTTTTGCTTATTTACAGAAGAATTCAAGCTATGCTCTTTTAAATTGCTACAATAAATTACAGACCAAAAATTTTATAGAAAGCTTGTAGAAAGAGCACTGAAACAAGATGCATCTGATTTGAAAACGGCATAGGGTGGTGTTTTTGTTGGTTTAATAATCATTTGAAAAAAGCAGCCTTAATAACCAAATGCTGAGATATTTCATGCAATATAAAAACATCGATCATCTGTAGTAGAAACAGACAAAAATCAGCCTGGAAATCTTAACACCACTGAACAAGTCTCAGAATTATGATACTTCAAGGACAGATGGAAAGCACCATTTCAGATCACAGGAGCACCTTCCAAATCTCCTAATTTCCCCCCACTTACTGTGCTTTAATTCACATTGTGGAGCAGCCTTGAAGCACAAACTGGATTCCTTCCAGTTGAAGCTAAATCTGAAAACATGCTGTAACTATCTACAGGCATCTGGTCCACAAGATCTGACTCAAGCTCGTTCAAAGCAAGCTCCCCAAATGCATGTCTCTCCGAAGGCAGGCACCTGCCCCCTACACCAGCTGTCCTGCTTTGCAGATCCGCTCTTACAGCAGTGCTCAACTTGCTAATGCAGGCGATGTGCTCTTTGACTATCACCCAGTTTTACATGCTTCTGTTTCTTAGTTTCACCTAGGAGGAGGGCAGGGTTATAATCAAAATATTGTTTTGACCTCAGTAAATGCATAGTTTCAATCCAACTTAATTTCCTGGAGAAGCATTTGTCTGAACAGCAATGTTCATCCTCACAGCTCATCAAGCAGCTTGTATAAGCAGGCACTGAAGAAAGTGTAGAAGTGGACTTGATATGTTAAGCTACTTATTTTGAAACTAAAATATAAGTAAGGAGGAAATCGAAGTGTCATAGACAAAATCATTGTTTATTGTTCAAAAGCCAAATTCCAATTGCTAAAATACAATTTCTCCCTTTTCCCTCTCCCATAAATAATTTTCTTCCAAGGGAAATTGTGAAGCCCTGAGATAAAAATAGTATTTTGAAGTTTCATCCCTGGCAGGTTACAAAACTTCTCTGCTGACCCTGTACTCTTGGGTCCGTATTGATTTTTCGATTAAAAATTTATCAGGACTAGAAGAAATAGAACAGTGAAAATCACTATAAGACAACCCAGGGGAAAGAAAAAAAGGTTGCTTTTAGAGACTAAGAAGGGTCAGAACTAGCAAAAGCAGTCAACACATACAATATCTAAATGCAAGAAATAAAGCTGGTCTATCACAAGAAAAAAAAAAGGAACGGAAAGGGAGGAGAAAAGGGAATACAGTCAATGGAATTAGGTTTCTGCTCAAAAGGTTAATTAAATCTTTTGCTGACTTCTACTTTGGAAGTCACTTCTCCTAATGTAAATACATTAAGTGCCCTTTTCTGAGGTTCCATTCACACAAATACCTGGTCTGCACACAAAGAGAAACCCACAATAAATCACCACTTCACTTTCTGAAAGGTAAAGTGGTGCAACTGTATAGTAGTTGACCTGCAAATAAATCTCACCAGCCAGACGTGTCCTTTTCTGCCTGGCACTGTAACTACTGGAGGCATTTCTGTCCTTTAAGCAACAACAGAAACTTTACAACATACAATTAAGCCTATCAGAAAGCATTTGAGCAGACCAGTGGTGGGGGGAGGGACACCCCCACAGAATTTCATTAACTGAAAAAATTATCGGTGAATTTGCACTGCATCCTCAAAGGTCACTAGCAACACCATGAGATGTGTACTTTCTCTACCCCTCTCTACCAAGCCTTCCCACACTTACTATAAGTGATGGAAGGCAGAAGATCCAAGATGTTCCAGAACAACATTTAAAGAAAATGCCAGGGCACATCAACCAAGGGGGCAGAGAGAACGAAAAAAAAAAAAAGGGTGGGGTGGTGGTGGTGGGGAACAAAAACAACTAAAATCAGCACCTACAAAAACCTATAAAATACACAGAAAAAAACCCAGGTCATCCCACTTCAGTAAAAACAGAAGAATTTAAAAAACAAACTCTGAATCCAGTCTTCAATTGTTTTGACTATATCTTCCGCAACAGATCAACTTTTAACACTATTCTCGATTTATGTATTTTGAAAATTATAGAGTCTTCATGCTACTAAAATAATCGCACATGATGGAGCTGGAAGAGGTATGGAAAAGGAGGAGGAGGAGAAAAAGGGGAGAATTACTGTACTTTAACAACATGCCAACATTCATAGATCCTCACATGCTTGAGTAAAAACCTCTCATGTGTAAAATCAAAAACTGAGGGATGCAGTTTCTTTACAGAACTGATCTTCCCTTCTCGTCTTGCCAGACACATGCAAACACGAGGCCATCCAAACACAGTATCACTTTGCTCAGCCTCAAAATGGATCATTATAGTTTTGTCTTCTAAGAAGGCAGCAATCTTCCCCTTCCAGCTACGGAAACAAAAGTATTTAATCATAGGAAAAAAAAATACACAAATTCAACAGTGAAGAAAAGGCTGAGATGGGGCTTCCAGCCCTCCTTCAAGCGTTGCTGTTCCTTCTGGAAGAGCGGAGCCCGCCAGAGGACAAAGCCGAGGCAAGACGCAGGGAGGCAGGGCAATGCTTTCGAGCGGCTCGCAGCAGCGGAGCTTTTGCCTGAAGCTGCAGAATAACAACGTGCACCTCACATGACAGCGGCGCACGGCCTCCCACGCGCCCCGGCACAGGGCTGCGGCAGGACTCGCCTCCCCAGACATCACCCTTGGCTCTTCAGCATCACCCAGCCATACTCGTACTGCTCTGGAACTCTCTGCCTTTCCAAGGCTTAGTCCTGGAAGACACATGGAAGGAAAAATCAGTCGACACACCGTAATTATAACTTGCCAATAAGCTAGACTTCTCCACAGCTTAACCTCTGCTGCTCAGAAGGTGGCTTCAGAAAGTCATCTCTACAAAACGCTCCAATGATTACAAAATTCTAGCTCCACTGGGCAAACAAGGAAAGGAATAATAATAATAATAATAATAAAGTGCCAGATGCTACAACCCCCTAGCAACACCAGCCTCCTCAACTGTCTCCTCAAGTGCAGGCAGAAAGCAGGTTCAGGCATCCTGCTTCATCTCAGCTGCCAGAGGGAGGCCCAAGAGAGGCACCTTCACTGCAGAGCCCTTCCCCAGACGCTCTAGGTACAAAGATACTGTTTTCACATATAAAACCCCTACACCAGTAGCTAGCCAGCATCTCCCCTTAGTATATCTGGATCAGGTTCCCAGGTGTAAAGACCTGCAGCAGAAAGTGTCGCCCAAATCTCATGCATTCAAATGCACAGCAAGCAGCGTACAGGGTCATAACACACCTCATACAAGATCTGTCACTCAAGAAACCCATCAGCTACCCTGTCTGCTCAGGCCTCTGCTTGCTGGAGTACGGCTGGAGACCCGGCGGAAGAGGCCAGCTCAGGCTTCAGAACCCCTTTCCTGGTACCCTTCTTTGCACATGCCTCTACAGGACAGGAGGAAAGATGGGTTTTCCCGTAACACCATGTTAAGTGTTAAGGAAAACACTTTAATACTACACATTAACCAGTGTAAAAACTGTTGGATTTATATCATCAGAAATGAATGTGAACTGTTACAGTTTCTCTTTTTTTTTTTTTTTTTTTGCTCCATACTTAGAAATTTTGTCTGCAAATACTGTTTACAGAACTAAATGCTGGTATTTAGCTAAATAATGCCCCTGTAATGAGTAGTCAGAAGAAATAGCACGATGGGGACCTTTTGGTGTTTGGAAAAAAAAAAATACAATAGAAGAGATCAAAAATAATACTACAGGCTCCTATAGAGCAAAGACAAGCAATTAAATCAGAAGGAATCAAGAGGAACGAGATGGCAGTTTACCATTTATGTCCCATTTTTGTTACTGGTCACAGACGGCGTCACTTGGTTCTTTTTGACTGGGAAGAGTCCATTTCCCTGAAGATGGACGTCACGAAAGGGGCGCACTGTTGTTGCCATATTCGCCTTGCTTTGTCTGCCAAAACCGAACAGCAGAGGTACCTGACCCTGATTATCTGGATCCTCCCCAGTAGGGGTCACCGAGTTAACAAATATGAAATAAAAACTAAAACACAGACACTTATCCTTTCAGTAATTCTCACTGCCTTCTGATTCACTTTGTAGAGATTCCCCTCAGAGTGCAGAATTGGGGGGGAGGGGGGGGGAAGGGAAGTGGTTAAGAAAAACTGAGTCAGACCTGACAGATTCTGCTTCATGAGGAAAGTCATGAACACATCATTAATAGAGAAGAACATACACACATTTCAAATCAGCAGGTGCCTATCTGATACTGCATATGAAATTCAATTTAACCTTCAGAATAATGCTTCTTATTTCTTATTATGCAGTATCTCCTTTTTTCCAAGGATCAAAAAAGGAGCAGAACAGAGTCTCAGCTGGTGTAAATTAGCATAGTTGCAGACATGGCCTAAGACTTCAACACAATTATGCAAATATTCACCATCTGTGGATGTGCCCCAACCTCTCAGAAAAATAAAGGCAAGTTTGCCTCATAATGTATGCTACCTAAAGTATAAAGCTTATGTTTCCAAAGATCACAGAAAATTTACAGTGAAGGGATGTATTCTTAGAAGATACTTTTAATACCAGCCCTTCACAAACTGGCACCATCACCTCTGATAACTTTTTCCACCTGCACATGTCCTCCTTCCACAAACCTCATCTGGGTGACCCAGAATTGGAATACTTGGTAGCTGCTCTTCCCAAAGGAAGAAAACCAAGGAGCAGAGTTTCTCCCCAGCAGTGCTCATTTGTCCTTCAAGTTCAGAAACGGGGGTGGAGGGCATTTCTCAGGAACGCACCCCACTGGGAGCGGCAGCTTCTGCTCTCCTTCCCAGCTGAGGTGCTTTCCCATTGTTTCCGCACTAGTTTCAAGGGCTTCTGACAGATGACCCATGGAGCTCACCTCTTTGTCTTCCAACCTCCTTATCACCCTTAATTTCTACTGAAAAGGGGCAATCTGCTTGGCCTACTGCCTCCTCCTCCAGGAGCAGCAGTTGGTAAACTAGGGATCTCCTCAAACCCCTTGGCTTTTATGCAGAGCATGTCTGCATCCCAATTATCCCAGGAGAAGTTCTGCATAAATTAGTTGATATTGTTACTAAAGCTGTCAGGAATAAATTGTTCTTATTTGCCACAACTGTCAAATGGAGGGAGGGGGCTCGGCGATGAGCTTTGACACTCCACCGCTGCTCAAAGGCAGAGATGCAAATGCTCCCTCCTGCCAGGGTGTTGTCCTGACGACTCCCAGGCACGCTCCCTCCGTAGATATAATGGAACAAATAACCCCCACCCACCCACAACTGTCTGCGAGGCAGCACATATCTGACAGAATCATCTTCTGGAAGAGGAATTAAAAAATAGTGTAGAAAAAAAAAAATCTCAGAGCACTGACATTAGGACAGAGCTCTAAGTTACCATTTTTATTCTCAGATGTTGCAGCTACAGCTAAGCAGAGTTTTGAGCAGTTGTATCCAAACCATACCCCATGACATCTGATAGAGATTCTCCATAGGTGAGAGTAGGGGTCTGTCCCAATGCTAATCTACGGAGAAACTTAAAAAGAGACAGCCCAATACTTCTCTACACTGACCATATATTTACTTCAGTACCTTGTACATCATTTGCTAAGTGTCGCATTTATGTTAACAAACCCCAGGAAAAAAAGATAGGCATAAAACAGATGGAAAACAATAGCCCAAATACATCCTTCACTTGCGTGGCGGAGCGTTTTCAGAGGAGCAGGAAGGAATCCCAACTGTGCCACCCTGTGAGACCCAGATGGGCCTCCCTCACCTTGCTCACCCCACTCCAGCTTGTAAAAACTGGAATCAACTCTGCTTAACCAATAGCACTGGGTATGACTTTTAATTCCACAGTATTGTTATCTGCTTTAACACTATATATTAAGAAATTTTTGAAAAGATGAAAGTGTTGTATTCCTGGTTTGTGAATGACAGTGTACACAGTCACTACTGATTCACATACCTATAGCAAAGAGAAAATCAGACCCAAGCAAGTCTTGTCTCTCAGCTGCATACGTAACAGTTCAGTAGCCTGGTTAGAAGTGGAGATCCTATTGCTCCACCTGGAAAGCTACTGGTAATCTACAGCCACAGATGTTAACATATAGAAAAACCAGAAATGAAAAGGTTAAAACACACCCCTTGGTTCTCCTAAAACGTTGAGACAAAGCAAAGTATGAAGTGTCCTTGAAATAACTTCCTCGTTTAAAAATAAAGTTTTTTCCCCATCCTCTGCAAAAAGTATCTCCCAAAATAATAAAAATCCTCATTTTTCCATTTAATTTCCCTTACCTGTAAGATACAGAAAAAAAGAAAATTGGGGCGGGGGGAGGTCTTTTCAAAAGAAAGTTTCAAACAACTCACTTAACTATAAATTAAACACGATTAACAAACAGTAACCCAAGATATGACTTCCTAAATTGTTACTGTAACTTCAAAATAACCCAAGAGTAAAGATATCATAAGGAAAAACTGGTTATTCATACAAAAAACCTATCAGTTCTCTGTTCGCTGTCCACCCGGCACCAAGCGGCGAAGTCTCAAACAGCAGCGTGACAACTGCTTTCACTGCCGAACACGACACAAAGCCTCCAGCAGTTGGCATCTGGTTGCTTACTTGCACACAATAATTTGAATAGCATGGATCACACCCTTAATCTTTGTGATCCTTACGCTAATACCTCAGAAACTGACTGGTACAGGGGAGTAGCTGCATTATACCACTAAGGTTAACCTCTTCCCTATCACTTGTGCATAAACACTTTACATCCACCAGTTGCAGCACACATTATCTATGCCTAAAGACATTATGTTCAAAAACAAAGCCATGCAGAAATATATTTGCAATATGTAATTCATAGGAATTACGGTCCTGTCAAAACCTGAATGTCTTGCTGACTCCTACCAAAGTCTAATTTCAGAAGATAAAACAAAAAATCTGCCAGTGTCAAAAGATGTTCTGACATTTTCAAACGAAACATTTTCATTTTTCATTTTCAATTTTTTTGGTATCATTTATAAAGAGCTATGCTATATATTATTACTGCACGAATGTACTGCTTTGCAAATGGCAGAACTCAAGAAACTCAATTTCCTGCTAAATTGCATCCCATTTTCTTACACTACCACCTCATTAATTCCTCCTTTCCTCACTGAGTCACCTTCTACAACATCCCAGCTCTCCCAGATTTTCTACTCTGTCCCTCTAGCCAGTACCACCGGCTTCCAGCACATTCTTTGCATCTGCTGCTCCGGCGTTGAGGCTAGCTGAAGGTCAAATCCATGCCGAGAAGGCATTCAGCTACCATCTCCAGCACCGATTACACCTACCTGCTCCTACCTGCCTTTTCTTCAGTCACAGCACTCATTTGAATCTCTCTTACTCAGCTCTTGATTTGCGTTAATTTTGCAGGAACTTAATATTTCTTAAACAGCTGCTCCACTGTCAAGTTTGGCTGAAATCAGACAATGTATTGAAAAATTACTGGCAGGTAGAAAGACCTGCTGATGGACAGAAGACAGTGAGATTACACTCTCACTGTAGGAAAAAGACCAAAAAAAAAAAAAAAAAAAAAAGGCATTAGAGTAGCTTATAATAAGGTGTTTTAAATACTTAAAAGAAAAACCATCATCCTGAAGGTCTTCAGTATTTTCCTTTGTGAGGATTTTGATATGTTAACTTTTCAATATTTGAGATCTCTGAATCTCGCTGAAGTTTAAAGTCCCTCACAAAATAAAAATTCCACCTGCCACACGGTTTTGCCTAGAAGTCTAACCACACTTCTACTACATTAATAAGAAAATTGCATCCTGCTCAAAGGAAGCTATACCAACTTGTCTTCACCTTACTAATGCCCAGAACTGAGAAGCCTCATAGGTCAGCCCAAGTCTACCCTTACTGAAATGAAATGTTTAACAAAATTCATTTAAGTGGGAGCAAGTGCTCAGTATGCTTCTGAAAATACATATATGAACTGGAAAATAATACCTTTCAGCACAAGTCTTAAGGGGAAAAACTATTTTGTTTGATCTGTTTTAAAACGAGAGTTTCCACTTAGTTTTTACAGTCTACCTTTGTAAACACCACAATGGAAAATCCAGGCTCATTTTCTTGTACTAGTATGTTTATTTTTGAAAACTAGGATTAGTCACTGAATTCCCATTGTTTTTCAAATGTAAAGAATAACTAATGCTGTATTGGAAGAGCTAAGCCCAGAGCCTACACTTGGTGAATAATGTCACTAAACAGCTATTATCTTTACAGTAATAAGGCAGATCCAGAAATACGCTGCTCCAACGATAACACATTGTTGACCAATTATTTAACGGTGCTATAAGACCTACAAATCTAAACGTTGTCAAAGCATTTGATATACTAGAACTCTTCAGGAAATTAATTTGTTCTTTAAAGTAGATGAACTATTTTATAGAGATCAAAGTTTAAGATGTGTGATGAAGACTGTCATACTGTTCTTCTTAGACTTTGTAAGAACATTAGTTATGAATCAGTCACTGCACATTTCATGAAAGATAAACCATTTAATTACTTGAACCCACCTCCTCCAAAGCACATATTAGATAAGTTTTTGATTTTGAACTAATTCCTTAATATTTCTACTAATTAAAAATAAAGTTTTCTTACAAGTTTTGTTGGGCAAATTAGTCACTACCACAAGTGTGCAAGTGACATTCGAGTCCACCTCATTTTCCCCGAAGAGCCTAGAGGACCCTGCAGCTGTTACTGCTTGAATCATCCTGCAAGCTATCCGGACTGGAGAATCTCCTATCAGCAGGGAACAAACCACCTTGATGCCAAGCCAGACAACACACAGCTACAAGGTATGTTCTAGTTTTATTTCTCCGTATTCTCCTTCAAATGTATCATCCAACTTCCTGAGCCTGGCATTTCCACAGAACAAAGTAAAAGGGAATTGAGCTTAAAGATGGTGCCACACGGGAGGCGGCCCAGGAGAAGCCAGTGAAGCCCCAGCAGGCAGCCACTACGGGGATGTGGGCAGCAGCTCCTCAGGAAGTTACTCCTGCCACCCTCACCCCCTCCAGCAGACTCCTTAGGGCTTCAAGGCCAGTCTGCAAGCCTGAGGAAGCCAACAGGCAGGGACAGGAGGAATATCCCACTGGAAGGTGTTAATCAGACTCCAACATGCCACACTGCAAGAGATGGACTGAGAGGATGTGTTGTGCAACATAAGGCATGCAGAGAAGGGTCTTGGCTACATACCTTCCCTATGTCTACTAAACAGAGAGGTATCCAACTGCCTTGGCAATGGCACAGTCACCGATGAGGACCCTTGTTCCAGGGCGGGCAGGAGCTGTGCTTGCCTGGTGCTGGTCCTCGGCACGGGAGCAGCCGTGCGGAGAGGCTGCTGCTGGAGGAGCAGCACGGGCTGAGCCCCTCAGCGCCCAACGCGCCGAGCCAGCAGCTCTCCCCACTGCCCTTCCTGACGCTGGCCAGCCTGCCCCCAGCCCCAGAGGTCACGGCTGGATTTAGACTACAGGACCAACAAAAAGCATGCGTTTCCTCCCTTTTTTCTGTAGAGGGAACAGAGTCATTTCTTTCATGTTCCTCACAGCCCTCTGAGGGCCTAGAAGAGGGAAGTAAGATGACAGTAAGAGTGCCTTAAATACTAACCAGAAGAAGAGAGGGCAGTGAATACAGAGACCAAACAGCTGCTTTCCAGCACCCTTCAGAGCCCTTCAAAAGCTAGTTGCAAGGGAATAAATGCAAGACCAGATGCAAGGAAGAGCTGCTGTGTTCTCAGAGCACATGGTGAGACAGGTCCTAAGTTACAGCTGACTCCACTCTTCCCGGGCATGGAGAAGCAGGATTCAGCACCCAGTTGTACCAAGTAAGAGGGCCCCGAGGCAGGAAGCCAGGGCCCAGTCTTTCCTTACACAGCCCACAGTTAGGCCAGTTAGCCCTGCACAGAATCCAGTCCTTTCTCTTCCCCTTCCTATCATCTCTAGTGGTCATTACATGCAAATATTTTACCATCTGGCTGCATTCAGCAACCCAAACTCACTGCATATTTGAATGATGGTCCATTTGATTCACGTGGACCAAGTTAAGTTAACAGAAGAAACCAAAGCTGAGCTCTGACTGACTTCTGCTACAAAGAGCCTGTTAAATGACGCAGTGGTCACCCAGTTCCCTGCACCTTAGAGTAAGGTTAGTATTTCATCACTGGGTGTTATTTTGCCAACAGTCACATAATCCTGTGAAACAAAATACCTCATTAGGCAGGGATCTAAAATAACACAAGCATGGATCTTGCCTGCCATGCCAGGCACTGACAAGCAGAAGAGGGGAGGATCTACATGGGGAGCGTGCGCTTACACCGATGGTAATTATGATCCAGGATTTACAGATCATCACTCCTTTTAATGAGTTCTCTTGTATCTACCTGTGTAGTCTACATCTATCTGATCCACATACCTACATAAATGTACACATATTTATGTTAGCCACCATTAAAATAAATTAAGATCAGATTACCCAGTTCATAAGTAACTGCCAACTTCTGGATGACTTCCAGACTCTATCCTGCACATCTGCTCCACATACTAACAAGATGTACAGCAACCAATACTGCACAATTCAACACCACAATTTAAATATTTTGCAGAATTAATTATATATAATTAAACTTAATATAATTACATTTGTGTTCTCAGAGGCAAGTATTTTGTAATTACTATAATGTCAACAAATTACTTTTTTCCCCTAGATCAAAAATAGCTTAGTCGCTGGTGTCACCACGCATGCTTAAGGTACTTTTAATAACTATACTATAAAATAGAAAAGAAACATCCTCATACATCAACTTCTCTCTAGATGGACAGACAGACACATGTCTCTCTAGCCAAGGAGCATGCCACTACAAATGTGGCCGAGACTTTCCACGCAGGCTGCTCAGCATTCCCAGGCCAGACACCGGCCGCCTCTGCTCCCCGGCCTGCCTGCCCGGAGGCCCACAGAGGTAGCAGGCTTGCCACCGCCGCTCCACAACGCAGCCAGCAATGCCGTGCCCATGTACCCACCATGCCCCACACGTCAGGGATTTAATTAAAACAGCGTGGGGGAAAACATCTGTTTGGTTGTTGTTTCCTAGTTTACTTAGAGCTGCACTTTGGGGTGTTGAGCGGTTCTTTTTTTAAGCCACATTTGCATGATGAAGATGCGTGCAGTGCAACTTCACTAGCTCCATCTCAGAAGACTTTCTGTACTTAAACTAATGGCCCATGTCGTATATCAACCAGAATAGCAATGAAGAGGTGTCAGTAAGACTTCAGTCTTGAGGCCTTTGTTCTGTTGGACTGATTTATGAGGTAGTTATCTAATAAAAAGCTCTTACCAGCTTTAGCATGACTGCAAAGGTGTTGTATATAATGACCTGACCTCCCTTCTTTAATGCGTACCTTGGATCCAGTGGCCATGATGCCTTTATGACCGATTCTCATGCTTTACATTACCTTAACAGTGCAGAAAGAGTACTCTGGTTTATCTGCAGAGTTACACAAAGAAAAAGCATAGCTATTTCACAGAGAATTTCAATATTTTAAAGTTTAATTTTGTTCTAGTTATGGTAACTTGATCAAGAGTCAAATCCTTAAATGCTACAAGTTTCTGTACGTCACCTGATACAGGGTAACTGCATACGCGCTCTCAGTTTACAGCAGATAAACTTAAGACCACTTATATACCCTGTTTCATTTCAGACTCAATCAAGTTGTTGTTCTTTATAATATATATTTATAATAACCCCGGCAAATGTAAATTATTATTATAAATACATTCACTGCTACTTACAACCAACTACACAACTGCTGTTTAGACCTCTTGCTTAAGTTATTCATGCTTTGTCTCTGCTGTTGAATGGAGTATTCTTCCGTGGATTAACTGCAGGTTTTCAAAAGCTTAATTCTGTTTTAATTTCCAATAGATATAGCAATGTAAAACTAGTGCCTGAATCACATATCAAATCTCTTTAAAGGCTTTGTGCAATATACTCTTGTAATGCCTTTCTTAACTATGTGTTCTAGGAGAACACCAAGCTGGAACCCAGGAAATCTGGGCCTGGATTCCAGCTAAATCCTTTTTGTTTGTCAGTGGGGAGAAAGAGAAAAAAAAAAGAAAAAGAAAAAAAAAAAGAAAAGATGCCTTTAAAAGCCAAAAGCCTCAGGAATTCAGAAGGGGAAAGCACAGAGGTTCATCATGACACCAGTCATATCCAGCCAAGACATGATGACTTCCAGGGAGCTGTAAACCATTTGAGTATCACCTTCTTTTCCTTCCCCATTTTGCTCTTCTGTCTGTTATGATACAGATCTTTGAATCAGGACTGTTTCACATGCAGGAGACATATACCATCAAGAAACAGGGAGCCTCCACTCTTTGTAGAAATCTCAAGATAGCTGCCTGTTTTCAGCAATAATGATCAATTATGAAGTATAGGCTGTGCTTATTTTCTGTCAGATTACATCCTGGAATTCCACAGATGCATACTTTTCATTCAAAATGATCACCCCTTAAAGAAATTAGAGAGCATTATAAGCGTTAAAGGATACTATGAACTGAGCTTACTGTAGTTTTTTCTTCTGAAGAACGGAAGATAGCAATAGTGCAGTAAATCCTGTGATGTGCTTACTGATAATTCCCTTTTTTTTACAACTATCCCAGTACATCGCTTAAATAATACAGACTTTGCCAAATCCTAGTCACAGTTCACCCAAGCAACTCTACTAGCCTCCATAAAATTAGTCAAGAGAGCAGAAAAGAGAATTCAATTCATGGAGCATTTGCTAAACTACTGGCAGAGCTAGTCTCCTCTCCTGTCACTACAGCGATCACAACGAAGCCTCTCCCATGCTGACCTGAGGAACAGCCACTAGAAGTCTGCCAGTCAGATCTGAAAGACACTTCTGAAACCAAATGTGTTGGAGACTGGATTAGGTGGACTAGATTGGATCTCCAGAAGTCCCTTCCAACCTCAAATATCCTGCAATTTTGTGAAGCACGCAGTCAGGCTGCACCCCGGGCACCTGGTTACCTTGATAACGACACCCTTTCTCTGTTGCTCTTCCTAGCTCTAGATTTTGGTGTAGTCCAGACTTGCGCTTGTCTCACTGTCATGAGAGAGAACAGGAACACAACTAGCACATGGCCAGAGGCATGTCCCTCAGGAAAGTGGTTGCTGCCCTCAAAGTCATCCTGCCTGGTGGAACAGCTGGCTACTCCAGCCACAGTTGCTGACCTTTCCCCAGTGCGTGACATCCCACACCCTACAAGCCACTATCACCTTCTCCTGTTGTGCTCCAGAACATGAAGCTAGGGGTGCTGAGGGTGAGGAGCTCTAGGTCCCTGCTCTGCTCCAGTTTCAGCGCACTGCTTTCAAGGAGGGACTGATGCCTATGCATCTCTCAAGGGCCACAGGAAGCTGCAATGTCTCTGCATCTCCAGCTCCCCAGCTGGAAAATACCATTCTCAACCCTTACAGAGGACTCAATACAGATGAACATTCACAATAGATGTCAAAGTACTCTTCACAAAGGCTTGCCAGTTCCACAGCTCTGCTAAGAGCTATTACACGTTTTCACAAGCGTTCCCTTGCAAAACCAACAGCTTCCTCCATCCTCTACTTCCCCTCTTAAATGATTGTGACTAGCTGCATTTCCACATTAAATTTAACACATAATTGATTCAGAGTTCTAAAAAACTATAGAAATACTGGTTCCAATAGTGAAACCTCAGCATAAAACTGGATCATCGGATCTGCTAAATCTACCCAGATGCTAAGAAATTTTACAGTCCATCCAGCGAACACAATCTAATAACACTGATCTAATACAGCTCTAACCTTTCAACTGTGCAGTATAATACTAAATTAAGCATTCTGTTATAGAAAGAATCTAAAAATTAGCAATAGGAACAAATAGAATATTAAGTTAATAGTTTCACAATTAAAACAGGCAAAAAACCCTTTATTTGCAAATCATGATCAGTCAGTATAACAGACATAATGGGCAAGATTCTCATCCCCAAGTCAAAAGTGAACGTATTTGTTCCAGATGTAAAAATAAGATTTGCATGTACATTAACTTACTTCAAGATAACCAAACTAACACATTTCTTAATTTAGTAACATTAAATATCATCCCTCCAAATAAACAGATTAAGAGCGCTTTGGGCAAGATCCTAAAAACAAATCACAGCTACAAGCAGACTCAAGGCCACCCTTCCCTAAATCTCCGCCTACTTTGAATAAATACAAATCACACACAGTTTGTGATGCACCAGCTGAAGCACCAAAAGCAAAGCTCTAGAAATCTGCCTTTACATGTTACACAAATATAATTTGAATAGTCTCATGCATTTATTTCAGAAACATTATTCTTGATTTTACACCACTTTAGATTTCATCAGAATCAGACCTTGTGATACTTCCTACAAGTTTATTACAGAGACTAAGTTAACAAATTAAAAAAAAAAAAGAAAAAAAAAGGACAAAACTAAGCAGCATACATTGCACAGAGTAGTTTAACAGAATCCTGCAAGAACACGGAATAACCTTAATCATAGGCACCACACCTATTCCAGTAACACGCTGCACTGGGTCTCTGATACTGCAAGTAGAATTTGTTTCAATACTCAACAGAAAATGAGTTTAATAACTACCAACTTCACATTCTTGAGATATTTGAGAAGCAAAGGACTTTCTCTAGAATGTCTTATATTAAAATAGAGAATAATAGCATGATATCAGTAATTTGTACTTCCCCAACAATAGTCTAAGGAAATAACATAGCTCTTCTTTGGAAATCAGCAGTAAAAATCAACCTTTCTCTAGACAAGTTTTAGAAACCACATGAAGAATTAAAGTTATTTAAAGCATCCTGGATACAAACCTTCCAAAAATGACAAGGGTCATTTCAGAGGAAGCTCTGTTGCTAGGAGACCATAATGCTAAAGGAGGAACATAAAGGTTGCTGTTCATTTAAGAAAATAAAAATAACTACAAAAACATGCAACAAGGAATATGCGTACCTAACAAGGGGATAAATTACTAGTGCCTTATCAGGTTTAGATTTACAGCAGAGGTTAAAAAATCTAGAGCTGCAATAATCAATAGCCAGACACTCTTTTTATTAAGTGCCTCTGCACCGACTCAGCATCCAAATAAGGGGTTCCGTCTTTGAGCACAGCCGGTTGACGTCCCATTCGCTGGTCCCCGGGAGCTAAGGGTCAGCCAGACTAACACCCCCTCTGACGGCGGCGGCGAGGGTAGCTGCTCTGATCGCGAGGCCTGCGCGTTAAGCGCATTGCTTTCGTAAGTACAGAGCACACGGCAGAGGCGCTGAACACTCACGTACTGCACTCGCATAAACCATTTAAATGAGAGATGCTGGGGAGCAGAAGAGAGTTAAGATGTTTTTCTAAGACGGAAGGTTTTACTCTTCTGGTGAGGTAATTCAGTAAATATTTTCTTCAGAACTGTTACAATGCATAGCAGAGAAGAGATCTTATTGTCTCATCACCTACAACTCTCATTTATGGTACTGAATGCATTGACCTTAATAAATAAATAAAGGTAATTGTTCGAAAGGCAAAGGAGGTACATGGGTTAATGGAAAAAGGCAAAGGTTCAACTGCTCAGCATGCTGCATTCACCCTTTATGAGTGCTTCAGTTCCCCACTACAGAAAATTTATTCCTGCAGTCATGCACGGAGGATTTATGGCTGGCAGATTTGTATTTATGGCATGTTGCAAACAAACAACATAAGCAGTATAACTGCACAGGTGGTAAGGGTGTTTTGCTTGAGAAAATACTTCAGGAGAGAGAGCTTAAACCTCCATCTGATTTTTCTTTTTCTTTTTTTTTTTTTTAAATCATAAAAGTAAAATAATTGAAACTATGAAAAATCTGAAAAATTTAAATAGGCAACTGAAATATTTCAAGTTCATTTTTATTAACAATTGTTTTGATTATTTTTGTATTTGTCTAACATGGATGACACCAAACATGAATTAAATTTAGTGTACAAATTTCTGAAGGAAGATGTCATCTTTCAGAAAATTAGTCTTTTTTTGTTGAATGTTTGTGCTTTGAGACAATGCAGTTCCCTTTGCACACAGAAACAGTGGAATGCTTTATGAGCTGCTAACCCTGGGATAGAAGTCCAGCTAATAGTGAGCCTAGAACAAGTATGTATGATATTACAATCACCTGTGTGTTGAAAAAAATAGTATAAAACAAGTTTCAGCTGTTTTTTTATTCAGTTGGATGAAATTCAAGATACGATGAGATTTCTGCCACTGAAATCAAAAAAAAAATGTTTCAATACGTGTCACTTTTCTCCCCATTTCCCACTGCATCTGTAAATAATGAAATATAAGTATCTCGGTATACCAACGTACACAAGACTGTCCTACTTCCCGTAACAAGTGCTTTCTAATTGCTCTGACACCACTCGGACCTTAAGGCTGCATGAGACCACTGGATCTTCCAATCTGTTCAGTTATCTAATAATAAATCACTGATCAAATGGTATTTGTTAACTCCAACAGTCTGTTTTTGAATTAAAAAAAGCGTACAAGAAGGGAGGTATTCCTAAATCAAAGGAGTTAAGAAAGCATGGCAGTGTTACTGTGCTCCGCCAACCTCACTTAAAACATCCAGCTTGCTTATTATTTGGGTTTGTCTACTCTAGCTTCCAGCCACTGGTTCCCATCATTCTTTTCACCATTAGATTTAGGAACTCCCTGGTTATCATTTTGCCATCATTTTGCCCTCCTGACGACTAGAAGATTTATCACATACTTTTTCTTTTTTTTTTTTTTTTTTTTTGACCAAGAATCCAGGTTGTAACTCTTCCTTCCTGTTTACCATACTAAAAGAGTAATGACAACCTGCTATTCGGGGCAGAGCACTAGAGAAGACATCACTGCTAATACTGGACTGGAGTTTTTTTGGTTTAGTTCTTCATTTTTGTTTTTTTTAAAGTATACCAAATCTGAATATGCCTGAACCAGGCATTCAAAAAGGCCTCCCAGATTGACATGCCATTCAGATTACGTTGCCCAGCAGCAGCAGCAGCATGCAGGCGGGTCTGGCAACCATTTCTTGCATCACATAAAATGCTTCTGGTGTCGTTCAACCCTCCTGCAATATTGGCAGCCACCTCACTTCGTCTCCAGCTTGGAGACAGCCCGAGTGCTCTCATACCGAACGGGTGAATCTCAGACACAAAATTACATCACCTACAGCACTGAGTTGGTCTCTGTTCAAACGGTTATCTGAAGATTGCTCCCGAGGTGCAGAATGATACCCTGTTCTGCTCCCTCTTTCCCTCAAAGCTGCCAGACGGGAAAGAGACAGTTCCCTCAAAAATGGAAATAAAACAAAAACATGATCTCCTACGTTCAGTGCAGCTTTCCTAGGTTGTTTCAGAACAATTTTTACCTACAAAACCTGATCACGAAGACATTCTGTAGATACCTCTCATCTGTTTTCACTTGAGGCATCTGAGGATACCTTACCTTAAAGGTTCCTAAATGTGAAAGTCAGTTCTGACACGGTTTCATCAACTGACCATAGCTCAACTCCTTAATCCCAGTTTCAATCTGGGCAAATTAATTTATGTTCTCTTGAGATACACCCAAAGGAACACTACTGCAGTCAGTGCTCTTAAGGTATAAAGTGTAATGCATTTTACTGTCATCACTTTCCATTTTGTGAGGAACACAAAACTAACATCGAGCTGGATAGAAGGAAAGATTTTCATCATGGAGACATCCCTTCTGGGCAACCTATTCCAATGTTTGCATGTCCTCATGGCAAAAGAAGCTATGCTGTGATCCTGCAGCTGACTATGCTTTGAGTAGGTACTTGGACTGGAGGCCTCCCAAGGTCCCTTCCAATGTTCTGGTCCCTTCTCATTCTATTTTTTATGCTATTTTGAGAATACAAAAGGAATAGCAAGCAGGATAACCACTGACTACAAGAGCCCATGGGATTTGTTTCATGCCACCCCTTCCCACCCCAGCACAGGCACAGCAACATACACAGAGTACACTGAGCTCTGACAAGGCTCCATGGAGGACCAGAGAAGTTGTGCTGCTGGTCTTGAAGGCTGGTACAGACATGGTCAATCCCAAATTTTGAGAGACCTGGAGTCAAATTCCACCCCTACCTTCCACCCTCTCCCATCAGGGCCCAGTTCTTAAACTACTAATCCTAATCTAGATCAGTAACTGTTGCAATTCTAGGTATCAATCACTGAATGTATGACATGGAATACAAAAAAAGCCCTGAAAGAGAGATGTAATACTACTACTCAGATTTTGTTCTTTTGCTTGTTTGATGGTTTGTTCTTCTGGTTAGTATGAACTCTGCACGACCTCTCAGAGAATGCTTGTTGTCCGCCGGGACTCTCAGGTCCTTCTCTACAGAGCTGCTTTCCAACAAGTCTGCCCCCAGCCAGATGCCTCAGTTCATTCCTCCCCAGATGTAGGAATCTGCACTTCCCCTTGCATTTCAAAAGGTTCTTCTCTGCCCATTTCTCCAGCTTGTCAGAGTCCCTCTGATCCACCTAGTCTGTCAAGCATTCCTCCTAGTTTTGTATCATCCGCAACATTGCTGAGGGTGAAGCAACCGACATTTGCTTTTATCTTCAAAGAAAACTTTACACATAATGTTTTGGAGGCCACTGAAAAAAAAGCAGAGTCAAAAAATCCAGACAAAGAGAACCATCTAAAAGCTCATCAATCGAGTTTCTCAAAGATGTTAACTTCCAGTCATTCCCCACATCCAAGTCCCCCTAAATACAATGTCACAAGTAAACTGCTAAATCTACTAGCACTGCCTGTGGCACACACCTTTCTGGCATGTTTTTTGTTCACCTTCTCCCAGAGGGAAAGATGAGCAAGTTCCATGACTTTATGGAAGTTAAAACACTTCAACATACTTGGTAGCTCACCATGTGGATTCTCATGAGGCCAATATACAAATTCTTTCCCTCTCCACTAATTTTGTTGACACTACAGACGCTTTCCAATTTGTTACTCATTATTTTTCAATAAGCATCATAGAAGAGAAATAATAGTCACCTAATTAGAAGAAACATGTTCTCAACATCCTCAGAACCAAACAAGTGTTCAAACTGAAGTATCCAAATGTTACATTATCCCAACATTATATTCCCTAGTGCAATGCTTTCTGGTGTTCATGGGAACAAAAAAATAAAATAAGGAAGTCCTCCTGTTTTGCATTGAACTAGATTACAGATGCTCTAGCTTATTTTCTAGAGGCTCCAGATAAAACAATTCTTTGACCTTCTGTGAAATCTTACCTCTCCATAAAGATTTAACAGCCAAGAGCAGAATCCTACACAGAACAATGACTGAAAATCCTATCAGACCTCTGCTTTGTCCTAATCTTATAAAGGAGGGTGGAAAATGGCTTCTTGAGATATCTTTTGTGCAAGACAAACTCAATCTGCTTTCTTGGGGGTGAAATATTTCACCTTTTACCTTTATTGAAAATCCTCATCATTTTCCCCCCTCATTTACAACAAGATTGACTGCATTTAATAGACAGAGGGAACATAAGGCCTGAGCCAGTCAGTAGTGGGCAACTAGTTTTAGGCCAGGAGAGTGTTTGATATAGCCAGGGATATGTCCATCCTTCAAGTCCATCAACTTATCACAGCATGACCCATATGGAAATAAATTGCCCAAGAATAGTCTTCCTCTAAAACCTTTCACAGACTCTTCAGTGACTGAAAAATTTCTCATTAGCAAATACAGAATAAAGCAGTAGGAATTAGATATGGAAAACTATATGCTGCAGCTTGATTGTTTTCAGCACACATCACACAGGATTTGCTTGACATATAGCCTGAAGTGCGCACTTAATGTGTGCGCGTGGAGGGGGGGAAAACCAGTGCACGGTTCAAGACACCCACTTCCTTTTCATTTCTTCCCAGTTTTTCTTTACACTCCTATTCTGCCTCATCCTACAGCAACAGCTCCAAAACACAGAGGGGATGTAAGACAATGTCATTTCTGGACAGTCGCTGGAACGTAACTGTATACATAATTTACGTTGTGTGACGTTCCAGAAACCCTTGCGCACAGAACAGCATTTTGATACTAAATGGACCTGATTAGTTCAGTAGTTTCATCAAATTCTAGTCAGCCACTATCACCTAATAAAGATTTAATGATGTATGGCCACAAAGCTGCAACAATGTCAAGTTAGTGTTTTGCCAATAAAAATAACACACAGCACTCTTCAATGTATTCTAAGTTAACTACAGCGCTCGAACCTAAAGTTGGAGAGTGCAGGGTTTTTCTGCCCCACACCCCCCTTTTTAAAGTAAAAACCAAAATGGTAAAAGCAAAAACACAAATGCAACACTATGTACATTGCAAATTTTGTTTTAAACTGTTCCATTGATTTAAAGAATCAAGAAAAACTAAAGAGTTTAAAGCTACATTAACTGTGGATAATTCCTATTTGACAACTTCACTATTGAAGCTGCTTGTTTCCCACATCTCATTTGAGACATACATTTCCTGCTGTCCCAAGCCTACAAAGGCTGAAACCAGATTCAGATTTAATGTTGAAAAGCTTATCTAAAGAGAACACCTTTAATTAAAAATATTTAAACACAAATGTATTAAAAAAGGTATTTCAGAGAGGGTTTAAAAATATTTCCCCTGACTAATATTAGAACTCCATGGTTATCAAGAGACATGGTCATTTAATCACTTGAGTGCCTTTGGATGCATAACAGAAACCCTGGGAATTGACATTTATTCAGCCTAAGAACATCCAATTTTGTTTTTTCCTATTATCTTCATGTTTCACAGCAGGAATCACTTTAAAACAGGCTGCCACCGGCATTTGCCAAACTGTACTTAGCCAGGAATTTGGCATTTAGATAGACAACTTAGTTGCTTGGTAATTTACATAGTATCACACTGATCTTAGTTTTCATGTCAAAATATAAGGGATTGTTAACCCTTCTGGAGTGTCAAGCAGGAGCTCAAGAAGAACAAAATAAAATGCAGTAACTAAACTGGAACAGAAAAACATTCTGTACAAGAGCAGAGCAGTATTCCACAGGCATCCTTTTAACTATTTTCATCTTTAGCTTCACCCCCCAAATTAAGAACAAAGCAGGCTAAATGTGTCAAGACACCAGTACTGGACAGATGCATTGATTTTCCTCTTTCTTTGATTTTTCCATGTCTTCAAACAAAAGAAAACAAATACCTTTTTGCTCAGAGATTGGCAGATTTCTTATGTTTTTAGACTAGTAGAAAACACTGATTTAGGAGGTGTGAAGGGATCTGTTGACTGCTGCTCTTAACTCTATATGCTAAACAATCTCTTTTCTGAAGCCCCTTTTTGAAGAGCTCTAGACAAAGCTATGAGTATAGGTTTGTGACTGAAGTACTGTTACCACTTCATAACCCTTAGAAATTGTGTTCCTTTGAATTTTAAAGTGATCAAAATAGTTTTTAAATAGGACCCATTTCCCCAAGCATACTACACAGTTACGTAGGTGCATCTCTATTGAACATTCATGCAGTTTGTTTTCTATAAAGTATAAGGAACACTAGATTCTTGTTTTGTTCTATGTTCTCATCTACAGCAGGCCACTAAAATCTTTAAAATATATATTACCCTGAAGTATAATTGATGCAAGCAAGAAAACTTCTGTGCCATGTCAGCCTTAAGATGCAACATCAGATACACACACTGAGAAATTTAAAGTCTAACAAATTTATTGGGGCATACCTTATTGTAACTAAATGCTATCAAGAAATACGTATGTTAAGATGAGAGAGAGAGAGACAAAAACGTCAAACCACATCACATACGGCAGCACAGGGATCAGCGCAGGAAGGGAAAGCAAAACGTCCCTTTGGAGTGCTGAAGGTAATCAAAGTTCCAATTTGGTAAGTTTACCATACAAACCACGTGTGCTTTTGCAAACAACCACGTCAAACTGGTGTCTCGGGGTACGTCAGCGCGCAGCCGTCTCGCCGCTGTACCGCGTCCCAGGCGGCTGCGCGTTACACAGATCCGCATGGGAACTCCAGCGGCGGCTGTGTTCGTGTGCACCGCACAAGAGGAAACCATGGATTTCAAGTTTGACTTATTTCCATTTGCACCAACTCAGTGACAGCCTGGGGCAGGGGAACGTACTATTAAACTCCTGTGTTATCTGATTAATGTCAATTGTCCCAGTCAGGAAAATAAAAATCAAACTAATATTAACAGCATTTTGCCCCCTGAAGTCCTGCTCCAGCTTTACTTCAAGCAGCACAAAGGCAGAATTAAGAAATTATAGGTTATCCTCTTTCAGCAACCTCCAGCTGAAACTGCCCTCAATATGCAGAGCCAAACTGAATTCTGCAGTATGTACCTAAACATTAATATTGAATGTATAATTTTCTATTGCTTCAAATAATATTCACATTTGCAAAAAAAAAAAAAAAAGAAAAAAGTGAACAAATGAGAAAGGTTACCTTCATCATCTCTTACAATGAGGGCTTGCATTAAAGTGTTTGAATTTCCCTACCGCGTTCAACAGCTTGAACGAATTCAAGACATGGAAACAGCACAGGAATACTAGAAATAAGCTATCCAAAGAAAAGATCAAAGAAACAAGAAAAGATTACCTTTATTGGAAGAGATTGTGTAACAGTATCTGGAAGCTAGATGATCAGTTGAGGGGGGGGGAAAAAAAATCTCATGAGATTTTTAATAATGCTGAACTCAACGCTGCATCTATTCAAATTTTTCTATTGAAGAGAAAATCAGTAGCAATTCAAAGAACAAAAGTATTTCATGACTGAAACCAGCTGAAGACAGACTGTCCCCCAAGTCAGTGTGAGGTAGTCAACTGATCACCTTGCACCTTTGCCACTGACTGACCTTAATCTTCTGCACATACATGTCAGTTTGCCAGGGTTTAGTTAAGCCTTGCAACACCTCCGTGAAGCAGGTAAATATTAGTGGTCCCTGGGGCAATAATGGGGAAATTGAGGCTTAGTGAAATGCCTTTCCTAAAAGCCATACAGCAATCAATACTATAACAAGGTCTTTCTGACTCCAAGCACCATCCTCCACTCAACTAAACAGCAGCACCTTGTGCATCTTGAGGTCACTGCACTGGGTCATTAACCTTTCTGCATCCAGTTTTCACCATTTAGGAGGGTATACAAACACTCAGTTTGCTACATGACAATCCTGATGGTGCAGTGGTCACAGTCACCTCTACTATGATACTAAAAGTGATTCACAGCAAACATCCTGGCTGCAAAGTCTAACACAGCAGTACATTCAGAAACCTCAATCAGCTTCTGCCAAGGAAGAGCAGAAAGAAGTATTCCTCCAGTTCAGCAGGATTCTGTACCTTTACTCTTCCCAGAAGACGTTGAGCATTACTGGAGAATAGACTGCCAAGCACGCTCCTGCACTGACTTGGACAGGAGGACTGCACCACAATCCTTCAACCAAGAAGTGCCACTTTACTCCAAGAGGAGACAACAGAAGGAGTTGTCTTCTTGTTATTACCCAGACTTTCTTGAAAAATGCAAGCTAGAAAAAAACCCCACAAAGCTACTTATTAAAGCAGTCATTTAGCACTGTGCCATTTGCACATGAGAGCGTCTTCTGTAGCTGCACTCCTTCTGTGGAGGGCGCATGCAACCTGCGAGCATGTCTGGTGCACATACACAGGTGCAAGTTCTCCTCTCCCACTTCAATCCAGTTCACAAGGGCTGGAAGCCTGGTACAGCCCAAGCTCCAACTCCAAGAAAGGCTGTGGCTTTATTACTTATGTATTCCTTGAGGTCAAACAGAAGAACCTCAGCAGTCTCCACAGATCCCAGTAGTTTAAACATGTTCCACTAAGGGCAAAGGGAATCTAGGGAAAACATTTATATTCTGGAGTATGGATAAGCAGCCACAATGTAAAGCTGACAGTGCTTTCAAAGGAGCACTTCATTAATGAACACACATGCAGCTCAAACACCACGGCCTCCCCTTGTAACATTTCTCAAGTCACTTGTCCTTTTACATATAAATTATAGGTTAGAACCACTCTGATTCAGCATTAAATTATATGAGAAGTGACCACAAAAATCAATGCAAAAATACCCTTTTAGCATGGGAGGAGAACTGCATCCATTGACTCAAGTACAATGATAAGCTGTAGATAATGGAGTTAAGCGAAATTACAGTGGCGTAACTGGAACAATGTGAGCATTTGAGCATCTATCTTTAGACAATATTTGAATCTAACACTTGTGTGCACTTCTCTCCACAAGCGTCTGAAGATCAGACAGCAAGCTAAACATCTTGGAGAGCTTCATCAGCCTGTAGTGCCAGGCTGTCCCAGGGCACTGGACACCAACAACTGCTTCTCCTCCTCAGTTACTGAACTAGATGCCCATCATGTCTGCTAAATTCAAATTCTGAAATAGTCTAGTATCATTTTCCCTATTACACATAGGAACCACATTTAGCATTCATAATCCTCCACATAGAAACTGGTACCTTTTGTACCAAATATATTAACATAATATTTAGCATTATTTGCCAAATTCCACATAATCAAGTATAGAGTAACTGAAAGAGTACAGTGTCTCAAAGCAACAGATTCACAGCTGGTGCAATGGCACCATTTCTTACACAATCTTTTCCAACTGTTGGTTTGGTCAATCTACTCCAACCACGCTGCTGTTGTCAGTGAGAAGCCTTACTGCGTTACGGGGCAAGCCCTAACGGAGACAGGAAAGCACTGGGCTAGCTGCTGGATGCGCCCGTAATAAGAAAGTATCTGCCTCGAACAGATTTCAGGCTGAAAACAAGAGAAAACACCCTAAATTCGAAGGCAGACCAAGACACAGAAACAGTGTTACAATACAGCTGGTTGAAATAACCTGTCACAAAGTCAAACTGAAATAAACTGACTTCAATTTTTAATTCCTTATCTTACACTAAGAATCCTTCTTTTACCCCCAAAATAGAGGAAGAAATACTTAACAAAAGCAGTATGATAAGTCATATTTTCAACTTAAGTATTTGCTGAAGCAGCACTTTATTCAAGCTATGTTAATTCTTTCTAAACCAAAAAAGGTGTATTAATGGTTCAATAGAAAATCGCCTTTACAACAGATCCTCTCTGATCAAAACATTCCCCCCCCCCCCCTTTTATTTTAAATATATACCAATCATACAGACAGCACAGAGGTAATAAACATTTTTCGGTGTATCATCAGTGCGAAGAGCTCCTAGCTCTGTTATCCACTTATGAAAGTAAATTCTAGTCTAAAATGCGACACTGTCAATCCAGAGTTGCACCATAGATTTTGAGGTCAGATAAGGTTTGAACAGGGATCTGTCTTACAGATGTTTATAAGACTGAACTCAGACCCACAACTATAACAACTCACACATTTGTTGTGCCATATAATAGGGGGGAGGAGGGGAATCTATGCCCAGAAGATGGAAAACTGTATTTAAGATGGCATTTGATAAAAGTTCAATTGAAATTCTCTGCAGTTATGCTTTGGAAATGAAAAGGACAATAAAGACCAGTGAGGTTAACCAGGGATGTAGAGATTAGCATAATCAATCAGAAAGCTTTCCAAAAAATATGAACAACTTTTCAGCTGGGATTAGGGATCTACAGAAAAAGTCAATTTGTGTTTTAAGGATCCTCAGCAGAATGAAGGACAGGCTGAACGCAGAATTACTGTCCAATGAAAAAAAAAAATCATATTCCTACCTTTATTTCACTAGGTTGCTAAAAATTTAAGAGGGCTGTTTCAGGATCAAGGGGAAAAAAAGAACAACCTAAGGGAGGTACACTCAGGTTCAACAGTCCTTTAGCTTCTGGCTCAAGAACATGTGCCCACCAAATTTACTATTCACTACAATACATTAGTAGCAATGGAGAAGCCTGATAAAAACTGAATGGGAAGATGCCACTGGTTTTATAACATTTACATTTTGTTCTCAGCTTACTCGACTTGGTGGCTTCTAAGTTTTAAGCTGTTGTTCACTAGGTATTTGCATCTTCATTAGCACAACGGAGCAGAGATCACAGATCCAGCTTCCCAGACCACACAGTACAAGTGTGACATTAAAAAAAACGTAATATTAAAAAATGTTGATTTCTCAAACTAGAGTGCCCGGATCACAGCATGAGCAGCTCTAAAGTAACCTTCTACACAGCATCAGGAAGGGGAAAAGGGAAGGGGGACAGAAGAGAGAATTTACCTTAATGAGGCAGTAGAGTATGTAAGAAAGAACATTTGGAAATGAAGAGTACAAACTTTCATATTTTCCAATCAGTTCTGGGAGCCCTGTCCCCTTGCCACAATAATGTTGTAGTTACAATGAGAACTATTATAATTTATTTTGTAGCATTAAAATATACAGTGACAGTAGTTACAGAAAATAAGCAGCAAAATAAGAGTTTTATAAAAAGAAAAAAAAATACTGACAAGATATCATTCAAAACAGGTAGAAATCTGTGGCATTACCAGAAATTCTTTATTTCATTAGATTCTTTCAGGCTTAAAGGTTTTAGATACCAAACAACACAAAAGGAACTTTCAGGGCTCCTTAAAGGTGATAAACATCACTACTATAAAACTCAACCCTACTAGAGCTTTCTGCCTTAAAACAAAGGGATAAAGGGCATCGTACTTCTATCTGAATAAAAAAAATACAAAGTATACTAGATGGACAGAGATAGAAATATACAGGTATAAATAAGAGCAGTGGGTAATACAATTCAGTTTAGTATCATTTCCCTTGTTATTCAGACCACGTTCTTTAATAAAATATGTATTAATCAGAATATAGTTGAGGGGAAAAAATAATATCCATCTAAAACACTACATGAAACAAGCCGTTACAGTGTTTCCAGGTTACTGTCAATAAAACTACTTGATATCACTTATCATAGTGGATAAACTGCAGCAAAATGCAAGCCAAATGACGATGGGGCATAATTATTGCACTCTAATCTGGTTTTCTTTAATCTCCAGAGTAACTTGGTCATTTTTAACTCTTCTGGGAAGGATCTTTACAGCCTTCAGGAAGGTGCCATGAAAGAAGAGTTTTGAAAGCTGCGCTAGGATTGTTTCCTTGTTTGCACTGGCTACCATGAACGGAGAACAGATATCGTGCACGTTCCCCCTCAAAGCAGCAGTCCGCTGCACCATGTCCACCTCAAACAGCTAAAGACGAGGAAGCAGAAGACTTCTGAAGTGGAGAGAGAAGTTCCTTAAGTATTTTGGGGAAAAGAAGGTCAAGTAAACCAAGGAATATGATGTGAGAAATAGAAAATGGAAAACGCAATTCAAAATATGCTCTCCTTTCCCCAATTAACAGGAAAAGGACAGCTATGAAACCAGGTCAAAGAACGAGAAAGTATGGATTATCTGCTATTCTCCAAGCATTAGCTTATGCTCGGAACATACAATATGAACAGGACTCAAGCATATGTTAGGTGCTAAAAATACCTATTTAACTGTTCCACTGAAGGGAACTGTTTCTTTGAGGTTTCTGTTTTGAGAGAAGTTTAACAGAAAAATTAAAATACATAAATATTTTTCAGAGAAGGATTTATAGTTCTAGCTGAAAAATCTGAATGTCAACTTCCTCCAATTGTTCAGAAGCATAAATACACAGGGCTCTAGAAAAGAGATTGAATTTCACAACTGAAGGAGCTTTAATCAACTGATAAACCAGAGATGATCAGGGCAGGTTACAGAGTAAAAAAAAAAAATACATGCCTAGGAAATGAACACATTCAAGTTTTTGCAAATCTGAGAGGTTTTTTCAGCTCCAGATAGAAGTTTGATGGGTCTACTAACAAGGCAAAGACCTGAAAGCTGAAACTGCTTTGAAGAGGGGAAACTTGAATTAGGAAACTGGCAACAGTGAGTCATCTCCATCTGTGCTGCACGAAGCAGGCAGAAGGTGCCGCAGAAGATCACTGGCATCATTAAAACCCACCAGTGGAACTGGCACTCTCGCAAGCAGTCTTGGAAGAGGAGCAAAGGAAATCGAGGATACAGCAATATCTTCAGTAATTCCCCAGATATCTGACCCCATGTGTGGCATCTGGGTCAAGAATCAGATAGCCATCAGCATGAGCAGGGCTGATAGGAAAGATTTTTTTCAGGTTTCCATGATTATTAATCTCATCACAAAATGAAGGGATCAAGCTTATTATATACCATTATATATGTCAACTCACCAACTTTGGAACAATGGTATTATTCTGCTTCTAGGGGCTCTGCAGCCAAGACTGCAATAAGCAGTTCTTGCCCAACAACCTCTTCACACCAAGTCATAATCCTTTAAGATCTCAGTCTAAAGGCCTCTAATATCTCTCAGCTTTCAATCAGTGCCTTACCAATATTATATTTCCCGTTTCTTTTAAAGACCTGAGGCTCCTTTATCCTTTGAGATTTTCACTTTCGCACATCCTTTGCGAAAATACTCTTATCTGAAGTCACTGCTATTGGGATTGCAATAAAGACTTTGTCCTCTTCTCAAAAAAGACTTGGTAGTGATCTACTCCCTACTTCCCCAACCTCATCCTCCCCCCCACCTCCCATCCCCCAGCATTTTTCATCTTTGAAAATACAGGTACATAAAGGAAACAGAAATGCCAAGTTATATTTAGGTCTAGAGGAACCTTCATAGTTTTAATTACAGGATACAAGTCTCAACTGAGTCATTTAATGCTTGCTGGAATTTATGAGGAAGCACTCATTTAACATAGTTTGCACTGGAACATTTAAAAATGCTTTATTGACAAAATTTCATCTTCGTAATTTGCAACATGGGCTTAGGCTGCTCAGGGTGCTACAAACCCCATCACCACACTGAAAGTTAATCACCGTCCTTGAAGTGAAATTCCTGGTTGGCAGCTATGGGAAGATGCAACACATCTGCTGCCAATTTGTATAGAATCAGCAAGTTAGAGTGGAACAAGAACTGAGTTACTGAAGCAAAGTGGCTTCTGCTTGTTCAGTGTTTGGGGTGAGGGTGGTGAGGAAGGACTCTGTTCCTGATGTACCTAATACCTGCTTGCACATCACTGATTAATGCCACTGTCCTCTCTGACTTTATGATATGCCTTAAAGCAGTTTTGCAATGAAGAGTACACTGTACTGCCAAACTCAAAATTATTTTTCTGGACAAAAGAAAAGAAAGGTGAGGGAAATGAAAGAAAAACTTAAGAGGGTGAAAATAAAAGGCTGACTACAAAGAAAATAAACTTTTTCTGGCAATGTTTTCTTATCTAAAACAGAGTATCCTTGAATAACCTTGCTGGAAAATTGCATAAAATAAGCCAATCTATGTAATCCTGTTACAAACTGTTAGCTTACAGGCTTTATACACAGAGAAAGTGTGTAATGAGATTAAACCTCAAACAAACATGTCTGGCTGTAGCTTGCTGAATTGGAAGGTTTTTTAAAAAAAAAAAATCTAAAAACAAAAGGCTCTAAATGGACAAATATCTTACCTACTTCTGAAGTCAAAAACAATTAAGAAGAAAGACATGTAATAAGAATACAGGAATGTGCAGAAAAGTGAGGATGCAAAGAACAGCTTTCCTAGCTTCATTTATTTCTTAACATTGTTTTTATTATTACATTGAAGACATCACGTAGCTCTCAAAGAGGTACACAAAGTGGCCAGCTGCTCTGAATAAATCTATTCCTTCCACTTTCAGAAAACAGATCAAGACAAAAATATGGTTCTCCTGATGCTCTTTAAGGAAGAAGTATAAAGTTTCTAAATATCATTGAAGCACTTTTTCATGGGATTTTCTCTTCTTCTAGGTGAGGACATCAGAGCAGGCCACAACTATCAATCTTCTACTTCCTTACTTTTAATCAACATTCCACACAAACATACTCTTCTTTGACAATTACATTAAAAAAAAAAAAAACAAAAAAAAACAAAAAAAGAAAACTTAGAACTACTGCATCAAACACCATTTTAACACAGAAGCAGAACCTGGCCCTAATAGCAGGCTCTTATCCTCAAATCCATCTCCTTGGTGAAGTTTCCCACCCACCATGGTAGATAATAATCCTTGCCCATCATCTTTCCACACACCATCTATCAACTACAAAATCCTCAGTTTTATTTAGTTGCTAAAATTTTAAATAAAAACTTGACAGTTAGCTTTGTTTAAAATAAGGCATTTTATCATCTTGCAGAAATATTATTTTTCTTCTGCATCTCATTATATGCCTTTGCTCCATAGCATCCTCCATTTGCGATCAGATTCAGAAATGCACTGTGGGGGGTGAAAAGCTTGAATGCAATATCCAAATAAATAAAATACAAGTGAAGCACAGACTAGCAGGAAGAACGGCTTATCATGACATAGGTAGAATAAGGACTTTGAACCTGACTTAGAGTAAGCAAAGGTGAGTGCTTGCACTCCAGATATCCATATTACAGTATGCACATGTGAGTGAAGTAACTAAGTTCCCATTATAGTTTAAAAAAATAAACAAAACTCATACACCTACACACCAACGAGGTCTGAGAACAAATATGACCGACCAACTTCTAGAAGTACATGTTGGCTGCCTGCTTTACATCCATTTGAGATTCCTTATGGTATCCTAAATCCTGGGAAAGTCTTCTGAAAAGCCGTTCTTTGTTTAGGATGCTTACTGTGACCCAAATGTCTAGAGGACATGAGTTCTGTCATATTTTCTGCACTTAAGTGGTCAACAGCTACCAGAATTTCACCTTACAGCCTATTGATATAAACAAGGTAGACCTAAGACTATAAAGACCTTATAGTTTACTCATGTCCCATGCAAGTTTACAAGAGGAAACAGCATGTTCCACAATTTCAAAATGCTACTCAGAGGTTGACTCAAGTGAAATCTCACATTTCATCTAACATCCATTAATGTTATCTGAAACTTAGTGAAATGTCTTGTCTCACTGGAATACAAAGTCCTTTAAACAGTGTTACTTTCTGGAAAGCTATGGTGACATTGAAGGCATTGCTGCCTTTAGCAGGTTCCTACCCAGTGACACAGTCACACTGGGAAAAAAACAAAAATTGCATATAGTCAATTGACTATAACAGAACAGAGATGCGATGACTGATCCAGAAAGATCTGTTTTCAGAAGAACAAATTTCTCCTTTTGAGAAAGAAATACTTCCCCTATAGACACATGGAAGAAGTTGAGGTAAACAGCTGAGAAAGACTTTCAAAAGATCTGAATTGATCCAGGAGACAAGAAGTTCTCTTCTCTGCTAAAGGGTTTCAGCCAAGCTTTCACACCAATACACATGTACTATTCCTAGCACCTTGATATTTTTAAACCGAGAACTAATGTGTCAGTGGTGTTTGGGCTACATTACATTTTCATGAAAGCTACTGTCAGGTAGGTGGAAATCTGACATTTAAGTGATGTTTTCTACTGAACAAGAGGAGTGCTTTCCTTTATTTAGCTGTTTTAACCTGCAGCTGAGTTTGAGCAAAAACATTTCAGTAGCATCTTCCTCTTGGATGCTGGTGCAGCTATAGTGCTCCACTGCTGTTTTATGTGTGTTTATTTTAAGTTGATTCAGCTCTTTTAATTAAACATACTTGACGCAATCAGAGATGCATCTTGCACAGACAACACATCCAAAAATGACAAGTTTGAAGAAGAATTACTCCATGTCATAGCTTGTCTTCAAACAGTATCCATAAAAGCCAAGGAGAATGAATGTGCTTAGCTTCACAACATATCTTTAATGTAAGGAACCACATTGGAACAATGATAGCCAGACAGCTACATTAACTCTCTGTAGTCATCTGTAACAGATGATTTTTTCCAGAATTTCCACAATCACAGCAATACATATACGTATTTCGCTGCTACAGCACAAATTGTTAAACTATTGCAGATACTTTTTGCTTAACATTATACTCAATAGATCAGCATCTTTTCCTCATATTTTCCACTACAATGTATATATTATGTATCAAAGTATATACTCCTTACTGAGCAAACAACCTCATTTCTCCCATATATACACTGATCCTTTCTACTCCCCTCTTTCCCCCATCCCCAATCTTTGTGGCTACAGACAGGAATATCCTTTTCCAGAGCATTATACAGACCACATTCACCGTATTTCCAGCCATGCTTCCACCCTTGTTGCAAAATTATCCTTTGAAAACACTACACAGAAAAAGGGTTCCAGTAACTACAGGGGGTGGAAGGTGAAGAAATACCACCCACATACACACAAAATTTAACTAGTTAAGAGTTTTACCTCCAGAAGATACCTCATATCCAAATGTTTGCTTTTTGATTTTGAACTTATATTGCTGCATATACAAAAGTGTTCACTATCAAACCTCTCAAACAAGTGAAAGGGATGTCATGGTTTATCAGAAAACTCTTATGGCTTCCACTGAAAAAAAAAAAAAAAAAGGTAGCTGTCACTCCACTATCTAAACCTGAATATTCCTCTTCATTCTTCTTTTATCCCATGTGTTGCTTGAAGGACTACACAGGAACAAACTGGATTCTCCTCCCACATACTCACAACTAAGCCCAAAATATGTTTTCAAGTGTACATTTTCAGTTTATTTCAGACCTGCCCTCCTTCTCAAAACAACTATTTATACCTGTACCACAAATTATTCCACCAGTTTGACCTTAGTGATTTGCTCCTGAAATCTGGTAGGTAGAAGCACAAAGTATTCATATCAGCTTCCTCTTTCTAACACGGCTGTCCTCATTACAGGGCACAAACTGCACCTCCTCACTGAAAGTATCCACTTGGGTATGCAGTTGTCCTGCTACGAGGTTTCTTAGCTTGTGTACCATTTCTTACACTTTGTCTTTCCCCTCAGCTCTAGGCTCCAGCCCTAGTGAGGCCTCATCTCGAGTACTGTGTCCAGTTCTGGGCTCCTCAGGACGAGAGAGACATGGAGCTACTGGAGAGAGTCCAGCGTAGGGCTACAAAGATGATCAGAGGGCTGGAGCACCTGCCCTATGAGGAACGGCTGCGAGAGCTGGGCCTCTTCAGCCTGGGGAAGGGAAGGCTGAGGGGGGATCTGATCAATGTGGACAAGTACCTGAAGGGAGGGTGTCAAGGGGACGGGGACAAACTCTTTTCAGTTGTCCCACGTGACAGGACAAGAGGCAATGGGCAGAAACTGAAGCACAGGCAGTTCCGCCTGAAGGTGAGGGGGAATTTCTTCCCTGAGAGAGTGACGGAGCCCTGGACCAGGTTGCCCAGAGAGGTGGTGGAGTCTCCTTCTCTGGAGACAGTCAAGGCCTGCCTGGATGCAATCCTGTCTACCATGTTGTAGGTGACCCTGCTGAGTGGGGAGGTTGGGCTAGATGATCTCCGGAGGTCCCTGCCAATCTTACTGACTCTATGATTCTAATATTAACTTATGTCTTCCAAATTTTAGAAGTGATTATAAAAGTCATCCCCTTCAAAGGCAGAGCACAGTAGAAAGCTACCTATTTCTCTCCATATATGGTAACTTAAGAACAGGGAGTAGAGTTTTTCCTATATTTGTATTTACTTGCAAGAGATTCAATTTCAGTTTCTCTTTCTCCTTTTACAGTAATTACATTGCAGTTCTGCTGGGTGGTGGGAGTAGAGGGTCAGGGGGCAGTAAGTTTGTTTTTCTTCTTTTTTAAACTCAAATGTTTTTAAATAGCAGTTATTACTGAAGTTTCAACTATGAACTGGTCAAAATTTTAAAAAATTATTCATAGAAATGATATTAATCTTTCCTAAAACTGTTACTGTCTTATTAGAAATAACTTATCCAAGCTTAAGAAACAGAGAAAGACTCAAGAGCATAGGAGGAATGAAACTAAAGAGGCAGAACTGACGACTTTCTAGCACAAGCAGTAGTCTAGTCCACCTTGAATGTAACTATTGAAATAATTAAAAAAAAAAAAATACAAGTAATGGCAAAACAGTAGAAAGCCAGAACACGTTATCTGGAAGTTTTCTATACTATACTATTGGATGGCTGGGTGTAAGCTGTATTAGAGGAGCCGGGGGGGGGGGGGCAGGGGGAACAGACCACATACCTCTTTTGCTTATAAGTGCCACAAAGATCATTTTTAAGCAGCTCTAACTACTAGATTGCTTGCAGCAGGCCTGAGTCAGCAAAGAGAGTACCCTCCAGCAAAAGAAGTGCCTTTTCTTGCCTTCCTAGTATTTCCTTGTATCATGTTCTCTGCTTAGGAAAATCTGGTAGCCTGCCAATTAAACAGACATTCACATTCCCAGTATAAGTCCACAGTGCTGGCAAAGCAGCACTAGGGATGTTAGAAAACCATACGTTAGGATTAAATCTTCTGTGAAACGAGTGAGATATGGTGCTGTAACTGAATTCTTGCCTTCCCTAACATCTGGATTGTAATCGCAGATACTGCAACTCTGGCATAACCCAACTCTCAAGTCATTTAACTAAGCAACAAGCAATTTTCAAATGGACACTGCAGTACAAGTGGTAACAGCGTAACTGTTACATATACAGGACCCACCTCCCATCCATTTCATTGCTCCAATTACAAATTGCCTTTAACATTTCTCACACTGATCTCTGAAATACTGGATTACTTTTAAAAACCATTCTACTCTGATCTCTCCACCTGAGTTGGAACACCTTTGACTCTTCTTTGTTTCTTATCAGGGCTCAGTACTAATAGCCCTAAAAATAAATAGCTTGGTTTTAAACAGTCCTAACAAAGCAGTCAGTAAGAACCAAAGACAGACGTGTCCATCAGTCTATTTTACTTAAATGTTTACCATAAGGTGATAGCAAAAAAATCCAGGTGTACTCTGGATACTATCTCTCCAGTTGGGTGCCTGTCTGTGAAAGTTGATCCTTCACACAAACTCTTTGACTCTTTTCAACAAAATCAGCTTTGGGATCAGTGGGGGAAATACCACTTGGATGCTACAGATTTGGTACTCCCATTCACAAGCACTTAAACATTCATGGAAGAACAGCGTAAATTAAGCTATTCCTTCTCCTGATGCTTATCTCAAGTTAAATCAATAAATTATTTTTATAGTAAGTATTCCCCACAGCCCAGTTGAAATATAATTTTCATGGATTATCACAAAAGCACTCCAATCTTTATTTTATTCCAAAGGTTTCGGAAGAATACAAACAACTAAATATGAATGTTCACAGACTCTGGTCAACTTCAGTTCACACTGGAAAGGGCCATTAAAGCTCTCTGGTATAAGTTCCCAACAATTGCTTCTTTGTCATTTATCATAATCAATCCATACTTCTACTGAATATACATTTGAGATCGAAATTTATCCTCTACATAAACTGACTCATGGAACTTCCTCAATATTGGCTAGCAATGACACTGACATGTGCCTGTAGTTCTGTAGAACAGTTCTTCAGTTACGAGTCGGGAATGCTGAACTGAATACATAGGTTTATATATGGTACACACTAGGTTTAGATACAAACTCCAGCCATTAAGCAGTGAAGCAACACAAGAAAGCAGGACAAAAGTGAACACACTGGATTTCACCTATGTGATTTCACCTAACGAACAGTCCAGTAACATTTACAGGCTAAATTCTTGTAAAAGTAACAGGTGAAAAATCCACAGTAATTCCAACACAGAAACAGTGCACAGGCAGCCTTAATCCCCCATCAGAGGCATGGAAGCACCCAGTAGATCAACTCGTCTGCATTGCAGCCAAGATAATCCTTCATTTGAGCTGCTTATCTGAGATCCACCCTGCTGCTTGGATAGGGGGATTTAGCTCTTAAGGGACTATTCTTCAAGATACTGAGCTATTGCTGACAGATACTCAGCCTCATCAGCTCTTAATGAAATCAGCAGCAGAGGAACTGCTCAGAGCCTGGCACGAGCCAGCAGGACCACACAGCATGAGGCACCCCAGTTGCCCTGGGTTCCAGGGGAGCTTAAAAGAGCCACTTAACTAACTCAAAGCTCTCCCAAAGGACAGCTTTTGCATTGTTATTATTACTTTTTAATTTTTAATTTAAAAAAGCAAGTCTAATTCTCCCATCATTATTTAAAAACATTGTTTTTTCTTTACAGGGAAAAAAAGAAAGTTGCTACGGTTTACATCAGAGTAAAGAAAAACAGAATCTGAACCTAAATCTTCTGGTAAGGTATAAGGAAGTGCAAGAGTAGCCTTATCAGTTCTTGCTGTCCAGTTTTTCAATCTTTTGTGTCTTCTACAAGTTCTAAGTAGTATTAAAAAAAAAAAAATTTTTTTACCTTCCAGAAATTCCTCAGGTAATGACTGCACTTTTTTCCTACTTTTTTTTTTTCTTTTTAATATCATCTAAGGGAGTTCAGCACTCAATTCCCAGTTATTTCCCTTATGCCCACCAATATCTAATAATGCCACATAACATTGCTTTGGAACTCCAATAGTGTCTTTATATGTATTTTATGCAGTTGCCTTCAACAGTGAAATTAAGTAAAATATACAACCACAAATTTAACACAAATATATACACAATTTGTGTTGTTACTAAACATTGAACTTTTAATGCAAATTGCTACATAGTGCCAAACAGTTAACAAATATGCATCAAAAAGGATCACTAACAAAATTGGCTCCAATTATCAAAATGCCCTAGCAGATCAATTCTCAGGACAGAGTACTTAAATCTTTGTTTCAAGACAAACTTTGTAAAGTAATTTGCAAGACCAGCTCCCAGTGGAGCTGAGGTTAATGAGCAACTCACGGAATAAGAGAGGGATCCCAGAGCCCTGACTGACCTCAGTGGAAGCTAAGCAAGTCCCTTGTTCAGGCACATACTTTATTATAACTCAGGATAATTATTTACAATAACACTTCATCATGGACTAGCAAAGCCACAATACTCGGGGTACCATTAAAAAAAAAAAAACAAAAAGTGTTCTCCACATTTCTGCACTTTTAATTCTACTTCAATCTCTATCTTGCAGACAGAGACACTACTTTTAACTGCAGTTTTCAGAATGGAAACTGGAAATTGCTACTCAAGCAATTAAACAAGGTGCCCAGCACGTCTGTGCCCCTGCATCTTTGGAGACTTTAAAACCTGAACTTCAAGCAGAAAGTTGGACCAGATGTCACAGGATAAGCCGGGTTAGGAGAGACCTCGGAGGGTAAGACAAGTACAGCTGTATGACCGCATCTGCATTCTTCAGGGGCTTGTCTACTCTGCGCTGTAGTTACTAACAACCACGTATGAAACCTTACAAACAACTCAAATTCATGGCCCTTACTGATCTCCGAACATCTCCCAGTCTCCAAGCCCTTTATGTTTGTCTCTCTACTGGACTGCTGGGTGTACGCGAAGAAATAACTAATAAAGCCACCGTAAGAATCCTTTTCTACCTTTAAAATGAGGATAGATGGTGCTGAAACTCCAGGCATAGTACTTCAGGGCTTACTAACAAGCAGATACTTTTATTACTACAGTTTCAAACACCCGGCTGGTACTTTATAAGCTAAATAAATATGCTGTACAAGACTTCCAGTGAACACTTGGACAAAAAAAGGGGACAAAATTTCTACCCTCTGGAGCCCCTCAAGGATTCACAAGTACTCCTTTGGGGAAGGGCCTATGCATGCTTCTTACCAGGTCCTGGAACTTGCTAAACAGAACTGACAAACAGTTTAGTTGAGATATCTTGTTCCTATATGTGCTTTCCTATACAGCAGGATCTGAAGGGAAGCTTTGAGAATCCTGACTCCAGATTTAGGTGTCCAAATTCTACCTAAATGCTATTTAAGGCACTGATATCTTCTCATTAGCATAGTCTGTTCATGCAATACTTTCCTATAGGATTACAAGAATAAAAAGAAAAGATTCCCCACTGCACTGTTTTCATTGTTAAGTGGCCAGTATCATAAAGCTTAGAAGCAGTCTTGAAATGGGTTTAATACTTCAATGTGACATTAAAAAAAAAAAAAAAAAAAATTAGTGTGATCATCACGGGCCATATCATTTTAGTTACATGTTTCCAGAACAGACAGTGCACCAACACAGGCAGTAATGAAAAAAAGGGCTACTGAAGAACAACAGTAAAGTGAACTTATGACAATTATTTGAACATGGCTGAACTAACAAATAAACAAGATACTGAATTCCCCAGCAAAGAAAATATGAAGTGAAAAGAAACAGTAGCAGCTGAGTTAGGAGCCTGTCAAGAGACTGTCATATATTCGGTATTCTTTCAGCCAGGAGTGAGGGAAACATGGTTGACATGACAGCAGAAAAACACATTCAGATTTTAACAGAAATAAACTATTGACACCAACTCTCTGCCTCTGCTCTCAGACACACACATTTCAGCTTTGGACTTCTGATTATCAGGCAGCTACGCAGGACACATTAAGCAGATTTAAATCATTTGGGGCTTTAATCACTCTGCCTGAAGAACATATGATGATATAATTGCTCAGGATCCCCCTAATAATCAATACTAAAAGCAGTTTAGAGGGTATCTGATTAACATATGAAGAACAGAATGGTAATGCTTCAGGTAACTAATAAGCACATTTTACACATACACATTTGTGTTTTGGATAAAGCACAGTTAACAGAATTGCTATGATAATCTGCTACAAAACTCCCAGGCAGGCTTTCCTTAATTGCCAGAAGACGGGCGCCCTGACCTCAGATGGCAACCTGTATCATTACCAGAGAAGGCCTCAGCAACTGTATTGATTGGATTTCTGAAGGATACCACAGCAGGATGGAGTGTGGGATTAAAATTTAACTACTCCCATTATCCCTAATCAATTATGTCTTTGACCATACAACATTCACTGTATGACATCCAAAAATCCAGTCAAAACACAGTAATGGAAGAGTTGATGCAAGGAAGCAAACTAGAATCTGATGAAGTAACAGCCGGACAGCAGCCAGCTAAAAATACAGGGAATTACGAATAAAGCATATACTACAGAAATGCCAATACATATCACTTCAGGCTGGTTGCTCTGGACAGATCTGAACCTGTTTTATGGCTTTTTATCCATTTTCTATCAAGTTGAGCTTATGATTACCTACTATTTACTTGCATCCAATATTTACGGCTTTTAAACTACTCACCATTTCAGCAAACCTGAACAAGGAGCCATAGTCATTCAATCCTAACTTACAGCAATAGCTGTGAAGAGTTTAACCAATGAGCATCATAACTTAAAGATCACAACAGCAGTTTCTTTCTAGTTGGAAAGTACCTACCTTGTACACACTGTTGTAAGTTATTATGCAGCGTTAATATCTTCTAATCTAATGACAAGCTCATTTAAAGCAATCTCTGCCAATGACAACTTGAGATGTTGCACTATGAAGCTTGCACTCTGAAAAGCATTTTTTTTCTAAATAAACTCATTTTGAAAGGCATGACATTTCCCTTAGTCTTACCAGCTACGTTTGATCATACAAACGGAAAAACCTGAACACCACTACCTTGCCTCTTGAACAGTGACAATTTAAGCTTCAGTTTAGTTTAGTTGCAAATAGAGACTGAATTAAAAATTCAAGACAACAAGATTTTCTTTCCTATAGAGATATTTCATAACCCAACAGGTAAAAAAGACAGACAACCAGGCTGGTAAACTCACAAATAAAGATTAAGCAGCTTCATGAACATCCTCCGAAGAAATTTTAGTAACTTTATTTTGCATTAAAGTCATTCTACAATTCCAAGGACAATGTTTGTTCACTCCTGCCTATTTCCTTTCCCATTTCAAAGTTAAGGATTTTTTCTTCCAAGAAATACTTTTTTTTTTTTTTTTTTTGCCTTAAAAATAATGGCAATTAAGCATACAGTAGGCATTGCTTCTAAAAGGAGACCAAAAGCAAGTTCCTCATCCACAGGATCTACACATACATTTAATTCAAACAATTACACTTCACAGAAGTTGTGGGGGGAAGAAATCATGATCTGCAGATCTTGTCTCAGCAGTCAGGCAGTGAGTACTGGACTATGGCAGCCCAGACAAGCTTTAGAGAGGGAACAAATGGCTGAAAAATTACCAAGGCATTTCCCAGGAATTCTCTGCCTCTTCTTTCTCCTCAAACATACATCCCTTTGCTACAGCAAAGTTAATAAATTAAAAAAAAAAAAAAATCAAAAAAAAAAAATCTGAAAACAGAAATTGTACCCTAGGTTTGGTGTTAACAACTAGATCAGAGAGACAGGTTCTTGGGCAGTATTTCCTCCACAGAAACTCAAGTCAGGTGGTTGGGAAGTTCTCCATCTTCAGACTTCTTTAGTCTTAACAGTTCCGTAGTTGTGTGCAAAGGAGAACAGCGCTAGCACACGCTGGAGAGCAGAGAACCTCAACTCTTACTTAAAAGGGTCTGGCCATATGCCACTACTGAGAAGGATGGCAGCATCATCTGCAGTATTTTTAAAGGAGGACTGGACAGCTGATAAATCCAGTGGTGTCAGGTCATACCTAATGTGTGCTGTCAGCCTCACAACTGAGTTGGGGACACAAGTGAGCTCTGGCAAGAGATCACCCTGTTGTTTTTCTCAGCTCAGCTATTTTTTCCAACAGCAAAGCTGACACTGGAGACAATTACATTTATTTTCCTGAGAAAAAAAGATTGTGTGGGGTAACTTCCAAGATACTTAAAGTGGTTATGTTTTTACCCCATGCTCCAGCTCATGCCACAACACAGAACCCTAAGTACAAATGTGCTATTTCAAATCTCACTGCAACCACCTAAAACATATATTGCAACACTCAATCTGATCCTCAGGTATAGTCGGTCTACCCTTGAGCTATTACTGAAAACCAAGGGAAAAAAAAATAGAGGATGAAATCATAAACCAGTGAAAGACAGCGAACAGTAGCAACGGCTTACTGGTGATTCACAGCACATACTGCTGCCACCTACATACGCTCTTCTTGCGGTGGGCAAGACCATGCTCCTTATACATATGCTATTACGTCCTAAACCTGAAGCAGAGGAACAGAAGTCCTGGGTCAAACTGAATGAACAAACAAGGATATGTTCCTAGGATCACAATTCAAGCATCTCAGTACACTTCATTTGAAGCTATTTTCAGCTGTGTCTAAATTGCCTTGCATTGTGTCATGAGGACATACTGTCTGTTTTGTCTCCTCACTGAGTCTAAGAATTTAGGTTTAATTAAATAAAGCATGAGATACAGACGTAGGAAGAGGGACGAAGATTCTTGCTTGTATGGTCAACAAATTAAATTCTATTCCCAATCACACTGTTGTAATTTGTTCTAATTTCAAGCCAATGAGGCAAATATCTACCCTTGCCCCATGAAATGAAATAATGCTTAGCACAAGCAAATAAAATGTAACCCAAAGGATTTATTATAGCTTCACAAAGCTGTAAGGAAGCACGGAATTTGATCACAATCTTGTTTCTCACTACGCAACGCCACAGCCATGCCAGTTATTTCGGAAACTCCAGCCAGTAGTTTATTTTTAACATGCTTTTCCTATTTCAAAATCATGAGCCATGTTTGCCAGCAAGAAGGACTGCAGAAAAAAGATCGAGTAAACATCCTAATTGGTGTGATCGCGTATTTTCTGTATTGTGAAAAGTGACAGCAGTAATATTGACCGATCACTGCCAGCTGACAGTGAAATGTCAAGATAGGGTTGGAACAATATACTTCATAATGAACCAACTCTGAATACAAAGTCAAGCAGGGAATGCAGAAATCAAGTGAGAATGAAAAAGTATAAACACTTCTGATTAACAGCCAATAGCACCAGCTGGAAGAGACAGTATCAGCCCTGCTGGAGCAAAAGGGTCAGCTCCACCGGTGGCAGGCTTGGCAACTCAACCTTGTTAGCAGCGAGATGAAACCTCATTTGCTCACAAATTTCAAAGGATGTTTCTCAGATATCCACTGCAAATTGATGTTAGTATAGGAAATTGCATTTAGCACCGACTTGATGAGCATGGTTATAGCTTGCTTGTTTGTTTTGGGGATGGGTGCCAGCAAGATTACAACTGGCCAGCAAACTGCGTGAGAGGCAGGTGCTCAAAGCTGTTTACAGCAATACTAACACAGCTCCACAGGAAGGACGGCAAAGCAGCTTCCTCAGGATGTCTTGCTGTTGGACACTCACCAGCACGCCCTTCCAGACAAGAAAAATTACTCCTCAGCATGAAAGAAGTGATAGTCAAATGATGCCAAACTTTATAGCTCTGTTCAAAAGCAGTACTGTCAGCTGACATAATATTTTAAGTCTTCTATAGTAAGTAGTTCTTAATTACAGACAATTAAAAGAATTAACTTCATTAATATTGTAATACCTGAACATGCTCTTCCTATAGAAAGAGCTTTCTTGACAACAAATGCTTAATTTTTCATTTCTAAAGGTCTCTCCAACATCCCACCTCAGTAACTCTGATTTGTTAGAATTCTGCATGAATTTTAGCTCCAGAGTACTAAAACAAAGTAGTACATTAAAGGAGAGTTTTCTAATAAAAAATATTGTGAACATCCACCTATTTCTTCATATTACTGTGATACCAAATGAAGTAAGATAGGACTTACTTCATCTCAGTGGAAACTGTCATCAACTTCAATGTAGCACACTTATCCATTACATAATGTATTTCTTACCTAAATTGAGCTATCCATGTTAGTTATTTTCTAAACGCAATCTTACAAGTTCTGTACAGGTCTAATTGTCTCCTACTATGATTCACTACTTCAGCCTGGTACATTGGTCCAAGTTCTTCAGAGACATAAATAAGTTCATACAATTTGGGACATAAACCCAAACTCAGTGGTCTAGATCTTCAACTGATATAGACAGATGTAGTCATACTGCACATCAATTATATTGACAAAGGATTTTTCTGGGCAAGTCTGTTCACTTGTTGAAATTTCAACAGTCTAGCCTCTAGCTCTCCGGCCCTTTACCTTTAATCTGAAACTACCTCATGCATTTTCAGATTTGTTCGCCCGTAACCTAGAGTTATTCTGAACTAGACAACAAGCATTCTTCACAGTAATGCATACAACAGTTCTGCAGCATAAATGATTGGGTTTTATTCTTTTAGGTGACTATAATTAAGCCTTTCCACCACACAGAAGATTGGAGTACATCTATTTGATCATAGAGAATGAGGTAAATCTGGAGTGCAGTAAACAAAAAATAGGATCTTGTCCCCTAAACAATTATAGTGATGATCTTAATGGCATATAATATACTGGCTTTGCCAAAATAGCATTACCTTCAAGAATTACTGTGTGATAAAACAGTAAGGCAACGAACAAAACATGTTCACTGCTGTGGATGAAGTTCAAAGACAGCTGGACAGCAGCTGAGATACTCAGTAGAATCAGAAGATGTTTCATCCCTGCTGGGGACAGCTGGGCAATAGGGACAGCCGGGCTCTGCTATTACTACTCCACAGCACATTAAAAACCTACAGAAAACAAACAGGGCCCCACTCTACCATCAGCTACATACTTTCAGGCCACAACCCTGCAGTGAGCAGCTGGACAAGCTGCCCAGGTCAGCTTCCAGCAGAGGCCCCAGGCAAGCTGCACTGACACCAACTGCAACAGTCAGACTGCAACAAAAGAAGTGTTTTTCAGATGTTAGGGAATAATCTAAAGTGTGACGAGACCCTTTTCACATTTCATTGTTGCTTCACTTCAGTAGACTAGAATAAGACTGTAAGCATGCCTTTAAGGTGCAAGATGCCAGGAACCCTGTGTCTGCAACAGCAGTGTTGCAGAAGTGCTTCCTTCTTCCCTCTGTCAAAGGGGATTTACTCAGGGGCTTGGAAAGGCCTGAAAAAGTATGAGAGATTTTTCCTTTTGAGAAAGTTAAGTTTCTCTGCCCATTTTCCAATCACCTTATGCACTGTATAACCATTTATATTTGCTGAGCTTTTTTTTTTTTTTTTTTTTTTAAAAAAAATCTCTTTCCCTCACTTTGAAAAGGCATAGAAAGATTTTTCTTGCCAAGGTTAGATAGCTTATAAACATAGAACAAATTCTTTAAGCAGGTTTAATAAAAATAACATGCATTATTTAATTAAAGGAATCAGTGAATAATTGGTGAATGAAATGTGGGAATGACTGGCTGCTGATTACAAAGGAAAAAATTTTCATCTATTGAAAAAAAAAATCAAATAATGACTTTAAGGACTTGAATCAGTTGTGCATCAAATTAACAATTAAGTAGCTCCAACAACATTAAATTTAACCAACACATATACTACTACTGTGTTTGCTTATTGGCCCAACTGTGTGGTAGCCTTCCTAAGAGAGATTTATTCTAGTTGCTATTTCTACCTGCCTAGGCCTCCTAGAGAAAGGAGAGGGGAAAAAAAAAGAAAAAAGAAAAAAAAAAGGAAGAAGAAAAAAAACATGAGTCATACAGCTACACACAAACCCTTTAAAGCCTGTAGCTCTGTAAAGACAGACATTCTCTTGGGTACAACATCCTAAATTTCTAAGCCGATATTTGCATCCCATTACTGAAAGCACTAAAATTTGAGGCTTGTTTGCTCTTATGAGCCTGACAGAGTGTAAGAAGTGTAGCAACATATTCATCTTCTTGTAACAGTGGTAAGGGAAAAAAATTAGATCAAAAGCCTTTTGGTAAACTTTTTTTTTAAAAAAAAAAAAAAAAATGAAGGATTCTTCCCAGTTTTAAGTCTTCATCCAGAAGAACAGTACTGCACAAACTCTGAGTAACAATATACACATATAAGTAAGTGAGGAGAATTGCCCTGAAAGTGAAGGTTCCCAGAATCCTGACCTGCAGATCAGACCATAGTAAGTATGCTGAAATCGAGCAGCACACCAATAAATGCAGCTTGAGAAAGGAAGCGGTTCACAGGTTACCAGTACCTGTAATGCTGAAGAAAGGTTGATAGGACAGGGAGGAAAAAAAAAAAATCCACAAGCTTCATACTGCTTGCAGCAAAGCAAGAATTCAGATTCCACCTGCCCTGATGAAAACACAGGGCACACTCAAAAGTAGACTGGGATAGATGAACTGAGCTTTGTTTTAATCAGAGTATTGGAATTAATTAATATGTAAATTATTAGAGAAAGGAAGGCTTGGTGGCTTAGTACTCATACAGGGAATTAAATCTTCCACTTACTGCAGTGAGATTCCTAAATAACTCTGAATTAGTCAATAAATACCCCTGTTCAAAGCAGTGTTGCACAAGGAAACCCTGCCCTGCAACTGAATCTTCTCCTGGTCTCTATTTAACATTAAAACAGGGGAAGAATCATTTACTCTTCTCATCTTTTCTTTCTATTTAGATGGCGAACTCCAAGGCAAGGACTTGACATATTGCAAAAAAATAACTTAGACTCTGTAAGACTATAGAGCCCTGGCTCCAGTTTGAGATTTAGCTCTTAACACAAACAATGGCTTTTAACTATTCTATAGTAATACATTGCCCTGCCTAAGAGGACACTTGTGAGGATTAAACTATTATATGTTTACAAAGCGTTTGGGAAGCCAAGACAGAGCCAAAGCGCAAGCCATTATGGAAACTGCTGTTAGTTTCTTGACAATCTAAAGAATTTACTGTTTCTTAATTTTTTGCTTTCAGCTTTGCTGTTCCACTGACTTCATAATCTCAAAAGAAACTCACTGGATTTGGTATTATACTCTGAAAGGCTATAAAGTTCACATAATTTGGGGAGGGAAAAAAAAAAGAAAAAGAAAAAAACACACAAAATAAATCAACTCAGGCTGGCCTGAGGCACGACCTGTTTGTTTCAAAGGTCAGGGAGCTTTAGAGAACCTTTGGATGAACACAGTCTTCTTTCCTAGGTTGTTGCAAATAAACCTTACGCATAAACCAAACAGAAAAAAATAGAAATCAAATCTCTCTGAACTTTTGGTATATCTGATACCCGAGTCCACACCCAAACAAGCCACATAATGCCATTAGATGATTTTTGCACAGTTTTTCCCCTCTTTCTAAAGGGATCATGCTATATTCCCTGGATATATGCCTTCACCATAGGATGGGAAAGTTCCAGGTATGAGTTTTGAGTCCATCTGTGAATTAAACAAGCAGATAGCAGAATATATTATCAAGCAATGCATACCTACTTGCACAGCTCCATAGGCAAGCCCTGCTACCAAAAGCCAACTTGTATAAAACATTTAAAGGGACTAAGAAGGGTTCCCACTTTGGTAACAGATTTGTTCTATCTGGTCACCAGCACTCTGGTTTCTTTGCTAAAAGGTTCAGCAAGTTTCTATTTGTTCTTCCATTACAGCACTATGCAAGTGTTATTAAACAGTTTAATGCCACATGTGAGCGCCTAATGCTTTTTCTGTCTTCTCCAAGATAGTCTTTAATTAGTCAATAATTGCTTGAAGGCACCAATTGATTGGCATTATAAACACAAGAAAATGAAAATGGTCCTTTTATTTCAGAGCAGTATTTAAGGTTTAGCAGAACATTAACAGCATATCATTACACAGAACAGAGCAAAGTAGTCTACAAAGCACATTTAAGCAGCACTGACTGAACTCCATGCTATTCTGCTTTACTTCCCAGATTAGGATAGCGACAAGCGGTAAATATTATGCATGTGCAGTTGTAGGAAACATCCGCACACTGAGGCCCGTAGTGCCCGGCTCACGAATACCCTCCCTGCTCAGCAGCAGCTGCGCATGCTCAGCAGGTTTCTGGTGTCACTTCTAGAGAGATTTATGTTCTCTTCTGCTCTAGAGCACTACGTGTTCACCCTGTAACAGCAGGAATAGGCTTCGTCCGTGGTTCTGTTGCTGCCAACTCATTTATCTCATGTCAGGGCCTAATGAAAAACTTTTTAAGCAGCTGTTTCTGGAGGTGTCAGGCCACATTCATTTTCCAAATCTATGCTTTGCTTCTTTCCCCTCCTTTTCTTCCCCTTTTCTTCTTTTTTGCCTCCTAAGAAAACCCAGCAACTGAAGAACCCCTGCACTAATCACTGCTAACACTTCCAGGCGGCACGCGTTAGTTAAGCGCCACGATCGCACAGACGGCACAGCCAGGAGGCCACCGCCACCGCCCCAGAAGCTGCTAGAAGGAGCACTGAAAACTGGACAGGCATTATCAACTGGCCAAGCAAGGGCCCTTTCTAGAAATAAAAGAAAATAAAGAAAAACAGCAGCCACAAGGTAATTATTTCCCAGGCATCGAGGTCATTCCTCCTCTTGGTAGAGTCCTTCCACCAGGAACTGAAGCAAGACTCAGGCATGCTCCCAAGTGCTAAGTATTCAACAAGTTAGCCTGCAAGCCCTACTCTGGCTCACCTACACTTGCAAACAGTACTCAAAGCAACAACAACAGCAACAAAAGCCATACTACAGTGACATCTTGCCCCTTCCCAGATACCACACCAAGGCGTAACAAAAATATAAAATAAGTGAATAAATCAATAAATAAAAGCAGCTGTAACACACTACTCACACTGCTGTTAGCAGCGCCAAGGGCCAATCGACGGATGGACGGACAACATGCAGGCAGCTGCTGCTGCGGCCACCATGGCGTGGAAGCAGGAGCAGCCCACTCCCTCCCCAAGGCAATGGCGTGGGGATGGGCTTCACCTGGCAGCAGGCCACAGGCCTGCGAGCACTAACGGCCCTTAAGTGCCCTGAGTGGCCTCACCTGGACCCCTGCCCCCAGCTCGCCCGGCCAAGGCGCTGCCTCCCCCCTCCCCCCAGCAGAGGCAGCTGCCACCATGTTGCTGCCACCTCACGGTCTCCTCACGGCCGCCGCCATCTTGCTGCCGCCTCACGACCATTGCCGCCGCCATCTTCTTGCCGCCTCACGGCCACCTCCAGCCACTCTTCCCTACTTGTTTCCTCCTCCATTTTTTTAAATACACGACTTCAGTTATCCACTGGAAAAATTCTTGTTTTAGAGAGCTCACATGTGTTAGCATGCGCTGCTGCGATCCACGGACAACATCGCTAAAAAATAACAGCCCACTTTGGCTCATCATCTCCCCACCTCCCACAAACGGCATGTGAGATACGTATGTGCATTTGCAGGCAAAGTAAGGAGGCAAAGCAGAAAAATCTCTGATATTAAGAAAAAGCATGCCGTGCTCGGGAAGGCCATGATGACATGCAAGTAATATTTTTTTTTGTTTTACTTTATTTTTAAAGCGAGATGAGTCAGTAGGCTGTAAAATTCAGATGAACGCCTGTGAGCATGCCAGCTTGTGAAATGCCAGAAGAAACGGCGTCCGGAGATGCCACAATGTCGTTAACCGCAACTGACTTGTTCACCGCAGCTTCCCCATCCAGCTGCCAACGAGAAGCTCAGTCCATATTGTACGCAAGCCCCGGAGAGACATTTTCCAGGATATTTCTCTTAATTAGAAGCATTTTTTTTAATTGTGTGAACACACAAACAGTATTAGTTGGATAGCATTAAAAAACATTATTCATTAACCATCCATCTTTGGAGGTTTTCCTCAGTCAAGCTACAGCAAGACATTAGTGAAATTAGGCAGCAGCATTTCAATTAAGTTCAAAATATTTCAGAATGAGGAAAGAAACAGTGGATTATTGTGTGATAAATTAGAAGAAGCTGAAGTCTTAAAAATATCTGTCCTGTTCTTTGTCAGGCTATTTCAAATGGGATTTCCCTGCTATGGCTGTAGTAACATTATATTCTAAAAGGTAACTTTTGCTTCTTGAACACATTTTCGTAATTTCTCCCAGCTCCTGTATTCCGGGAATTTTACCACTTGACAGGAACTGCTTTTAGCTAATCCTCCCCATTACAAAGCCATCTCCTAGGCAGCTCTAAGGATATTCAAAACTAAAATAAATAAATAAAAGTAGAGCCAATCTGATAAACAGAAATTGTACCTTCATCTGTAGACAAAGCAGTTCCTGCTAGCATGTGTTAATGAGCTTTATAATGAAACATTCTTCAGGGTTACAGCACAAGTTTGGGCCATGGAGGTCTGGTGCCTCTTCTCAGGGCTTCTGAGGGACCCTGTCTCACCCTCTGTGCCTCAACTTTTCCCCGTCCCTCAAATGAAAATAATTCTCAGTATTCATCTCACAGTAGGTTTCTGTTGTTTAATCAGCGCCACTGCACAGAATTTTAATTAGGGTCTGAATTCCCCAGCGGTTTGGCACACAGCAGGGCTGCAAAGCTGCACTGAGAGTGGGTGCCACTGATGACATAAATTTTTATACTGAAAATAATTGTTACTGTTCTGCTTCTGCCTACCATTTTTGAGGACCAAACCATCCTGACCAAAGGGGTTTAGCATTATTATGTTAGTTACTTCACGGACCGTAGTTGTTCCTAGATTTTGGAGGATTCAAAGGACTGAAGTCCCCTCTCATCCCTCCTATTGTGAAGGAAACAGGTTCTGCGTAGGAATAATTTCAATGTCTGTCTTTCAAGTCAGCATCTCAAGAGAGTTCACCATTACCTCCGGACACCTCCAAAGATGTCGTTTTGGAATAGACACCTTCTTTTCTATTTCAGTTCATACTCTCACTTACATATTTGTCCTTACATTCGGTATGTCAGAATAACCCAATGATAAGTGGAATATTATTATACTCATTTTGCAGAAAGGAACAGCAGCACAAATCAGAATTCCAGACCCTCAAAGGAATTACTAGTAGTTGTACCTTTTAAAAGGCTGAAGCTACCGGGGGGGGGGGGGGAGGGGGGAGGGGGAAGGACTGTGACAAAACTCGAAATTGAACCATCTCCCAAACTAAAACAATAACTCTCAACTGTCTTCTCATAGTGAGAATATTTGCACTAATTCCCGATCAAACATGGTCATTTGTTGTTTCTTATTTCCATTAATCTCCAAAACCTTCCCCCTTCCCATAAACACTTGTTTAAATTCCCCTTCAAGCTGAGAGCCCCCATGCCTGGTGAGGAAGGAAGAGGAGTCCTGAGCTCTTTGCTGTGTTAATATGCATTACTGTCAGCAGAACACATGTTCTGATGATGTAGCCAGAAATCACAATATATCATTTTTTTCCTACGATGTGAACTTTAATGTAGAAGAGAACAATAAATATGATGAAATAGCAGAGTATTTGCCCTCTTCAGAGCATCACTAAGAACAAAATGACTGTTGTGCTTTGAGCCCAAGGCACTTCTTAAACACACAAAGGTGTGGAGAACAAAATCACAGTTTCATCACTACAAATGCATGCATGAGATGTATGTAAATGCTGTACCAAGGACAAAAAGGACCGTCCAAAAGTTATACATCCAGTCTAAGCTAGCTGTGTATCTTCCCTTTATCTGTAATAGAGGGAGATAAGCACTTCCATATGGCAAATTTCCCATCTATTTCTGGATAGGATTAATCATCCTTTCATGGTACCCTATCTCTGACTAGGGAGAGAGCTTAGACTCTTAGCCATCTAGTCAAAGCCAAAGCTAGATGAGAAGAATGCCACCATAAATGATTTATCCAAAGACTCACAAAATATACTTGGCAGAATCAGGAACAAGATACCTGAGTGAGCAGTCAGAGAGGCCATTAGCCACACTTTTTCTTTCAACTGTGTTATTCCCCTGGCTCTGGAGGTTTATATGTCTGACATCATACTACTGACTCCCTGGAGCTGGAAGACTGTGGAAGATTAATACAGTTAACCTGATTTAACACCTATCTATCTGTTTTTCCAATGTTGTTTAGTTCGTTTGTAAAAGTGGGGGGGTTTACTTCAAGTCACAGATTATCTCCTGACTTAATAGAAGCCTTGATTTTTGTAAGATATTCACCTCTTGGGGGAAAGTAAATTTACACCCAAGAAGGCAGTGAAATCAGGAATTCTCTAGAGCTGCAGGGATAAAACACAAACTTAACACAGCATTTACGTAGCAGTTGTTTTTCAACCACCTTGCTGATTATTTTAAGGTTGACTGCCTTCTTTAACAGCACAATTACATCTCTGAAGATGTTCACATTTATATCTCCCCTTGTGATAGAAGCTTCTAAAGTAATGCTCACTTAATTTTCTTACATCTAGCATTCGCTAGAGTGGAGCAGCAGGAAACATTCTGATTATTCCCCCTCCCATTGGAAAAATTTCACTCCCTTCTGCGCTAGGCCAGAGTTGTTCCTTGTTCAGCAGTCTTGTTTCATTGTTCCATCTGCAAATTAATTCTGAACTACAATTACTCTTATATTTTTATATCAATAATTACTAGGGTTAGTTGTAATTGATGGTCTGCTCCAACCTGGGAGAGCATAGAACCTGTGCTCCAAAAGAGGAGTATTTTCTCTTGTCCTCCTTGAACTGCAGACTATGTGTAGCTTTAAAGGGTTTCATAAGGATTTAGTTTCAACAGCAAATACTAAATAAAGTCTTTGTAAGGAAAAGGCAAGATAGCATATCAGAAATACAACTATTTATGGAAAAAAGAAGCTGCAGAACCCAATCTTTAATGTTACCTTGTCAAAGAACTATCTATGCTACTTCACAAGCTGTCATTTTTCTCTTCTTTTGTTTTCTAGCAGTTAAAAAAACATCTAGTGTTGTGTAAGAAGAGCTGAGTGAAAGGGATCATCTTTTAACTCAGGCTCAGCTCTGCGAATCCAGAGACTTGCATACTATTTTAGATTCTGCTACAAGTTTCCTGCAAAATCCTGAGTGTGTCATTTAAGTTTGTCATGGATCATCTTCACAGATAAAGAGCGAGCACAGTGTTTCACATCTCAGTGTTTTTAAGTGACAGTCACAGATTCATTCTTTCACGTGTACAGCTGCTCTCTGTTGGGGGGGGGGAGAACAAGGTTGTACCAGTTTGGACTTGGGAATGGATGTGGAGGTGTAGCAAAGGTTATTAGCACTGCATGATACTCACTAACTCTGCTGTAGCCCATAAGTGGATGTATTACTGGGATTGTTTGTTCTCGTGTAGACTTCCTCCTTCTACAGGAAAATAAATACTCCAGTTTTATTTGGCACAGGCAAATTACACTTTGTTAATACAGAAAGTAGAGGCCTTTGTAAACACGATTTCTTCAGTACAGCTGTCTCCAAACTGTCCACCCATGGAAATTTTAAAGTTCTCCTTTAAAATTGTTTGCTGAATGTTAACTTAATAACTGTCTTGGGAAATGCATTTTTTATTGCACTGTGTATTACATATAAAGCTGCTGGAAAAAGTTGATTGCTGAGACAAAATTGACAGGAGATCTCCAGCAGTAAATACCTCATTTTTTCCTGCAGGTGACACTTGCACAAAGGATCTTATCTTTAGATCAACAAAGCCAACAGAGCAGCAAGGTCAAGATAACTCATTTAGAAATCTGAATTCAAAACAGAGATTACACAAAGTGATCAGAAGGAGGGAGGGAACAAAACAGAAAAAAGGAGGAAGGAAGTCAAACATACTTTCAGTCACTTATGCTGCTCCCAAAGTAAACAGGCCCTTAGAAAATTAGAGAAGGATGACAGGAGAGAGATGAGATATGGCATGACTTCCATTTCTGGGTGAGATTAACAGATAGGACTCCTTGGCTTGGAAGACAGACAATGGTGAGGAAGGATATACTGAAGACTCATAAAACTATCAGTGGTTTAAGAGAAGTTAAAAATAGGCAATGCCTATCCACCATGTCACAAACATAGGAACTGAAAAGTCCCAATGAAATCATTGCTGAATTATTTAAATAAACAGAATAATATGTATGTGCAGTACATAATTAAATTCTGAAACTCTGAACTTTGGGATGTTATGGAGCCAAATGGTTCAAAACAAGATGAGCCAAATTTAGAGGGAAGATGGAGTAGTGCTATTGAACATGACAGACTGAAAGACATTATTTATCTCTGTAAGCAGTATTTATCTCTGTACATATCAACTGTCAGAAGGTAGGAGGGTATGCGAAGGCAGGACCATTCCAAATATCTTTTCTTTAAAAGTCCACTGCTTCCCTTTCTTGGAAGCAGGCAACTGACCTTGACGTTTTTTATCTGATCAGATTTCTGGCCCTCTTACAGCCATCTTCAATTTATGGCTGACAAGACTAGTAATGACTTCCTCTCTGTCTCAGTTCTATTATGAGCACTCATTAGGCAGAGACAAGTATCTAGGTCACACGATGTATGTTTTTGGCAATTACAAGAACTGAAAAGAACTGTGTTGACTCTACTAGTCCTCAGCCCCTACTCTCAGTTTTGCATAATTCTGCATGTGAGCAGCTGCAGCAAGAGCATCCCCGTATTTCTACCAGAGTTGCAGTTCTCCCCACACTTGTCTTGAGCAACGGTAACCTACCCACGCCTTCCCACATGCTCCTGGCAACCTCTGAAGTGGCTGTAGCTCCCAACCATAGCACATATCATATAGCCAAAATCACTTGCTGGTAGTCAACTCTCAATACTGGATTTTATGACATGTGTTTCTATTGAAATGATGCTGGAGGGAGTTCACAAGTTGTAGCCAGAACGTTAGTTGATACAGACATTTGAGATAGGGTCTCCCAGTGTTTTTTAAAATACATAAATCCCCTTTTCCTTTCTTGTATTCGCTTTCCTAACTGATCATTTCCTATGTAATTTCATGTAAATACATTATCTTTCATGTATTTTCCCATAATTTTTAATCTCTCTTAAACAGCCAGCACTGTATGAAATTCTATCAGACTTGGATCAGTTATACCAAGCAGAGATTTCCTAGCATGTTAGTTCACTTCCAAATAGAACAGCCATGATTATTGGTTCATTGGTTCTTTCTTTCATAGAAACTCACATCGTTCGTGGACTGAACCATCTGGTTAGCAACTGTATTCATGTTTTAGTAATATTGGACTTAGAAGCTAGCGAGAGAATTATCTCTCACTTCCCAAGACATACTGCAGAGTATTCGATCAGGATACCTCGACATCAAAGTGCACAACTGTACAGCCATCAGTGCAACACCCTCTGAACAGATGGAAAGCAAGCAAACAAGAGCTTTTTTTTTTCTTTTTTTTTTTTTTAACATAGCTGTAAGCACATAGTTGTAAGGAGGAGAGACCTGAGTTACGCTCCTGGAACTAGTTATGGATTTTCTTTTAGTTATTCACTGCCTAAAAAGAGGGAAAAAATGCATGACTTCCTCCTAAAAATGAGGAGATCCAGGTATAGTGAGGAAGTTAATAGGACTTTTCCAAGCCTATAGACCTAGGTCTCACTATTGGAAAACACGCAATAAAGTAACCTCAATCTGTATTATCTCAGAAAGTAGCATCATACGGAGAATTGCAGTTTCCTAATTTTTAATATCAGTGTCTTTCTTCTCTTCCAAAAAGCTATGTCTTAGTAGTGATTATGGACATCTCAAGCAAATATGAAGAAGGAAAGAAAAAAGCACATCATTACACAGAATCAATACAGATAACATCAGCTTCAATCATGCTGATAATAAATTCTGAGGGTGGCAAACTCAAATAATACAAGAGAGAGAGGCAGAGACAGTGTATTGCATCAGCTCAACTATTTACTATTATTAGTAATGGGCTTCCTTTGGTAGAGTGGAGAGATTCACTTTGATTTACTCTTTGAAAAGATGGCATATTTGCCAGTAAAACTGTTCATATAGGGGAGGGTGTGTTGTCAGTAAACAGTTGCTTTTCAGTGATGTATTTTCTACTATACTACAACATGCATTGTAGAAGAAAAAACCTTAGTCTACCTCTTGACAGCAAAGGACAAGATGAGTGACTATCAGTTTGGTATCTTTAAACACAGTGAACCATGACAAAAAAAAAAAAAAAACAAAAACAAAAAAAAAACAAACAAAAAAAAAAAGCAAGCAACAGAGTTGTTTAGGTGAATTCATCCCTTACTCCCAGGCTTTGGAGTTCTGAAAGTTTTATAGTGCTGAAATATGCTAAATCTGGGAAAGCTCTGACTTGGTGGACTAGATTTATTCCCATGAAATTTCTTGTAAACCTAAATCTGTCCAGTTTTATAATTCACTCCCTGAGATTCTTGAACTCTTCCACATTTCTGATTTTAGAAACTATAGCGGTGCCTAACAATTTATGAAGAAGGTTGTAGTATAAGTTGAAATGGTGCTAAGGGAAAAAAAAAAGATGTTGGAAAGAATTACTGCAAAAAAACTAAATTGACTTGGAAGCCTTACAGATGTTATGAATTCTACTGCAGCCAGAATGATTTTACTTGAAGAACTCGATTTTCACCTAGCCCTCTATACAGCTTCTACTGGTTTTAAAAGGCACATTTTTTCCCTATAAATGTGCTACCTTTCCATGCCATAACTATTATAACCTGTATCTGAAACTAATTATTTTGCAGGTGCAAGCTAGTATAACCATTATTGATACTTCCCAGAAGCCTTGGGTAAACTGGGTAAGAAAGGGTTTTATTATCTCAGAAACATTTTCATTTAAAAAAAAAAAAAAAGTGAGAAAAAAAAAAGCATAATCCCTCAAGCTATTCTATGAAGGAAAGAAAGCCTTTTAAAAAATCTCAAAATACCATAGTATTCCAGGTGCTCTGCTAGGACTAGGGAAACCCAGGTCCAAGAGCTTATCTTGTTTCAGAAGGAACAGAAGCCTGTACCTAAAAATTTTCGCATCCTACAGCAAGCCACAGACAGATTCAATGATAGACTCTGTCTCACACACATTCTGAGCAGAAATTCAAAACAAGAAATAAGATCCATCAAAAATCCAAAACACTTCAAAAGCTTTACTCAAAAACTGAAAAAGCAGAAACCTGCCCATGACCACATACAAATGGCATGGCCATGAACAGGTATGAAACAAAAGTAACTTCTGAACAAGAAAACATGTTCCTAAATTTCAGTATACACTGTTTTCTTGAAAATACTACATGAACATTATCTCATTAGATTCTAGCTGACAGGGATACAGTAGTAACAGAAAAGTTCCAGTTCCAAGAATTTTAATTAGCAGTATGTTTACCTAGGAGTTTATAATGTACTGAAGAAGAAGAAAATGCATAAATTCAAAACATACTGCTGCTAAGTTGATCGGTGGCATACATTATTTATTGATGCTCTAGGGCAAAGGGTTTAATAGTAGATTACAGTATGCAGGGTTCTCCCTATGCGATCATGACCCTTCACACGCGTCCCTGGAAAGGTCATGTTCCTTCAATTGATTTTCCCTAACTATTCACTAATTGATAATGCGTACTGTATATAATTAGCCTTTTCGTCATAACCTATAATGCATAAATACAGTCATTCTTACTGAAAAATCTCAAACTGTGAATGCCATTTTAACCCATTTTTAGACTACATGTGTATACAAAATGATCATCTGTACAACACTAGTTTTTGCAGAATACTAATGCAATTAAGGTGTTGCATTTTGGAGGATTTCATTTTGTTTGAAACAAGTGCTGAATTAGGCAAATACAAGCATTGCACTACATTCAGGAAGCTGAAGTGTCAAGGGTTTAAATCAGTAGCACAACAAAGAACAGAACAGCGATTTCCAAGACTTTCATCCCAACATTCACCTCAATTTTATCCAATCACTCAAAATAGTCACAAAATTCCACTGTATAAGAATCAGATAATTATGCATTTATTCTCTTCATCTCTTACACGTAACATGATAAATACATCTTTGATCAGTTCCAAGTTTGGAAATACAGTTAAGTTTTCAGATCCCTAAAATGGCAACTGAAGTCAAGCAACGCTGTGGCAACTTTACCTTTCCTTTAGCATCCAATTATTGCTGACATTTCTTAGAAGAGATGTTTACTTTCAACTAGAAAGATGTCTGCAGAAAAACTTCTGCTAAGTTGCAGTAGACATTTTACAATATGAAATACAGACTAAAGGAAAAATGAGAAAGAGGGCTATATTCACCTGTATACTGTAGCTCCATTAAGCTCAGCACAGCTTGGCCACTTGCACTACTTCTTTGGTAGAAATATCTTTGTAATTGTTTAACGAGCTAATTAAAACCAGCCCCCTGCCCCAGAAGCTGTAATCAAAATCAAAGGTGTTTTAACTGATAAGATTGTACATTAATTCTCCATTTGTTCCCAAAATGAGATAGTCATAATAAATTGAATGGTCACTCTATGCGCTATGGAGGAATTAATATAGCACTGTTATTAATTAAATTTTTGCCCTGTTCTACTACAAAGAATCAATATACTGAGAAAGACATTTTCCTCAGAAATATCAAGGGACAGAATTGTTTACAGCTTGTTTACCATTAAAATTTCATGCAGAAGCAATGAACTATGGTAGCATTTGAAATCAATTTGATGCTTGGTATTGCACTTCTCTTCATTTGTGGCACACTAACACCCCTATTGTATATATAACCAGTGCTCAACGTCACCAAGCCAAACTACCAGGGATTTCAATGTGAGTACCATTTAACATGTCATCAGGACAGACTATCCAAAAGGCAAAGCTAACAATCTAATAGAAAGGATATGCAATTACTGCTCTCTTGAATTAGTCACTACACAACTGGAGGCTCATCATTAGCCAGTAATATTTTATGAACTGGATTGTTTAAATAAATGTGTTTGATAAATATCAATTAAATTAGCAGAGTCCAAGTTGATGTGCCAGCATAAGCTTCTTTAAAACCACTGAAAAAAATGGTTTAACTCGGAGAGGTCTATTACAAACATATACCATTCAGTCATTCTTTCTCTACTTTACTTTTTCTATATGACAAAATGAATAGACCCTATTAAAACACTGGTGTTCTGGAAAGAGACACATTGTAACAAAAAGATGAAAAATGCCATATGTACACAATTAGAGAGAGGGACTGAATTCAGAACTATTTTTTCTAATTTCAAAATTTCCATTCAACCACCAAAACACTGTTTTTCAAAAGTCAAAATACACTAAAATAAGATCCAAGGCACTCTGGATTTCTGTTAATCAAAACTGAACTCCATCCAATATCATTTGGTAATAAAAGAAGTATAATGCTGTCATTCTACCCAATGCTATAAAATATTTGATTTATAGTACAGCTTATGCTCCAAAATGACCTGCTCGGTGTATGTCCTGCCCATCAGTAAGGAACTCTGTGAGATCTCATTCTTTTGCCATCTTTTGGAAATCATCTTATATGACCAGACGATTAAAGCACAAGAGCTTTCAATCACCAAGTTTCACATCTTCTGTGTAATTATTTATAATTTACCATTTCTACTAACAGAATAATAAAATGAAGGAATACCTCCTATCTTTACCAGTCTTGTACTCTAAAATAGACCAAGAAAAGGGTTTTAGTGTCAGAGAACGCAGAGCTTTAACATCCATGGTTCAGAGGTGTTTGGTAAGTGAATGAATTACCAGTGAGCTTTCTCAACTGCAGATCACTAGCACCAAAAATCTCATTTGGCCTCTTGGCAATACAGATTGCTTTGGGCAATGACAAATAGCCAAAGCATGGAAAGTCAACTTAAAAGAAGGAGTAAAATCAGATGAATTTATAACTTAAATTATTCCCGACCAAGGATTCTGCCTGACTAACTTGAACATACTGCTTTCACCTCTTAAACAAGTGATCCCTTTTAACTGCAACTAACTGCAGCATGGATGGTAAAGCTCCAAATAACTTCACAAAAGAGATGTAATAGACAGTCCTGGTATTCCTAGGTTTTTCATTCTGGTGAGCCAAGAGAACAGAAATGGTAGAAAATGTTTATTTATTCAGAGTTTTTTTATGACAACCTTGAAACTACAGCATACTGTGCCTTTAAATTGAAATGAGATGTTAGCAGAGAGTGCCACCGCTTCATCTCCAGTGTCATCTAATTTTTATAGATCATAGTTGTCAGAGCACTGACAACTTCAAAGCAGTTGGACATTTAGCTGCCTTTGGATTTCAGTACTGGAATGGAGAGAAAAGCCCGGCCCACACAGCTGCAGCGTCGTCAATATTCAACGTTCAGTATAAATGAGAAATTAGATATAACGAAGGAAAAATCGCACAGGCATGCACATATATCAGCTCTTCTTGTGCCCTCTATTGCTGAGGATCTGCCTGCTTCAAGCAGTCCGCACAAGGAGAACAGTGGAAGTAACACAGGTATTTCAGTTCATGCTAGTGCACCACTCTATTATTTCAGCAGTAGTGAAATGACCTTTTACTCTAGTTCTTGTGTCTTTACAGGCATGCTTCCCATAGTCTTCTTAAAAATCTATTTTAATGCTATATTTGCATTCCTAGGTATTGTTATTCAGGATTCTGGCTCTTAACTCTATAGGAGACAAACTCCGTTTTCAGCTAATCATCTTATGTAACATGATAAGCTAAATGCAGAGGACAAATATTTCCTGAAGGGGTAAAATAATTCTCAGTGAAAGAATAATCTTGCTTGCTAAATTTAATAGAATGCTTTATCTTCCCTACAGATCATCTGTTGGAATCCTAAGTATTTATTTGCCTCCAGCATCTCCTATGACTAAAACCCCCAGGAACGTTTCGTTTAATTTCAGTCTCAAATAAGGTAGGTTTAATCAGTTTAAAAAACATTAGCCTCTCCCAGCATTATCTATCTTTAGTACTGAACTCAAAATGGAACCTATCTTCCCATTCTGAAATGTGTGGATACATGTTGCTTCTTTCCATATCTTTCTGAAGCAAGAGCTGCAAATAGTGAAATGCTGTGAGCAAGACTCTTTTCATGGTATCTGCACAGGGCTGGAAGCAGAGAGACAAGGAAAGCAGCCCAGAATCTTATTTTGCAACATTTGCTGTCCAGTCTACACACTTTCAAGAATTTCAGATAAGTACACAAATGGGATTTTCATGCTTATCTATATCAAACCTGAACTCTAAGTTTTTGCATAATCACCTGTAAAAGTTGCTAGACAAAACTTTACACAAAACTATACAAAAATAAACCTACAATCTTACATAGTGAGATGTGTACATTTCCGTTTGCTACAACATTTTTTAGTCTGTCTCCTCCCCCCCGCCCCCCCCCCGATTATTGTGGAAATGAAGCCATAATCTTAAAACAGGGGTAAGATAGAGTTTGAGCTGTGCACAGGCCATCTGAGATGAGCAGCCTTTTGACCACTTGGAAGTGAGGAGATAGACATCTTCAGAGGTTTCACCGGGCATCACTTCTAAGTGAAAGCTCAAGCTTTATCTGGCTTCCCAATGAAGGACGGCCACAATATGACACTCGCAGAGCGCTGACTACTTTCCAAGACCTAACGCCTTTAGAAATGCTTGTGCTCCACCTGCACAGCCTGAGCTGTAGATTTGTAATGAACCCCCAAAGCAGAGGCAAGTGTTGGATCCTAAACTTTGCTCTGCTTAGTGTGCTTTGTGAGAAGTATTGCTGCCAAAAAAATAGTTACCTACTACAAAACTACTTATTTACCCTTCTAAAGGACAAATGCCAGTGAAGAGTTGCTCTGGTTCACTTACTTCTTTAAGGGAAATAATAAACAATAATAAAGAAATATAATAAAATACGAAAAAATATAATAAAGAAAACAGCCTTTTTTCTTCTTCTCCTCCTCCTGCCTCAGATGAAGGTGAGAAAGCAGAAGGGGAAGCAGTGTCAAGCCTGCTGTACCAATTGGCCTGGAGATAAGCGCTACCCATGTGACAACCAGAGCTTATCACAGTGGGGGGACTTCAGCAGGGGATGCACATCTTGAAATGAAGGGGTGAAAAGAAAAAAAGGAAGGAAATGCCAAAGAGAATGATTTGAAAATGGGTGAAAACGACCTATTATCACTTTCTTTTGGTATCACACCATTGAGTAGGGCTCAGGCTAGCTGTCAAAAAGCTTTTTTTGCTGAAGGAAGCTAACGGGGGTCCTGAGAGCCTCCTGGGACAGCAAGTGACAGAAGAAAGGGAAGGATACTATAAAATGCAAAGGAGAAAAAAAGCACAGAAGAGAAAGGTCGGAACTGGTTAAGGGCATCAGGCAGCAAGCAGACACACACATCTCCAGGGAAAAATGAGAAAAAAATAAAAAAGCCCTTAATCCCACAGCACTAAGTAAGAGCAGCAGCAGAAAAACACCGCATACCTAGGAGCTGCAGTGCCTGGCCACATTGAAATAATATTTCCCGTCGTACGCCCATTGCAGCTTCTGGTAAACATCTGCCAGAAGTCTGAGCTACGTTGGGTTTTCTTCTCCTGAGCAGTCCTGGCCATGCTTCAGATCTCACGGAAATACACTTATGTTAGGGGAAGGGATGCACGCCCCTTCCCTGAGGTTCCACACCCTAAAAACGCCTCTTGCAGGGTGGCTGCTACGGTCAGCCCACAGCACTGTCCCTGCAGACTAGGAGTGCCGCAGCCATCCTGTGTTTCTAGCCTCCTCAGCAAAAATATGGGCATGTTGTTACCCACAACGCAAAAGGATTTCTCTTTACAACCGGCACGCTGCTCAGTGCAAAGCTCTTTGCAAACGAATGCAGGGCACCTCTTCTCTGCTGGGCAACATCCGTTATCCCTCGGCAGGTGAGGAAACTGAAATACAGAGCACTTACTCCTCTTGATTACATCCATACAGAAAGTCCAACACAATACTGTGGACTCAGGCCAGGGTGCTCGTCCTGTTTCTGGCCGTTACCTAAATGATGCTTTTTCACTGTGTTTGTTAAAATGTTTATCAAGATCAAACACTTGTATTAACAGTGTACCGCACTGAAGAACGGATGGTGTATTTGAGCCTTCATAATAACAAAACATCATGTTTTACGAGTAGCTTTTTAAATTTTTACGAGCAGGATATAAAGCAGTAAGGAGTCACACAACTTACTCCCTCTTGCACCCCACCAGACCGTGCTGCTTTATAAAGAACATTTTTTCATGAGAAAACTGAGGAGTTGAGGAGCGCTTAAACTCTCACACTTTGCTGCTGGAGACCACAGTTAAATTTTCATTAGCAATAGACAAATTCTGCTATGAATGAGATTAGCTCCAGGATACGGAAAGGACCTTCATAAAATCAAAGGTGCTTGCTGGGTGGCTCAGTCTGCAGTTCAGGTAGCGGATGTGCGCTCCAAAGCCCAGGTTTTACTCCTGATTCCGTCTCTAGCAACCACGTGGGTGCTCCTGCACCTCTGGTCTCCTGCGTAAACTGAGGAAAAGAGGCATTGCTCTCACTGTGACTCTCTTACTGCCTCACACTGGCTACTACAACGCCCAAAGGGTGGGCAAAATGCACTCTGAGCTGGAGCTGAGCCATCCCGGTGGCCTGGAGGTATGGAGATACTGTGACTACCAGACTGGGCCTGTGATTACCAGGCCCATGCAGGACAGGTGACCTCCACACTCTCCTAAAAGCAACATAGGAGGAGAAGAGAGAACATACAGAATATTATCCCTGCAGGTTTATAGGTCTAATCTTCTGTTCCAGCTGCCTTACACCGGCGGACTGATCTCTTGACCACTCTTCCAGTCTCAGGACTTCACAAGTGACTCTGCCCTAATACTGCCATTATTGGGCCTACTTCCAGCAACTGAGGGAGTTGTTTATGCTTCACTGATTTGCCTCTGCTGCTCTGGGGGCTCCTCTGGAAAAGCTGAGCTGAGGGAAATGCTTAGAAAATATTCTAGTAGGCAACACAAAAGTGTCATTAGCACCTCAGAAGCACAGCAGGAAATGGAAGAGATGGCAGTGTTCCCTCATGAGACAGGGAGGAAAGGGTTGCAAGAGACCCTCTTCAGTGTGCCTAGGCTAACAAAGACAGGATACCCCTTCGTATATTTGTCTTGTTTAGCAGGGGGAAGAAGGGGGTAGTGATATGGGATCTATAGGTGAATTAAGGACTCCTCAAGTCCCAAATTCCCTTGCTGACCATGCTGCTATTCTCCCTCAGCTTTAAATCCTCTCCTCCGCAGCCCAGCATCCAGCAATTGTCCTCAGGAGCTTTCACTCTGAACTCAGCTTGAGCGTCCATCTCCATGAACTTTCACATGCTGCTCAGCAGGGGCTGCGGTAATTAAATCGCCGTAAACTACTGTCATTTTTGCAAATACATTCACATGTGCAAAATGAAGCTCTCTTCCCCAGTGTCCCATCTGTTGCTTTGTCATTAGAGACTTCATTCACCCCACGTCACTCTCATTATCCAAACCACTGTAAAAGCCATCATTTGAGGCTTTAATTTTCCTCCCTCAGAGCTCTACAAGCATCAGAGTGTAAATATGAGAGCTGCAGAGTTATAACCACTGCTGTGAAAAACTTTTTCATAGATAATAAACTCTATGAGAGATTATAAGTGATTTTTGAGGAAATAATGGTAGTCTAGTGAGACTAATAATTAGGGTTCCTGGGCATCAGTTCCTACTGCGGCCACAAGGCAACGTGTTGCATCACCTCTCCTGATATCTGAAGCAGTGCCCTGCTGAAGACTTTTCATATATTAAGGAAATGAAGTTCTATATTTGGTGCCTAGATCCTTTTGGCTTCTGGCTTGAATACGTTCAAGTGCAAATTTCAAGTATCACATATTCATACCAGCATGATGTCTTGTGGATATTCTCAAAGCCTAGTGGAATAACGAAGTCTGCATCTGGAATTGAATATACATTTTAGTCCTCTGGGACAGTCAAACATCAGGCTTCTCTGTATCCCATAAAAACTACAGGATAACGGTCCTCCCATCCATCGCTCATCCCTTCTGGGATTTCTGCAAGGCTGAATACATTTATGCTTTGAAAGTACTTGAGAATCTTTGGCTGGAAGTTGATACAAAAGTGCAAAATATTCTCTTTAAGAAAAAGAAAGTCCTACCTATATTTAGGTGATGAGTTTAAAAATACCTTATGGTCAAGTCCAAGACAGAAGATCAATGCATTAAAAAAAAAAAAAAAAGACCACCAGTGAAAGGCTCTTTTCCAAGAAGACAGGAAGTGGGGAAGAGAGACCAGCAAAAAATTCCATGGAGACTTATGATTGATTGCAGAATTGCAATACTGATTTGATTTCCTTTAAATAGTGATATTACAGCTTTAATCAAGATCGAATCAAATGACAAATAATAAATCACAGAGCAGAGCTCATACCTGAATAAGTAAGTAACTGGTGGAGGGGGAGAGTTGTTTAAGATACTAAGACGGTTTGAAAGTTAGAACGCTCTCCTAATTTTTCTGCAGCCTTTTAGCAGTAAATGGACTACGATGCACTATTTGAGTGTCTGCCAGCTGAGCGCACATATCCAACAGATACTTCAGGCCAGGTCAGACTTGCTGCTAGCAGTCCCACAACACCTATGTATCTATACTTTATAAACGGAGGTTCTCAACTTTTTGTCTCCCCAGTCCCTCCTCTTCTGCACTGTATCATCTCAGGCAGGAGGGCAGAGACGCATCTCTGGGGCAATTCGGCAGTTGCCCAGGAGTTTGGGGGAGCAGAGCAGAAGTGTTGCTGGGGAAGTGGCCGAGGGACTCGTTGGGTTGAAGATATTCGCTGCCTGCATAAAGCCCTCTCATCATCGTGCCACCACTCCTTGCCTCACCTATCTCCACCTTGGCAACTCTTTTACTTCTGGATGTACTCCACATGCACCCAGGGTGAGATGGGTAGTAGGTCAGTGGCATATGGAAACTTGTGCATTTGGGAGGTCATCACTGCTGCCATATCCAGTATTGAAAATGAAGACTCCTTTCAAGGTCCGATCCCAATAATCTTTCTTCATGCAAACGAAAAGGCAAGCGCAGACAACGGCGAAGAAGGCATTATTACAGCAATGCCTTTTATCCAAGGATCTCCACAGTTAGTTAATTCAAACCACACACTGCTCCTGTGGCAAACAAGTGTTGGTAGCCAAATTAGAAAAGATCAAGTAAAGGTATGAAAAGCATAAAGAACCACTTCTTTTTTTTTTTTTTTTTTTTTTTTTTTTTAACCATTCTTTTTAAGACAAGTCCAAACAGTAATGTGAAATTGCTTCCTAAGTCTGAGACGAGGACCTAGACCTGCAAGACAACGGGCCCCAGAAACCTGAACAGATTTTTTTTTCCTTAATCATAAATTAGAGCCATAAAAATTATTACGATCAGAGGGCTGGAGCACCTGCCCCATGAGGAACGGCTGCGAGAGCTGGGCCTGTTCAGCCTGGGGAAGAGAAGACTGAGGGGGGATCTGATCAATGTGGACAAGTACCTGCAGGGAGGGTGTCAAGGGGACGGGGACAAACTCTTTTCAGTTGTCCCGTGTGACAGGACAAGAGGCAATGGGCAGAAATTGAAGCACAGGAAGCTCCACCTGACCGTGAGGGGGAATTTCTTCCCTGTGAGAGTGACGGAGCACTGGCACAGGTTGCCCAGAGAGGTTGTGGAGTCTCCCTCTCTGGAGATCTTCAAGGCCTGCCTGGATGCAACCCTGTGTACCATGCTCTAGGTGACCCTGCTGAGCACGGAGGTTGGACTAGATGATCTCCAGAGGTCCCTTCCAACCTTACTGACTCTATGATGCTATGATTCTATAATGAAAATCTTTTTCCCCCTCCTTTTCCTCATTCAGTTCTCTCATAAAACTCAATTGTGTGACTTTAGAAGTGTAGGTCAGTACTGCATTTTCAAATATCGGCCTTCTAAAAGCACAGATGATCAGATCAACGCACACGGCAAGCTGCTGGCAAAGCTAACGATGTTCAGGTCTGCCTCTGAACATCAGACCCTACCCTGGACAAAAGACTGATAGCCAATGCCACAATTCCATCAAATACCAGTATCAATGTATCAATATCAGCAACTATGAGCAACAGTCCCCGTTTTTAGTCGCTGGCCAGAATCAGTATATTTGTCAACCTGGTATCAGCTGCACAGCCCAGAAGAGCAGCTCACACACAAGGCACAACCTGGGAGAACTGTAAAATACAGGTACAGAGCACAGAAAGACGTATTACATTAAAATCTTTATCAGTTTAAAATCAGTGTCTTTTTATATTGGTACAAAAGTGATGTGAGCAGCTGCTATTCTCAAAAAGTTTCCAACACACAAACTCAATCGTACCAAGTTCCTCACCACTTCAGCAGGGACTTGTGCAACCACTGCGGCTGGTCCTCTCTGCCCGCTGCTGCTCCCTCACCCAAGCAAGAAGAGGGATAGAGAAAGATGCTCTAAAAACTGAGGGTGTTTTAGGTCACATCTGCCTTAACACCACTGCAGGACCCCTTGGAGATGCAACCTCCAGCAGATGCTGACATGTGGGAAGAACCAGCTCATTTTGCAGCAGCGCTCGGAAAACTTCATGCCGGAGGGATTCAGTACCATACACTCATCTATTAGAGCATCGAGGACTGGAAAACCCATGACTTTACCACACTGTCCTCCTTTTCATGCAGTATAAATCAAGTCATGTACACCTTAGAAGAAAAAGATTTGCAAGACTAAAATCAGCTTCTTCAAATAAACAGGAGCTGATTGAAAGATGGCTTTGGTTTCTACTACTGCTCTGTTTTTTCTTACTTTCTGAGTATATCTAGCTTACCATAAAATCTCTCCAGCGGATGGAAACAAAGACCAGATTAAACATATAAAGAGAAAATGCCAGAAAGAGGGACTGGATAGTGATATCTGAGCTTCTGGTATCTTGACTAGCCAAAAGCAAAACAAAAAAAAGCAAATCTCCACATGTTTGTAAATGGTTCCTGAAGAAAAAGCTGTTGAACAATTATTAGTTCTTTTTTTATGTGCTCTCATTTTCAAGACACCCCACAAACCCTGAGGATGGAAGTTTCAAGTTGCCAGAATTCTCATTAATTTCATTAATTCCTCCAAGCATTTTTGAGAAATCCTTCTTCATTCATTTTCCCATTATTCTGATGAGAAAAGGGTCAGCTGCGCAGATAGGAAACCGCACCGGAGAGCTGAAGTGACACTGAGTTACCTTATGACCTTTTAAATATAAATTCATCTTCCCAGGCTTTTTTCACATCTCTGTTTTGTATGTGATGGTGCACACATATCTCTTAGGCGCCCTAGAGCTCCTGAGGGAAAGGCTTTCATTTGTCTGTAATGTGTAGTGTTGTATGAATAAATAAAAAATAGAAGCAATTAATAATAAATGCCAAGTTTATATTTTCAGCAGCAGCCACCTTCATCTGCAACCTTTTGCACAAGGATGTGTGCTTAGGCTGGGTTTTATTGCAAAGGAGAAAAATGTTTTTCCCTCCACTTTTTTGCTGTGACCGTGTCACAGGGCTTAGCAGGCTGCATGGATTTTCCTTGAAATTTTCCAGCCTAATCAAGTCTGAATAAACATCCAACATCAGTGTTTCAGACCCAGGGAGGACTGTCTCTGCGCGTGTGACCCCAAGAGACTAGATCAGACTGGGGCTGGCTAACGCTGGCTACGGGCACTTCTCTTATTTTTCCCCCCGCGATGGTCCAGAGGACAAATCCCCGCGGTAAAAAGACGCTACCAAACGCCGGTCATAAGACGGAAACGGCCGCCCGCGTGCGTACAGCTCCAAGGGAGCAAGCCCGGTAACCGCCCGGGGGGCTTTGCCCCCTGCCCCCCTACGAGCAGGAGCCCCGGCGTGAGCCGGCACCGCGCTGGCTGCGCTCGGAGCCGGACACGCTTCTCGGTACGCCCCCGAGAGAGAGACGGGGCTGTGCAAACTGCAGCCGGACACTCCTGCCTCCTCAGTGCGTGTAATGGAAAACAGTAATTCCCCAGGTTACTTTCCTTTTTGGAAAACGTAAGACACGAGCATGCCTGCTCTCGCCCCCAGCCTGAGCAGCCCGGGCGAGAGCCGGGAAAAGCCGGCGGCTCTTCTTCCCACGGCCGAGGAGACCGCGCAGAGGGCACGAGATACCACAACGTGCCGGGTCACCGTAACCGCGGACATCCTGCCTGTCACATCCCGAGGAGAACGGCAGTGCTGAGGCGCGCTCGGGGCCTTCCCTCGCACGTGTCAACGCGGCACCATTTTAATCAGCTCCCCATCCCTCTACGACCCCCCGGGCCGGCGCGCTGAGTAACAGTGCGGGGCGGCCAGCGGGAATCGTTTGCACCGGGGCAGCGAACGGCCGTCACGGAGCCCTGCCCGAGATGCTGAGGGCGCCTCTGGCACACGGAAACCCACCTCCAAGGAAGAGCACGCCCGGCCCTGACACTCCATATTCAGCTGAGTTTCCTTGTTGCTGCTTCCTTAATTGCCACTCCATGGTGCTGGCAACGTTGCCTACAAGTTTAGGGCTGCTTTCGATCTGCACAACGCAAAGGAAATCACGGGGAAGTAAAAAATCACGGGGAAGCAGCTCTGCTCCAGAAGCAGCACCACCGATTTCCAGCAGCGGCACGGCGCAGCCAGGCGGAGCGGTGATGTATGATTACTGTCACCAGGGGTTTGATTGATTATTGATTGCAATCAACTGCTCTCCTCCATGATGAGACTGGCTCCAACTCCTTGGCACCGCTCCTGATGACGCCGCGTGCTCAGAAGCAGGTACGTGTGCCGTGCCAGCAGAGTCACCCCTGGCTCCGGCACCCGCAGGCGTTGCAAGGCGCCCAGCCAGCAGCATGCACGAGCGGGGACATATGCAGGTGGCCTCCCCTGCCGAAGCCCTGGTGGGATCTGAGAGACCCCCAGGAGCCACGCATGGCCTCGGTGGTGCAGTGCATGGAGAGCACCTCCACACATCGGCGTTTCGCCTCTTGGACCCCTGGGCTGCTCTTGCTCCCCACCTCAACAGTCCTACACGGGTCTGCAACACCTCCATGCTCATCGTGCCCCAGCGCGTCCCACAGCTCCTCCGTGCTGGGGCTCGTGGTCCCCGTTTCACTATGAAGTGCCAGGCACTGGCACAAGGTGCGTTTTGGCTTTTTAAAATAACAAAATCCCAGCACCTTATATGAAAAGCACGGAGACATTGATTTTTCCAGATAAAGATGCACAAGATCCCAGCAGGAAAAATCAGAATTCTGGAGTTGCTCAAATGTCAGAGAAATTCAGAGTGAATTTCATGCCCTGAATATGGGACCACTTATTAGGGGATGTAAGTAGAGAAATTCTGGTCTTTTTGACTTCATCACTGCAACAGCTGCCTTCGAATTAAGTCAGGTGTTCGCTCTCTAAAATAGCAAGTAATATGGAGCCGGTGTTGTGCCGTGCCATGAAAGTGCAGGGAATTAACCACTAATTAGTATGCCATAACAAAGAAAAAGATAAAACTCTTTCTCCTTGGCATGTAGAATGACTGTTGAGCATTTTTGCCTTCTTTTTATTCAGAGCTAATAATTTACAAAGAAATTTTTTTCCCCGTAACCACTGTTGCTGCAAACCAGCAGAGCAACCAAAATCTCTGCACGAGCGCCTAATGCAAAACATCCTAAGCAGGCTGCTAGCACACAGCAAGAGCAGGGCAAGCACCTGCGATGCTTTCCCACTGATACGCAGCATTCAAGCACACTTACTGTAGGAGATTTCTTAAGCCATGACTATTTTTTCCTGTTGCTTACTTTAAAGGGACATTTTCAGCAGCGCTTTCTTTTTGTTCTCTAGAAATATTTTTTCCTTTTATTATATGGCAAACAACTTGTTTTCTTACGTTCTGGCTGCAGCCTAAATTAACATCGTTCTTTGACTTAATTCCAACTTTTCCAAGTACCCTGGATATAAACAAACATCTTTATTTGTCTGTCGCCCCTATCAGACGATGACGAGCGCAGGTCTAAGAGCCGGTATTAGTCGACAGCTGCTGCAGACACTACAAAGAAAGCGCGAAGCACCCGGTCTTACAGCAGCTCCGGACCGCGCGCGTAGCACCACGAGCGTTGTAAGTAATGCAGAGCCAAGGTCGCGCAGGTTTCGAGCAAACCTTTACGCTAGTGAAGCAAAGGAAAATCCGCATCGCTTCTCGCTGGCTATCCATCACGTGTCGCGTGACCGTTCGCGGGCCGGTTTGGGCTCTGTTGAACGTCTCTCCGTGCCGAATCCAGGTTTTGTCGTCAGTGGGCTTCAGTGCTCTGAAGGATGAAGGCGCCTGCAACGTGCTCCGTTTACTTAAGGTACGGCCTTCTGAGCGCCGGGGGAGGCTGCTGCCACGCACAACCGTTAAACACCATTCCCTCAAGACGGCCACGGAATTTCAGGTTTTAGTATGGAAAAGTGGCCTTGGTAAAGGCTAGCCGTGCAAAATGAATCTCAAGAGAAAAATATATAAAATCCATATGTATATACGGAGATGTGCGTGTGTACGTGCGTGTGTGTATACATACTACATATGCCACATACGCTTTCATTTCTTTCTCCAAATCAAAATGATTTTTCTAAAATCTTTTCCCTGTTACTGTCCAAATGTGGTATCAGTGGTGCAGTCTCGGAGCCCCTTCTACGACGTGTTCGGCCCACAGTAGTACTTTTAATTAGTTACACATGTAAGAACTAATATACTCATTTAGTGACTACTGAACTCCGGATTTTCCTCCTACATTTATTTTCATTCATATCGCTAGCAAACGCTGCAATAAACAATGGAATAATACCCCACCGATTAAGTATAATTAAGTTTAATAATTGCTTAAACTTGTCATCCATAAATCATGACCGGTAACCCATTATGAACCAATTAATCATTAGTGGCATCATTAAGTATGTATATTTATAGCGTATTTATAGAAAACCTAATCATGCGGTAGAGAAGATTAATAAGTACAAGCTGGAAGAGGGAGGCCTGGGGGAGAGGGGCCGTGCAGGAGCGGGGAAGCCGTGAACAAGACCACGCCGGACAAATAACCACGCAGCTGCTCTTGCCACTATCACATAGCTGATGTAAGGCACCAGCGTCACCGGACCAGCACCCATGCAAGCAGCCAGTCGAGGTGCTGGGGAAAAAAATGCAACTGCTAGAGGCTTGGAAACAAACAAACAAAATCTTTAAACTCAAATCTGAGACGAATTTGTAGTCACTCATACCCGGGCAAGCGGCTATAAGCCCAAGAGAAATGATCCAGCAATCCCCTGCCCTAAAGAGTGCGACAGCACCGAGCAAACGCACCCTGCGTCCCCCGCGAAGCATCAGCTCACGGCTTAACATCAATAACTGACATTTGCAAACGAACTACCTAGCAGGGATTTTTCATCTATACCACCTACCTACATTTTACTGTCTTCTGGTAAGGTCAACATTTCCTCCTCCAGCAGCCCTTAAGCTTGTTCCTGCAAAAGGGCAGTTACTTGAGTGTCCTGAGAGGGTTCAAACACGAGGAAATGTATGAATGTTAATGCAATTGACTTTTTTAATAGACTTTTGAGTTTAGAAAATTAAACTGCTTGGGAATGGGCTCTATGAAAGAAACACTATCTCCATTGATCTGCTGGTCTGCGAGGCTCCTCGTCTTCAAGCAAAACTAGGTAATGGTTTGTAACAGCCTACATCTGCTATTAGTGTTTATTTATGGCTCCATACCATATATACTGCACCATATACAGTTCAAAGTAACTATGTTTGGCCTTTAGCCCTGGCCCTAGCATGTTTCAGGCTAGGGGAACTTCATCATGAGAAAAGACTGCAAAAACAGGCTCCTTTAAAAAAAAAAACACCATTTTTTAAGCCTTCTAGCTCTTTTCCCATTACAAGGACAAATGTGTGCTTTTAATTTCCATTTGCTACCAACCTATTATTTCCAACTGCAACTTTTTCTTTTTCATTACAGTAAAGGAGAGCGTATTTTTCAAAAAGATCGACATCTCCACCCCTCCTGACCCATCAGCTACCTCCACGATATGCCGCTAACAATGCACTGAGTTTGCACTGTTGAAAACAAATGATTCTATGCACAAAAATTGCAGAAAAATGCAAGTAGCCCTGCAGCAAAGGAACAGGCAGAAAAACTCAGTACAGGTCAGGCAAACATAATGCTGCACCCCTGGGGGTGACGTCTGGCCCTGCCCTGGAGCTTAGGTAGCACCAAAACTCTGCTTTTACTGACAGGCATCCGACCTTCCTCAAGCAAAGAAAGCTACCGGCGTTATGAACCTAAACTCGGCTAAACTGCCAGCTCTTATCTGATTTCTGTATCGGACATCTGATATCTATTAAAGCCAGGGTGGGAGGTTAGTTTGCACAGCAAACCTCTAAAAGTTTTCATGATCGTATATGCAGGGCTCATTACTTTGGCATATAAAAGCAACATAAACAAATAAAAGATGTATTATGTCTTACTGAATGGTAGCCCAAATCTCCTTGATATTATCAATAAATAAACTTTAGAAATATAAATGTTAGTCACTGATCCAAGGCCAAAAAGCTGTCAGCGTCGTATAAATTAGCATGAACATATGTCAATGCATAATTCACCATTTGCAACAGGGCTTTGTTGAAAAATTGATGAAAATTCATGAAAGAACCTTTCCAGATTAAGTTGCACGATAAACACGTAGCCAGCGGCATTCATAATGTAAAGGTAATAGTTTAGAGTTACCCTGCGCATGTTTCATATATTTGGAGACCATACGTTACAATTTTAACCATAAGCAAAGCCAAACATTGAATTACACTGCTGTAGAAAGTGTCTATAAGCAAGTGGGTGTTTGTGTGTGCTACAGATATAGATTTCCACTGCTTTGGAAAATACTACTGTTTTTTACAGTTGTTTGCTATCTTTGCCATATAATAATCTTCTTCAAAATATACAGTTTCCGCAGAATAGTAGAAAAATTGCAGTAATTCCGCTGTGCATGATAGGTAGACATTAGAAATGGTAAGAAACCCTCCTATCCAGCCTTTTCTCAACAGCAAGCCGATTTTGACTACACAAAATTTCTGAAAGAGCCATTTTTCCGGAGGAAAAAGATACCGCTCTCGGTCGTATCAGATTAACATCCAGCCACGAGCCCAAGAGCACGCGCGACGCCCTGCACACGGCGAGGCCCGGGCAGCCGCGCAGCTCAGCCCAGCCTCTGCCTTGCTTGCTACGACTGCGGTGTTCAGCTTTACGCCGCCAGAAATGCACACGCAACGTGCAGCACGCGTTGCCTTTCCCAGCGTTCACAAAGGAAATGTTTCTGCAAACAAGCCCATCATCCCCATCCATGCCATTAATCTTGGAGATTAAGGAAAATCAAAAAGAAGGTACTTTGTGAGCAGGAGAGCTGGCACAAAAGCTATCCTTACCCAGCAGCTTGTAGGGTTTTTGCTTCCTTTTTATGCCACATTTATCATCTTATGAAGAAAGTCTGTATTCACAGAATATTCATATCAATAACTATATTTTTAGAGAAAGAAGCAGTTTGACATCCCAGCCCATCCAGAAACAAAGTGAATACGAATTATTCCACATGCAACATTATCCAGTTTCCAGAGAGTATCAGAAACATTTAGTGCAGTATCAGAAAGAGTGCCTGGGAATCATTATTCCCCTCAAAATAAATTCAGCACTTGGCACTGAAAGTTTTCAGTGGATTTTAAATGACCTCATTGGTGAAATTGATAAAAGAGATATTTTATCTTATCCAAAAAATTATCTACATTTCTGCTCCAAACAGCTTGTTCACATTGAAGAGCCTGTATTTCCACTGGCATCAGAATTACGTGCATTTGGCAAAACTCGTTTCTCTTGCAAATTTAATGATAGAACATGTAGTTAGATACATTTAACCAATTCCTTGCAAAACTGAGATACTTTATGAAGTACCTTTGTTTTTTCTCTGCAGAAAGGTGTAAGTGGAATTAATTATTTTAAAGATAGGTATTTCTGCCAACGCATAAAATTAAAAATAAATGATTATTCATACTAACGGCACAGAAGCGCCTCAGAGGCAATGTGTATGGAAGACATCAGGTCTACCTGGAAGAACTTCAAATCTAAGAAAACGATGCAAGAGGGACAGCCATTCACATGAGAGTCATCAACTGATCAATGTGAGCACCAGTGTCTTTTTTTTAACCTAAAACAACTACAGAAAGGAGAAAAAAAATCTAATACTTATGGAACAGACCAGAAAAAAACAAAAGAGGTAGGGCTTTCTTGAATTTTTCTCCTATTAATGACAAGCTTCATCAGGAAAAGAAGCAGAAAACATGCGCGAGGTCTCGACTTTACGCTGCAATTGCAAGACTGTTGCTGTTATTACAACCAGTTAACCAGTTAAGCAGTACCCCCACCTTCCTGTCCCTGAAGCTGTTACCTTTGAGAGGCTGAAGCCACACGATACCGGAGGTGATGGCATTACCACAGAGACCCATTTAGAGGGGAAAAAAAACATGTATTTTCTTTCTCTGCCTGTCTCTCTGATGGCTTCTGTCCATCACGGTTCACTAGAAGTTCCCGGTCCCCAAATCGCGCCTCGCTCAGCTGCCAGGCAGCCCCCAGCCGCCGTGGCAATTAGCCAGATGTCAGCGGCCCGATTATCTCCATTCCTCACTTCTGCATTATTTAGGCTCTGCACGATAAGAGAGAATTACAGCAGAGGATCCCACCAGGGCTCCGTTTCAGAAACCCGCACGGAGCCAGGAGGAGGCCAGAGGAGAGACCGAAAGGAGGCAGAAGGAGCTGAACACCGTCTCCTTTCCTGCTGCCATCCGAGTGCTTTTCTTCCTTCTTGCTGGGAATGAGGGCAGGTTGTGGCGATTACAAAAACAGAGCGAGGGGTTATTTTTCCTTGTCACCCATCGCCACAGTCCTGCATGGAGCTCTCCATTTCCTCCCGCAACACCGCTGTGTGAGATTAACATCTGCTAGCAGGATGGCCACAGCCTGCACAGCCGGGAGACGCCGCACATGAAACGCGCAGTGCGCTAAGAATTATTTTGCTGAATAAAACAAAATATCGTACATTTTTTTTTTTTAATTTAAACCCCCAAAGAGCGATCAGTCTCCGTTTTGGATAGTTTGTGTTGCAATAATCCTGCTGTATGCATCTGGGGAAGGAGCTAAACGACACATTAAAGACAAAGACAAACTTGCAGCTCCTGCCTGCTTGCCTAGGAAGAAGCATTTGCACATGGGAGCATGCTCGTTAGGACGGCTGGGTCATCACTTGGGTCATCAATTAATCAGTACTTCAGATGTCCAGATAGGCGACTAATCAGTGGCTTGAGGACCAGACAGACTGCGGGTGGAAAGCAAATGTGACCAGGGGGGTTCACAAGCAGGAGCCCGGCAGGGCTGCGGGGTCCAGGCTGAAACCAATGTCCTCAAGCGAGAGGCAATCTTCGGCGGCAGGGCTACGCAGGGGCGTCTCGGAGACGCCGGCAGTGGTTTCACAGGAGAGTGTGGAAATGGAGAACAGAAAACAGGCTCTCACGTCAAGTGAAGGGGGGATCAGTCCTGGAGCCGTGGGAAGTGTCCTAAGCAAGGAGCATGTATCTGGCCGAGGTTCCTGGCCTGAGATGCTGCTAAAAAGGTCCCCAAAGCGAAGAGAACAAATACCGGGGAAGTAAACGCTAGGCGTGCTGGCTTCCTCGACGAGGTGCCCAGGTTTAGCTGGCACGCGCTACGTTAACCGTTGCAGCACCCACAGACTAGCCACGGGTTCTGCACTCCGGCCTGCTGCCCGCTCTCCTGGCAGCACGGTATTTGCAAACACTGTGTCCACGTGCTTCACTGCGTTCGGAAAATTTGAAAGCGATGGGGGAAAAAACATCCTTTTCCCTGTCTTCTGGCTTAGCAGATTTTGACACATTTGATGCAAGTAATTAGGTAAACCTGATTGGTTTGTATTAAAAAGGAAGACAGCTGAATTGCAATCAAAGACGTTATTAGACAAGTCAGTTGTTTCTCAAGGTACCTTAGCTACGGACATCTTTAATTTTGCTGTTAGGTTATTCCCGGTGACAGGTTGGCAGTCTGGTGCCGAGCTTAGACGCAAGGGCTACGAGCGGAACAGTGCCGAGCTTGTTGTAACCTCTTTCACGGGCAAATGCTCAGGTATTCACAAAATTTCTACATCTCTTGCTTGCTTTACCTTATTGACGTTATCCTCACGCTTACGGAGAAGCCTGAGATCCTGGAGTTGCAGAGCGCTGCAGAAACGCAGACCAGGCCTCTGCTACTCGGTGTTTAGCCATCAGATTTATGGAGCGCGCACGGTTCTTCCAATTAAACGGGAGCGTATCGAGCACGAGCCGCGTCGGCGTTTCACCTCGCCACAGCACCTGGAAACCCAAGCGGTGCGCGCCGCAGCCCGGGGCCAGCTGCCCGCGAGCAGCTGAGCGCCCCGCGCCGCTCCGCGGGGCCCTGCGCATCCGCAGGCTCCGGCCGGGCCGGCCCTCGGCCCCGCCGGGAGCAGGCTGGGAGCCAGCGCGGCGAGCGGCCGCCCGCCCCAGGGTGGCTCCACGCTGCGTCTGGCTGCCTCCGCGCAATCGATACGAGCCATTACGGGCCTGGACTTTAAATGCAATTATCTAAAATATCAATGATTCACATGCAACAGCTGTCACTTCACATTACCTGCGCGTTTGGTCGGCAGTGATTGCTCCTGAATATTTCATTGCAGGGCAAGGGGGGGGCAGCGGGGACAAGAAGTTGCGGGGACGGCCGAGAAGAGATGACAAATTAGCACATCCATTAAGGGTGGCAGCATCAACAAGCAACACCAAGGTTGCTTTCCGATGACACATTTTTAAAGCGTAAAGACCAGCGTGGTTTAATTTGCTGCTTCCCTCATGAAGATGCTCGCTGAGGAGCATCCATCACGGAGACATAAACGCAATTAATCCCGGCCCGAGCGGCCGCTCCGGCGGGTGAGCACCGAGCTGGGCCGGGAACGGCAGCGCCGCCTGCACCGCGCCGGCCACCAGCAGCCGCGCCGGAGCTCGCAGGAGCCCTCTGCGCGCCCTCGGCCCCGGTGCTGCCGGCCGCCCGACGGGTCGCGCGCTGCCGAGCGCGCTGCGCCAGCTCCGTCGCTCCGGCATCGCTCACGGGGCTCGACACGTTCTATACGCTGCGTGACACCTCCAAAACAAGGAACAGCACAGGCAGACTAGCTGCGTAATGTGGACTACGTACTGCACACAGAACTGCTGTCATGGTTTTATTTATGGGAATTATAGTATTATTATTACTAGTACTACTACTATTATTATTATTATTATTCCAGAAAGTTCGATTTGTCATAAGAACAAAGTTTCCTTAGATCAGCTTGAAAACCTAACGAGTGCACACCGTGACATTAATTGGGACGCTATTACCTGTTTTGCTATAAACACTGCTGTATAATAATACGCCTCCAAATCTTCCACTTGGAGAGCACATTATTCACATTAATCAGTTAATATTAATTGCACAGACATTAAGATCTTCTCGCAAGATCTGTTCTTGAAGCTTTTATTCAGCTTGGAGGTTGGACTAGATGAGTTCATGCCTAGTCAATGGCGTTTTTGTTCTGCAATAGATAAAACTGCCTTTAGCAAGCTAGAGCCACATGGTGCGAATGGATTGGCACAGGTGTAATACAGCAAGCAACAGAAAATTGAGAAATACGGTGAAGCTCATTTTGTTTTCAAAATCAATGGTATTTATCCCATTTTAATTCCATTAAATTAAAGCAGACTGTTATTATCACGGCAAGACTGTAGGCTTAATATTCATCGCATGGGGGTTAGGGACGGCAAGACTAGAGAAAATCCAACAAGGTGCTCTGATCCCATGAATAGAAATAAATAAATAAATAAATCATAGAATCATGGAATCAGCAAGGTTGGCAGGGACCTCTGGAGATCATCTAGTCCAACCTCCCCGCTCAGCAGGGTCACCTAGAGCACGGTAGACAGGGTTGCGCACAGACACACAGACACCTTGCAGCACCTGGCAAGCTGCGGGGTGAACACGGCGCCGGTGCCGGGGCACCCGCGTCCCACCCCACCCTCCTCTCCAGGGAACCGTGCAGGTTTTGCTTTGGGACCTCTTTAACAGGCTGCAGGACGCATTAGCAAGCTATCCCAAAGTATCGCTGCTGTTTCACAGCTTCTTTCTTTCCTTCTTTCTACCTTTCTTTCGTTTCTTCTTTCTTTCTCTTTTTTTTCTCTTTCCTTCCTTCCTTGATGTTTCACATTTTCTTTCCTTCTACCTTTCTTTCTTTCTGTTCATCTTTCTTTTTCCTTCCTTCTTTCCTTCCTTTCTTCTTCCTCTCTTGTCCTTCCCTTCCCTTCCCTTCCCTTCCCTTCCCTTCCCTTCGCCTCTCAGGTCACTTATTCCCCCCCTCCAGCTCTCAGACTCTGTTATGAAGCCCGTTGCACACTTTATCCCTTTTCAGAGCACAGCAAGCTAAGCCCGGAGACGGGGCCGCTTCCGCGCACGGGGTGCAGCCCCGGCACGTGCACCGCGCCGCCTTCGGCTCACGGCGGGAAGGATCGGCGGGCGCTCGGCAAAGCGGCGGCACGGCCAAACTCCCACCCAGACCAATCCTCCGTGGCCCAGACCGGTCTCCGCGCGCCTACGCGTGCACGGACGGCATATTTGGGGCCTGGTCCTGCCCGCTCAGAAGCAGAGCCGGGGCCCATCCAGGCTGCGGAGTCGCTTCCCCCCACGTCAGCGAGCAAAACCGGAATGACCGATACAGGGTTGTGCAACCGAACGTCGGCCCCGGAGACGTCACGCAGCTTCACTCGTGGAATAGGACCAGAGAAAAACACACATGTATTTTCCTCAACGTATCCCATCAGTGTTTTCTCAGGAGCAGCTGATTAGTCTTTTGGGGCACGTCTGCTCTCGAAGGCTGCAGCAGGCTGCACGTCGAGCGGGAAGGCGCCTGGCTCTGTGGAAATCGCGCTGCTGAGCTACCTCGAATGCACGAGCACCAAAAGCTTCTTTAAATCCCCCAGCTCCAGCTCCCCGCAGCAGTGGACTATCCTAGATCAACACTAAGCTTATGCTGCTGAATTAATCCTTTGCTCAGAAGCCCCTGTCCAGCCTCTGCATCATCAGACAACATCCCCTCTGCACTGTTTCGAAGAAAATAATGATCTCCCTGGACTACCTTCTCCCCATCACTGTCACTGCACACATCCCCTGCCACCCAACTGCTCCTTACTATTTTTTTCTCTCCACAGGCTGAAAGAAAGCAGAATAAACACTTGACAGAGCTACTGTTGGCATGAGGAGCAACTCGCTCGCCTATCCGCAGCGGCAGGCGTCGGGGCAGGCTGTGCGCTGCTGGCGAAGTGCCAGGGAAGAACACCGCGAGTACGTACAAGTGGGAACAGCAGCACAGCCCCGACAGACTGATGCGGTTGCTGTTGCACAGAAAACAGACTGGGATCTTGCAACCCTAATTTAATGGTGTATCCTTCAAAACCTAGAAGTTGCCAGCTCGTCAGCCAAGCAAGGGTTTGGCAGTGTCAGCTAGACGTTACAGCGGTATGTAGTCTCCTGGACCTGCGTGAACCAGCCCTGGAGAAACTCAGCTGCAGAGAATAGATAAAGGCGGAAGAACTCCCACCTGGACCAGGCTCTTTCATGCATGGATCCTCCCTCCTCATCTGCTGCGTAATGATTCCTGGAGTCAGGAATCCTCTCCGCCCCCTTGGGAATGATAACATGGAAAAGGCTTTACCTAAGTGACAGCTTCTCGGTAATAAGGACCTGCACTCCCATGGAGATAGGCGGCACGGCAGGCACCTCACCTGCCTGCACCGGGAAGAAATGAGAATTAAGCACGAAGCTGATAAACACCAAAGAACCATGAATTCTCTGTTGCCCATTTCAAGGAAAATGCAAATAACATAATTACTCACTTAATTATCTGACACCTAGTGACAAAATGAATCCTCCGTGCAAAACTGTGAAGGCCAAAGGTCTTGGCTGCTAGACACAACGCAGAAGTCTGCTGTTAAAACAGAGAGGAGGAAGCAGCGATGTGCTACGTATCAGCGCGGAAGATGGAAAAAGAAAGATATTTCCAGGTGTTGAGAAATCTCCCCAAGGCCTGGTTAATAAGAACACGGGAATCAGCACGTGTAGGAATTTATGCCTCAGGGGACCCGTGTATCTCCCCAGAAGCAGCGGAGGTGCTGAGCGGGGCTGTACATGCTTCAGGCAACATCACGTCAGGGCAACCAGGCACTTGTACGGCCCCGGAAGCATGTCAAAAAAATACCTCACCAGTTCGCACAGCGGGCAGTATTTCCTGACCCCCTCACTGCGTAATGACTATGGATTAAATAATTTTCTTTATCTGTGAATAACCTATCATTGGGCTGAGCTTTCCAAAGACTTTCCATTTGGCACCAACGCTTGAACTAGATTACCTGGAGGAAGGAGAAGCATCACTCCTCTCTAGTCTCACTCTCCCCAGGAGCCCCACGGCTCTGGCAGGCGCGCAGTACAGCAGAGATCGACGGTTCACTCTCCCAGGGCCAGAGGGAGTCAGTAGCCACACCACCAACAAAAGCGCCTGAGATACCACGGGGACGGAGGACAGGGTTATCTTTAGTCTTTCCTATGAACACTATTAACTTTACATAAAATACTAGATATTTTGTGAATAAGAGAAAAATATCATGTGGCCACAAGCCAGAAAGGCGGGAAGGTTTGTTAGTAAGTCCTGGCCCATGGAGAGCTCCAGCATCCTCCTGCTCTCCAGGGCCAAACCCTATCCTCCTTTTCTCCTAGCTTTAGCCTTATTCTCTTCTTCTCCTGGCCTCAACCCTCTCCTCCTGCTCTCCTGGACCTAACTCCACCCTCCTTCTCTCTGGGCCCCAGTTCTGTTCTCCTTCTCTCCTGGCCCTGACCTGCTCTTTCCCTAGCTTACAGGCTCCTGCTACACACAACAGAAACACTGGAACGAATGCAATTGAAAGTGCCTGCTAATTCTCTGGAGGAGTCTTGAGCTTCATTTGAACTGTTGGCAGCAATTTAAAGGTATCAAACACAGATTAAACATTTTCTCATGCGTGCCATTCACTTTCCCTTCCTCCATCCCACTCTAAAGACAAGATTCAATCACTCCTGTTTAGGTCACGAGTGCTGTCCCCACAATCCAGGATAAATAGAATAATGTCTCCTTGTGGGATGCCAATATAAAAGCCTGGCAGGATCGCCAGTAGTCCAGAAATGACTGTCGCAAGGTCTCAGGGGAGCCAGAGACACAGACCACATGCTGCAGCACTCAATATTTGAAGCTGGAGGTAGGAAGATGGTAGAGATGGAAGGAGGTAGAGACATGAGCTAAAAGCTTCACTGCAATTGAAGGCCATCACTAACACGGCACTGCCAGATGTGGGGCTCCGTCTCCCCCGTTGCCTCGCACAGAAAACGTGGGCCCAAATGATCAAAATCTCTTCTTTCAAACACTGCTCAATGGGATACCACAAATTGGTTTCCAATGGAGTTACGGTTGATGGCTTCTTCCGACAGTCTTCTGTATTTTGTATTTTTCTAGCGTGACGCTCAAAAAAGAGAGACCTCACCAAAGCTGCCCTTAACATTCCTGTCACTCCGTTGTCTTTTACTTAGGCATAAAAATGTAGCAGTTCTTCTGTGAGCACAATTGCATTCTGTCCCCATGCTTATATGCAACTTCAAGAGTCTGAAGGTGCTTTAGTTTCAAAGTATCACGAATATTTAAATGATTTCTTTCCCAGCAAGATCCACTACTGCATCACGCAGGACATCCGTGAAACCATGTTCTTTTTTATTTTACCTTATATTAAGCCTTAAGGGCCAGCGCCTCCTTCACAAAATGGTAAATCCTACAAATTAAATAGGAAGAATCAAGTTTCTATGTAACAAATCACATCCTAATTTGCTAATCCATTACTACCTAGTCAGAGATTCTCTGTTCTGGGGCCTCATTTGTAATTCATGAGCATTTCACACGCACCCATGCATTACCAAAGGATCGTGGCACACCGTTGTTTGCAGACATTTTCCAGGCATTTGCAGGGCGTGTAGGATGCAGAAAATAGAAGGTGTGCTGTCATTCTGCCGAGTCGCTGAAAGGGGATCACAACACTTGCTCCCTGTCACCTGCAATGATACTCCTCAGCATGAGGAGACAGGAAAACTAATGGCAATTACGTTAGCATTCTGCTGTCACTGCAGAGGGGCACACGTTGCAGGTGGAAAACCTCCTCGTGAAGCGCAGCGGAAGTCCCCGGCAAAGCGAGCAGGTGCTCGGAAGGATCTCCCAGCTCGGAGCCGTTCCCTCGTCACAGAGCTCGCGTTCCCGGGAGCACGTTTGCCGGGTCTTTGCTTAGCCCACCTCTGAACGCCGCAAGCAGTGAGGCCCCTGCCCGCTTTTCCTGGAAAGCGGCCACCAAGGCATCGACGGGGCAGGGAGGCTGGCAGGGAACGGGCGCAAACCGAGCCTCCTGGTGATGCCAGTCGCATTGAGTTCGCAGAGGCAATCGCAACGCCGCCACGTTATTGCAACGCTTCTCGCTCTTAGTGCAAAACACAACCTGGAGTCTCGTGCTGGCTCTGCAGAGCAGGCAGCACCCAGCCAGTGCGGCGGGCAGCCTCAGCCCGAGCGGTCAGCGGAAACGAGGGGAGAGCAAGCCCCCGGCAAGCGCAGGACAGCACGACCCGCCGGCGCGAGCCACCCACCGGTGCAGAGCAGCAGAGCTTCCGCCAGCATCGCCGCCGCGCGGGGCCGAGCGCCTGCTCCGTGGGAGGCTCCCCGCCGGCCAGCCCCAGCGCTCGCTGCTGGCAGGGCGATGCCCGCTGCCTCTTGGTGGCTCTACGCGCCTTGCGGCACCCCCAGAACTGTCCCGCGGCGAAGGCGAGCAGCAGGGCGAGTGGAATGACCCTGCAGAGATGGGGCAGATCAAACTCAGCTGATCTCTGGGACCGACCTGCTCCTTCTCGCAACCGTGGCTTATCCTGGCTCCACCAACACCCCCGAACACTGGGCACCCGAGGTGCCTCCAAGCATCCTCCCCACCCCCGAGCACTCTCAGCTTCCCACCGGCTCCCAGGGAGGAGCCATAAATTCTTGTCCCTCGAGTAACACGGAAATGGGATTAGTAAAAGCTGTTTAAAATAGTTGGCTTTGGTTAGGATTTCAAAAGTATGCTGAGCACCAACGAGGCCTGGCTTTACTCTTGCTGTCGTGGACCCTTTGGTACTGTCTTCAGCAGCAGCAGAGCCCAAACGTGGGTCCACAGGGGCTCTCGGCATCACGTCCCTTCCCCAGCTCCTCTCTGCTACTCCCTCTTCTCGGTACCAAAAAGCCCCAACGCTTGCGGGCTGGGTTCAGAGAGGAGACACCTTCATCACGCAGCTGATGTGCACGACCTTAAAGAAAGTCTTCGTAGTGAACCAATTGTAAGTAAATATTGGAATTTAAACTGATGAGAAACAGATTGGCTGTTGCCTGTCAGGGCCCCAAAGGCCGCATAATAAATGACGAGGCAACAACAGCTCTGCTCATTGAAATGCAGACGCGACGTGCTGCCATTTCACACGCACCGCTTACTCTCCGCTGCCTCCTTAACAGATGTCAATGAATCAGATATACATGTTTAGTGAAATGAAGTGCAAATACCACTGAAAACCAAGGAGGGTCTGGAAGGGAGGCTCAGCCCGGCACACCCCGTCCGGCTCCCGGCTCCCGCGAGCCTGCGCCGTACCCCGGCCCGGCGCTCCCCATCCGGGCGCAGGTGTGCTCCGGACGGAGCGGGCAACGGGAACGCGCCGGCAATCTCCCCTTTTGGCCTAGGCAGCACATATTTGCCTGTTCAGAGCAACCATTAAAAAATAAAATTACCCCGACGGGAGGAATCCGCACGGCCGGTGAGTTGTCCACGCGCCAGGGCAGCTCTGCCCCGGGGCCGGGTCTGCTCTTGGTGCTCCGCCGACGAGCCACCGCTCGGGGCCACGTACGGGCACAATCCTCGCAGGCGCACCCCAAAGCAGACCGGGTTTTGTGTTTCACACACAAATGCATCAAAGAGCGTTGCAAAACCGCGCTGCCAGGCACTAGGAGAGGGAGAGCGTTTTCTACCTGCGTGTCCCTGTGACTAAAAGCCCCCAGGATTATTTCTGCCATGAAATTTTAAAATATCAGGATCCACTTATTCAATGAGGCATCTGAATTATTCAGTGTTGTGTCTAAAAATCGGTGCCGGGCTCCAGGCAAGAGCGTGTGCCACCAGGCAGGCTCTGCGGACCACGGGAGAGGATTTGCGGTGTCTGGCTCCGGCTGACCCAGCGATGCCACTGCAGATTTCCCACCCGCCTCGTCGCTCCCTCCCGCTGCTTTTAGCGGCTTCCTGGTATCTATCCCCCGCTTACATCCATTTGTGCTTCATACGCCAGGTTCCTCCTGGTCCAACGCGACGTCCCTTCAGGGGAGTCAACGGATGTGCACTAATTCACCCCAGCGGAGAGCGTGGCAGCATTGGGAGTCTCCATCATATAATCTGATCTCTCCTTGCATCAGAAGTAAGTTGGTCTTTTTTGAAGCTGCTATAAAATGCCTTTGCTTTATTCAGCTTCTTGAAAGGAATATCCTCAACTTAAATATCTTATATTAAGTTGAGGAATATCCTCAGCTTATACATTGGTCTGAAACTGTTTAACTTAACAGAGCAAATAGCACCTAGTGTTGCCATAATTGAAAGCAAATAGAGGAGAAAACATTTTCCCTCACTGTTTGCTTTTCTGCATTTGAACAAATTTCTGAATACTCGGTTTCATAGTTCCTCCAATAACTTTCTCTCCGATGGTCCTCACTGCATCCAGGCCATCGGCGTGGCCACGTGACAGCCCCACGCACGGGAAGGAGCTCTCTGACTACCAACCGTCTTGGTGGCTGGGCCAGTTTCATTTACCTCTGCAACCAAAACAAAAATCCAGCCATTTCTTGACAAAAAACCCATCACGTGTTTGGCTTGAAACCTTGCATCACAACTACAGAGCATTTCTTAATGAGCTTTTTTAAGCTACTGAGAGAAGCCAATGTCAGGAGTCAGAGATTCACTTGTCCCTTCATTCACTTAACTTCCACTGCTTTTAAGTTATAAAATTGCTCGTTTTGGTACACAAACTATGAGCACCGCCCAGGGAGCATCTATGAAAGTATACTACTCTCCGTAGCCTCCTCGCAGCCCCAAATTTACTGCTACCTCCTGCAACGCTAGTATTTCACCACCTTTGGCACTGCAGATTTTCATGACAATGAAGAAATCGGGCAATGCACCACAGAAAACATCATTTAGACTGGAGAAAGTTATAAAAAATCTAAGTGCTTAAAGTGCACTGTGCCGTCGGGGGGAGGTCACCCACAGCACATGCCGGCAGGGTGGGTTAGACAGGCAAGGGAATGATGCTACAGAGCAAAGCATATTCCCCTGCTCTTTAAGAACTTGCCTGGTAGGGGGAGAAATGGTCCTAAATCCTCAGGCAGTTCACCAGGCTTATGTTTTCTAATCCTGTAAGGAGATATCCAGAATAATTTCGACATAGTTTAGGAGGTCCTAGTTCAAAGCTTTCAGTGTGCCTACTGAAGACGGTCTGAGATTTACAAAGCCATCAGCAAACAGATATTTCCAGTAACACTCGGATCTGCAGGTTTCTCAGTTCCCTTATTATGGTCCCCACTACTATTGAAACACAGACAACCAGCCTATTGCAGGAAGCAGCAACTACTGCTCTTTGTCTTTTTTGGCCTCCAGTAGAATATGAGAGATGCCATTTTTCAACCTTGTTAAAAGCTGCCGTTAAATAAATTGCTGGATCTATTAGTATGTCTTAATTACGGCATCTTGAGCTGCTCTTAGCCTCTTGTGGGGCAGAATTGTCATGATTTATGCTATGCTAACAATGATATTTTTACATTAGTAAGCAATTAAAGGACTAAACAGCACCCATGGGAAGTCTAGAAAGTCTTGGAAGGACCACCATCATTTTGAGTTATAACCAGTCTAATTGTATTTACAGAAACCTTATGAAAGAGTAATACCTTGTCAAAATATTTGCAGTGTTCAGAATAAATGTGTGTATAAAAAGTAGCACAAATGGCTTGAATTTCTGATAAAAGGAGGTCATAAAGGAAAAGAAATGGCCTCTGAAAAGGTCACACAGAGAAGATGATCACAGGTTTTTAGATTTGTCAGACTGGATTGTTAGAAAATATGAGTCATTTTCAAGCAGGTCTTTGCCAGTGACACAGCGATGACAGATGTCATCATTATAGCATATATTTTTAATGTGTAGCATTACAGCAACGCCAGCGGAACCACATCAGAGGCAGCGCTACTCTGATTGCAGCGTACAGTCGAAAGCTGGCGATCAGCTCTCAGAAATGCAGGGGGCAAGACGCAGCCACTCCGTCATCCTGCTCCGTGTTGTGTCTCACACTCAGCACTGAAACTAAAAAGTTCATGCAAGATCATGAGATTGATTACCAGATGTTTCACTGAGTATCAATGGAAAAAATGAGTCCAGTCTGCCAGACTCAGGCAGACAACCAAAAGAATGATTCCTTGGCTGGTTGCAGAACTGTAGAAGGTCTTCTCCTGCTGTTCAGGTCCTTCTGGGGTAAGAGGCGACCAGCAAAAAGGCCAGCACTGGGTTTCTTTAGTTTCAGGAGGAGTCCGAGGGCATGCAAAACACACACACAGCCAGGAGACCTGGCCCAGTACTTCTATAATCCAATTCCCAGTAAGTAAAGTAGAGAAACATTACAATGTTTTACCCAAAGAAAGCATAAAAACCAAGGCACCTGGAAACATTCGAGGGTTGTCACTGAAAAGTAAATTTTTGCATGGGTTACCAAGCCCTGGGATCCCCTGAGGGCCCGGCACTCTGCATCCTCAGGGCAGCCTCTGATTAGGTGCTCACTGTTGTAGCAAATCGTTCAAAAGCAATAGGTAAAAGAACACCTGGACCTCGCACTGCTCCTCTTCTTCATGCTGCCTTTTGTTTTCGGTCCTGACTTTCATAGAATCACAGAATGGTTGAGGTTCGAAGGGACCTCTGGAGATCATCTAGTCCAATGCCCCTGCTCAAGCAGGGTCATACAGAGCACATTGCCAGGATACTGTCCAGATGGCTTCTGAGTATCTCCAAGGATGGAGACACCACTCTCTGAGCAACTGGCTCCGGTGCTCAGTCAGCCTCACGGGAAAGTTTTTGCTTATGTTTAAACTTTCCCATGTATCCCAGAAGCAACAAGAGGGGACTCAGAAGCAGAGGCCAGTGAGGGCTCAGCGAGCGTCAGGGAGCGTTGAGCAGTGAAAAGGAAGGAGGAGCCGAGATGTCCGTTCCATTCACACGACACCCCACACAAACAAGGGTGCCTTCCTTCACCTGCCAGGTGCAGGTGGAAATAATTGGTGGAAATACAGATGCTGAGAAAGCACATGTATTTATTGTCATTTCAGGAGCAGGGAAATTTCAGAAATTTGGGCCCCAGGAGACAAATTCACTGAGTCCTCTAGGAAAAACACATGCAACTCACTGGGGACAAGGAGTCAAAGGGGACAAGGGGACAAAGTGAGGCATGGGCTTTGCTGCTAGCTGTGCCGCAGGGGACCTCCCCATCATCCCGGGCTCCCAGACCTGCCTCTCAGCCCAAGGCACCGATTCCCATCACTCTCCACGTCTATGAACCGCTTGAATCAGCTTCTTCTTTGGCTGGGATTTCGGCAGCCTTACTAAGGAAAGACAATGCAGTTTCCTTATTAGTCTGCAACAGAAAAGTGCTTCTACATGAGAGGTTACAAGGTTTTAAAAACACTCTCCTCATCTTCCTCCAGTACAAATGTAAAACAAGCCATTTCTACTGATGGTGAAAATGTCCTCCATGGAGACATGTCTTTCCAGGAAAACTTCTTCCATGAATTATAAGTTACACACCTCCACAGCAAGAACAAAACTGGGTTTCCATTGCACGCCTTTCCAAATAAACTACATTCGTCTGGTCTCCGTGTAGTTAAGTAGAAATTGTGCAGTAAAACTAAAGAGCTGGATCAGAGCTTAGTCTTTCTAATTGAGCATCACAATTTTAACTTTAACACTCTTACAGCAGTTCAAAGTAGACTTGGTTGGCCAGTTAGACTTACTAAGTATATAAAATCTAAAGTAAGCTCCCACTTCTCTGCTCCTGGTAACCAATCAAGTTAAATATTCACTGTCGTGTGTTCCTTGAAATGATTAGTTTATTCAGGTTAGCTCATATATAAATGTCAATGTACTCGGAATAGCTGTCTTTTCCTTTTTAGCCTTCACTTTATCCTTTCATCCCTATCTCTAGCCGTACAGAACAGTGCAAGAGGGCTTCGCTTTCTCAAGCTGCTGTAACTCTGCTAATCAGTGGTCTAATGGCATGCAAGAGTTCAGTGAATGAGAATTCTTCTTAATTAGTTTTCTTGCTCCCTTTGCAATGGAGGTGCAACTCCAATGAAAAATAGGTTTTAATTATTGAAAATTTCCCATTGAATTTAATTAGAGTTATACAGTTGGAACCGTACACCTCACTCTAAAAAATTAGAGCTATTGGTTTCCTAAATGAATTGCAGTAAATATTGCTGCTTAAAGGAAACGCTTTCATGGAAGAAGCAATGACCCTCATAACTCAGTATGCAAATCACGGGAAAAAGCAATACCCACTTTCCTCATCAATCTTACATATCTGAGGAGGCATAACAATGTTGCATCTAACTACCAATGTCTATGAAAAATATAATGGACTGAAACAGGTGATGTTATAGCAACCGTATCAAGAGTCTCATTAATAAAAAGAAGAAAAAAAGAATGAAAGATGTAAAACTTAATTCCACTGCTGCAGGAATGGGAAACAGGGCACCAATGAATAAGCGGGTCAGACTACTGCTGATTATTTGGGCTGGAAGGGATTTCTGGCAGATCAGAAAACCTACATCCTGCTGCTCTGGCAGGATAGCCTAACCCCTCTACAACCAGCGCTGCTCTGAGCCTTGCATTCCTCAAATGATATATTTCCTCCTTGCTCAGGTACCTTAATTCCTGGCTTACTCATTTTACCCGCAGATACATAAACTTCCAAGAATGCTATTGAAGCAGATTTTCAAAAAACATTGGTTGCAATCAATCTAAATTTGTTTTTAAAATCTCCCTTTCATTTTTCTGGATGCATGTTTCTGGACACATAGACAATTAAATGACTGAGCTTCATGAATGAATAATGTTTTCATATGAAACAGAGGTTTCAAAGTACAAAACCATGAATCTGAAAACTTGTGAATATAAAAAGATGAACAGAGAATGCAATTATTATTTTTACAGTTCATATAGCCATTCAATTTGAGGTCCCTTTAAAATACTGAAAATACTAGAGGAAAATGAGTACTTTCAAGCAATTTTAAAATGGTACTCAAAGTGTGGCAATACATAAATTGTATGTGTATATATGTCAGATATCTGCGCACGCAATTTCCCAGATAAATGCGACACCTACTGTTGCCTGCTTCTATGTATACATATATGTGTATATATATAAGTAGCATATGCAGTCACAACAAATGCATGTACAGAATAAGCAGGCATCTAGCATATATTTTGCAGTGGAGCCAAATTACCTATTCTTCTGAAAATCAGCCACAGATCCCCCAAAATTTCAGAAATGAATGTATCTTTGCTGCACCTGTATCTTCTGGTGGCCAGAAAGAGAGGGAGGGAAAGGAGCACTACCTGCTTCTCGGTCCCTAGAGGCAGGCTGCAAGGCAGGCTGCCAAAAGCCAAACCCCAACTCCTTCCTCTCATAAACAGAGCAAATGCTGTGCACAACCACGAGAAGACGACTGTAGACTTCACCAGTGGTTTTATTTAAACAGACTGAACACCCAGAACGCAACCAAACTGCCCGCTAAGTCTCTCTCTTAAATGTCCTGCCAGACAATAAAAGGAACGAACAACTGGATGACTTCAGGGTCACGTTTCCAGCTGATGGCCTTGACGACAAGACAATTCCCACCTGGCACAGTCGTGCATTAGATAAAATTTAGGGCACTGAGTAGGCCCACATATCCTCTCTAAACTTTGGTCCTACTGCTACGCAAGTTGGATTTGCTGTAACTGCAGCCACTGGTACTGAAGAACGATTGCGTGCGAGGTGCATTCTGAACAATGGCCCTTCGGTCTTGTTTGTTTCTTAAAAAATAACTTTTCATATGAAAATGTCAATATATCAGTATCTCAACTGCTCACAAGAAAGCATCAGTTTTTAATGAAACCCTGTTTGTAAAAGATTTTCAGGTCCAAGTCATATTACTGCTGCAAATATTTACCACTACCTGAACATGCAGGCCTTATATATTTTATTTATCTGCATATGTAGATCACTCACAGTCATCTCTGTAGACAGCAAACATCTTCTCAAAACATCATCTCTCACATGCCTCAGAAGGCATGTGTCAATAAGCTGTTTTTAGCAAGTTTGCACTAGTGTTGCCACTTTGCAGTTGATGAGAACCTTGCTTTTGACTTTGATGGGCTACCCTGTTGTCCATATCTCTGCAGAGGACATTTAACTGCAGTGTGACCCCCAACCTCAGAGGGGCCAAGCCCAGCCACCTCCAGGAGGAGCTTGGCTTTCTGCACACGTTCAGCATGCATCAACCAGGCCATCAGGCATGGGATGGTGGGCGAAGCTGTGAAATCACCTCAGCTCTCACGTGGTGCACTATAAATGTGGGAGTATAGAGGGAAAGGCTGTTGTTTGCTCTGTGAACACACACAAATAATATAATAAACTGTCCTGGCCCCCAGAGACCCAGGGAAGCAGCCCCACCGAGGTATGTCTTCACACTTCTCTGTTAAGACAAGTGGGGAAAGTTGCTTTCCCTCCTGGAGATGGATGGGTCCTGCACTGCTAAATGCAAAGAAGATTTTAGCACAATCCCTTTTGAAATTTCTGTGTAATCTCAAAATACAAATAATCACAGAGTCATTTAATATCTAGTACATTGGGGTCAAAGAGTCTTGCAAAATCATACAGCACAAAATTTTTCTAAAATGAAAATGATTTTTCTTTGCTCTATTACACTCCATAATCTGTATTTAATACTGCCCATATCTGTGTATCTGTAATCTGACCGTAACCACTGAAAACGCCTTATCATTCATGTAACTGCTTCTCCAGTAGAGTAAAATGGCATTAACCCCGTGATTTCTACAAATAGTTACTTTACACCTAGAGTAAGTTGGCTACAACTAGTCAGTTCAGTCATGTGAGAGTCCAATTCTAGCAGGTTTTCCTGCGCACGATGGGGAATCTCATACCATTAAGCAGAGTAGCTCCTGGCCCTGGTCACCTACATCGCAGGTACGTTACTTCTCTTCCGGACACTCTTTTGGAGTGAACCCATCAGCTCCATCCAAGAAAAAATCTGGTTGTAGATCTGCAGAAAATTCACTTTAAGGACCATTCCCCATAAGCGCTATGCAAAAAATAGGCCAATTTTTTTCTTGTCTACCTCCGTGCCCTCCAACACGATCCCAGCAGGCCCTGGACTCTCATTCCTTCATCCCATGTCACCAGTCAAGAAACACGTGCCCTCAGCTTCATGCCACAATGACACCATGTCACACAGCCCTCTCCTTTTTCAGGGCTTTGAACTGAAAAAAAACATGACCATGTCTTAAGCTCTCAGGGTCCCACAGCAGGCAGAGTGGAGCTAAACCAAAACTTAGGTTAAATAGATGCATCAGTTCAGCACCCCCAGCCGCTGGGGGTGACACCACACTGCCTTGCTGGCCACAGGGCCAGGAGTCGCCAAGTGCCATTCCTGTCTTCAATTTACACAGCATTTCTGATCATTCAACATCTTTTTGTTTTTTATAGCCCATATTCACTTTGTCTTGGTCAATAAACATGCATGCATTGCACCTCTGCCTGGGATGTGTGCTTCCCCACATATGGGTCCACGAAGTGGGCAAGGTATTTCATTTCCCATCCCTCCTGGGAAGACGGTCAGTACATGGAGTGAAAGTCAGGCTCTAAAATCATCCCTGCCTACCATCACTGCTGAGACACCATAAGTTTTGGGACATCGTTATTTTTTATATTCACCAGCAACAGCCTGTGGTCCCAAGTCTAAACATAGCAATGATGTTTTAGATCTGATCCATCCCTATTATGCACTATGCTCCTAAAAAATTGGCCAAAATCCTTACCAACAGTGTTTCCAAAAGATTTCCTCATTTCTGACAAGGCTAGAAATAATATGAAAAATAAAATTTTTTTACTTGGCACAGTGATGGTCTGGCCAGAAGCTCAAGGAGAAAAAAGAAATATAGTGAAAGAGAATATAAAATGAAAAGGACTATAAAAGTCAAACAGAGAAACCTCAAAGTCTGATCAATATTAATCTGATTATTTCAGTGTGAAGGCTAATTTTCTTCCTGGACATTGCTAGAAGTTTGGAGATGTTAAAAGCTAGCATTTAAGCCTGCTGAGCATAATTTGAAGTCTCTCCCATTTTCTCTGCAGCACCGAGACAAAAAGAGCTGGGCAACGTGACTACTTGATCTTCTGGTGTGTAGAAACTCAGAAGGATTTTGTTTGCTCTGTTTGGCTTTAATGAGAGGATGAGCTGCTGTCTCTCAGGACGCAGAGATGTGTCTCGAAAGGCAACTGATCCCCGGCGCAGAATGGCACGACGAGAGCAAGGCGGTGGCCAGGTGAGTTCACGGTGAAGCTCCTAACTCCAGGCCTCCTGCAGATGCTCATGCAAACGCAGCTCGCCGTGGAGCGGGCACGCTGCACATGGGCTGGCGAGGCAAACAGCGCCGGCCCCAGCACACTTTTGATCAGGTTTATATAAAGGACATCTCTTGAGAGAGACTCTGGAGACTTATTTGCTGAGATGATACTCCACGATTGTCCATAGCATCCTGGAAACTGAATTCCAGCCTGAAAAATGCAGTGGTGTGACAAAGTAACTACAGATACTGGATTTACTCCTCATTTTGGGCACCTTTCACCACAATGCTTGTTAGAGTAGTGATGAGGAAACTTCATCGTGTTTAGCTGACTGGATAGGCCAAGATAACTCTCACGTGCGCATGTATCTGACGTAGATCTAGGGAGTGTTAATTTGATGTAAATCTGACATAAATCATTCCTTTCCTCCAGTCTCTCCATATGCTCTGTAGGAAGCTATCTGCAGCCTTTAGCCACCGCGAGTCTCTCTTTTTTGTATGTAGAGTTGGGTGCATTTTTACCATTGGGGAAAACAACCCTCACAATCCAAAGGCATACTGGGCCACAGACGGGACCCAAGGCCGGGCCATGCATCGCTGCCGAGACGGCCAGGAGAAGCATACAGCCTGGAGACACACAGTGATGGAGAGAGAAGGGAAAACCACACACCGGGGCTACCACGAAATATATTCCACCAACAGCAAAAGACATTTGGAAGTTTTTCTCTTCTAATTGCTCCTACTCTCTTGCAAGGGAGTCTTTGCTCAGAAAGCCCCCTTCCTCCTAATTCTTTTCTTTCCAGTGAGGGAGATTAATGGGTAGTGCCCTAATTGTAATAAACTGCTCCCCAGTCTTGGGTCAGTGTCCTCAGAGATGCACCTTCCAGACCGCCAACGGCCAGGCCAAATCGCCCGACGAGATAAGCTGGAGCACGCCGACCTCGCACTAGTAACGGCACGGGAGTCCCGACGGCAGCAATGTGCATTGCAAACCACCGAGGGAGCAGTCACCACTTTTTTCACTCAGGTAAAACCTATGATAAAACTATCTCAGTATTGCTAAAGGAAGCTGATGGGACTGAAGCCAAAAAGCATCCACAGAAAATTATTAAGTTTCTGCAGAAATCTGACTTTCTCAAAACACTGAAAATGTAATACACCCTTCTAACTTTTGAACTACTGCTTAGAGTTCTATGCAAGGGTATAATTTAACAGTAAACTCTATAAAAATTTATAACTTATTTTCCATTGCACTCAAAAGGATTTTTCCACGCAAGTCTAGACAATAGCAAAGGGGAAGTTCACATGTTGAGATGCTGAACTATTCCTACTCTATAATTAATTAACAGAGCGCTACGAAATGCTATGAAAAGACCATCACTCTATTGTTACTTCTATTCAAAATATATACCCAAGAACATTAATGCTGATTAACAGCAATTATAGTATTCTAGAAACACGACATAGAGTTTACAGACAGTTGGAAACTAAAATTACTGTAAAGACACTGGCATTCTCCACCCCACTGGGGATCTCTCTCTTTTCTCTTTCTCTGTATTTCCTCTATTGATTTTCTACTCCAGGCATGTCAGGACAGCAAAGATCAAATTTAAGTTAACAGAGCATGTTGTCAGTATTTATCCTTGAACTCTAGTTTAATGGATTAGTTATGGGAAAAAAATCTTTGCAAATATAATTTTGGAATTAGTAGGAAAAGGAATAAGAGAGTGAAGTGAACGTATGGGTCACGAGGATAGCTGGGTCGAACGTGTTAGCACTCAGGACATATGCCATGGTATGTATCCTTTACCAGCCCCTGACATGGTCGGGCAACAGATGTTTCAGCTTAGCTGGGAAAATTTTTAAAATCTGCATAGGAAAAGCTGTTCTGGTCATACTGAAATGGAAAGCTTGGAATCATTTTGCAAAATCAACTCCACCCACTCCTGTTCCTCAAACATATATTTTGCATTGATGTGAAATAATCTGCTTCACCTAAAATTGTGTGTTTCATTATATGTTGGATTTAATTAAGCTTCAAGTCTGACATTTGTTTCCTATTAAGCAGAAAGTTCCTCTCATAATGAAATTTTGAAATGATTCATTTTGAAGATGTGAAAATCAATCATTTAAAACATACACATTTTTATGCGTGTTTAGGTATTTTCTAAATCCAATGTCCTGCATTTAAACTCTCAGCTGACCTGAAATCTTGAACAGTTGTTGGTCTGGAAGCCAGGCTGGCTTTGGGTTTGCTGTGCTGATTTGTACGTTGGTTGGTTTATGGCTTTTTGTGGAAAACAGAAGGCCAGGCTGTACTGTAAGCATGGCACTTCTCGCCATGGTAAAGCGTTTTTGAAGAGGTTATTTTTCAGCATTTTCTGAAGACAGTCAAATTGGACTCTTCCAGAACTCTTCCAGAAAATAATTCCGCAACCAGATCTCCCTGGCTAAGGACACCTTGTTCCCAGCACTCGCATGCCGCAGCCCATGCTCCCGTCCTTCACTGTACGCTGTACTGCTGTGCAGTTACTAACCAACTAGCATCCAGGGGTGATCTCATGAACCAAGGGAACCTCTCAGTGACTTTGACTGGCTCTGGGTAGATGCTCACACCAGCTGTCCCTTCCAGCAATTACATTTACTACAGAAAAGATTTTCCCAAAGAAAGAAACGCATGCTGCGTTGTATCTGGAAGAGTCAGCCCAGCATAAAGAGTAGAGCGATCCACCAGGAATGAAGATACGGGCACCAAAATTGATGAAGTCCCCCATGCAGTATCTTCACCACCAGCGACAGTGTTTAAGCAGCAGAGTCTGCTCTGAGCTCTCAGAACAGGCAGAATAAATGAGTCTGAGCACGTAAGCAGCCAGTGTGATACGGGAGATGCAACAATCAGCAAACAGGACATCCCAAAATGCCACTGCAAAGTAAGTTGCTTTTCAGGTTAAGAAAACCTAAATTAAGATAACCTAGAACTAAATAAGAAAGCAAGAAAAAGATGGAACCAATTTATAAATTTTAAGTGCCAAAGTTACAACACAATCCTTATAGCCCTAAATTCAATGGCATTTGCTGCAGAGAATACTGCAGTTTGCTCTTCCATTCCTCCAGGAAACAGAGTCTAAAGCAATTCTGGGGACTGTTCGAAGGATGCATGTTTCTGACAGTTTTGCTGAAATACTAGCAAACGCATTTGCACATTACACAAAAGAAAACTATAAAATCAGTAAAATTTAGATCTCTATCAAATTAGTATCTAACAAGTGCTGTGTCCAGTTCTGGGCTTCCCAGTACAACAGAGACATGGAGCTACTGGAGAGAGACCAGTGCAGGGCTACGAGGATGATCAGAGGGCTGGAGCACCTGCCCTGTGAGGAACGGCTGCGAGAGCTGGGCCTCTTCAGCCTGGGGAGGAGAAGACTGAGGGGGGATCTGATCAATGTGGACAAGTACCTGAAGGGAGGGTGTCAAGGGGATGGGGACAAACTCTTTTCAGTTGTCCCATGTGACAGGACAAGGGGCAACAGGCAGAAACTGAACCACAGGAAGTTCCGCCTGACCGTGAGGGGGAATTTCTTCCCTGTGAGAGTGACGGAGCACTGGCACAGGTTGCCCAGACAGATTGTGGAGTCTCCTTCTCTGGAGATCTTCAAGGCCCACCTGGACGCAACCCTGTCTACCATGCTCTAGGTGACCCTGCTGAGTGGGGAGGTTGGACTAGATGATCTCCAGAGGTCCCTTCCAACCTTACTGATTCTATGATTCTGAGTGGGACGAGATGGACTCTCCTTCAGCACTAAAGGAAGGCAGCTTGTATCACCCTGTAATTTCTGAAGCATCTCTGCATAAGAAGACTACGTCCATCTGCAAACAACTTGTGCTGGCAACTTTCTAGTGTGAGAAGGCAAATACTTCGCAATTTTTGATCCCCCATGTCCTATACACTGTGTGAAGAAGAGATTACAACACTATACAGCAAATGGTGGTGCCCACCATTGCTTCCAAAGGTATTTGGGGACTTTTGCATATAGGGTGGCATAGAGCTGGGAGAAGGCAGCCAGAGGAGTTTATCAGGCTCACAGGGTGCCTGTCGCCCATTGCAAGTGTGATCGCAAGGAGCGGGCAGCCTGGGTACTGGTTTGGCTCATCAGTGACTGATAATCCCGTAACAACTTCTGGGACTGAATGCCATCTCGGGAGAAGGACAAGACTGGATGGTATCCAGCGGAAACACAGTGACTGGGCAGGGGGCTCTAGAGGTATCATCTCCTGCTTATTTTGGGCAAACACAAAGGAGCCTTTGTGCTTGTAGGTCATTGAAACAGTGAATTTAAAACTTCCCTAATGTTCGCAGAGCCTTCTAATATCAGTTCAAATACAAATTAGGGAAGAGAGTGCCTTCCACAACGCTAATAACTCATTGCTGGGTATTCAAGGAAAGTTTCTATGCAAGCGGCGATCCAAGTCTGTCAGCCTGAGAGACAAGATCTCTTTGGAGCCCCAAGTGCTCTTGCTTCAGGAGATGCATATGAGGATCATTAATTACTGTCTTGCAATTTGGTTGTGGAACCAGCAATTTTTCATCTTCTTTGGAGTACTCAGCTTCTCTTTGAAGCACTGAGGAATTCATGATAATGGCCATCTATTATAGCGAGTGGAAGCAGCATCACTGCTTGGTTATAACACCACACGCTAAATGGTTACAGACTAGAAAGCAACAAAGTAGTCCCCCTCCGAAAATACCTGTGCATGTGAATTGCTTGCTGACCACAAGTATTTTTTCTTGTGATTTTCTTTTGAAATTCACATCACACTTCAGTGTTTCACAGCAGCACTGCGAAGTGAAGGGTCCAAGCAGAGGAAAACAAGCAGGTATTTTAGATGGCTTTTCTGAATTTTAATATCCTGCT